>NC_138372.1:1599964-1642543 GCF_054177405.1 Leptonychotes weddellii | reverse complement strand
CAGAGGGGGCCGGGGTGGGGGGGATCGGCAGCAGCAAGGGGCTAGCCCCCGGGCCCTGCAGATGTTGGACCAGGGATGATTTATTGCTCCAGTGTCCTCGGTGGCATTTGGCCACCTTCCCAGACCCTAACATCGGTGGCCGAGGAGGGAGGGAACCAGTGGGGGGGGGGGCAGGGCTGCGTCTCCGAGGGGCCCTGACACCTTGTTTGGGGGGACGGCGGTGGGGGAAGGGCAGTGCGCAGGCAGAAGACGGGGCTCGGCAGCCAGGCCGAGCTGGGACTTGCGGGGAACTTGAGGAACCGGGCTGAGCCCCTCGAGAGCATCCCCCAGGTTTGAAAACCAACAACAAAGGAAGAACCAGGATGGGCTGCGCGGGGGTGGGGGGGGTGCAGATGACAACTGTTTGCTCTCGGAAGTTGTGGCGCCAGGAGGCCCCGAGTCCCCCCCAGAGGGTGCTAACCATCCTCGTCCTTGCCAAGCTCCCCAGGGGCTGGTTTCTGCTCCTGGCCAGTCCTGGGATTCGTCACCTTCCCGAGTCAGGCGCAGAAAGGAGCGGTGTCCTCTGGGTCCTTGACCCAGCCCACACCAGAGGGGCCACAAACCCAGGCAGGGGGGCTGTTCCCAGGCGCCTGGCCCCCACTCCAGACCTGCGGTCACCTGCCGGAGCCGCACGCGGGCACGGGGAGCCCGACGCCTTGGCCCAGCTGTCAACCCAAGAGGGTCTCTGAGCCGCGGAGTTCTCACCATCGCCACCTGCACCAAATCTCCAATTCAAGGGCCTGTGCCGAGGCGATTCTGGGTCCTTCCCAGTGAAACCAAAATCGCGGCCGGACAACTCACACACACCGAAAACCACAGCTTCCTAGTGAAATCCCGCGTGGGGCCGAATTCTGCTTTGGGCCTCTTTACCCTGTTTTGGAATGAGCTTTGGAAACACCAAAACTTGGATCAGGAAGCACGGGAGGGAGGGTGTTTCATAAACGCACCGTCTCTGGCTCGGGGCTGGGCGCCCCCTCGGCCTCTGTTCTCGCAACATCGCGGGCCTGGAACAGAGCTGGACCCCGAGCGGATCACCGGGAAGCGTGCGCAGGATCCCGGCGGCAGCTTCGAGCTGGGGCGGGGGGGTGGCGGTGGGGCCCGCGAGTGGGAGGGCACGTGCCCTGGGACTGCCGGTGAGCCGCCCTTGGCCTCCAGCAGGCAGCCCACCGCGCTGGCCGCGGCCCCGCCCTCAGCGATATCCAGAATGATTTAAAGGTCTCTGACCTCAGGTTTGCGCCTGGGCCTTCACTTCATGGGGTCGGACGGGGCCCCAGGACAGTGTGGCTCGAAGCTCCTCCTCCGGGTCTGGAGGGCTGCCCATCCCGCCGGGGTCCAGCGGGCGACAGCCACCCAGGAGCCCCGGGGGGGGGGACGGAGCGCGCCCATGCGTGGCCCTCCCCGGAGGGCTGTCGCGTGGACGGCAGAGGGGGCCGGCGCTGCTTGGGCCTCACGCATGCTCGGCGCGGCCCTCCGGCGTCCCTGCCCCCTGGCACTGACGTGAGAACCACTGTGTGCTTTTTGTTCATCGGACACTATTTGGACGCAGCCCGTCCAGCGTCTTGAGGGCCCGGCAACTGCCACATCAGCACAAATACCGACCCCCCCAACTTTTCACTGGGATCTGCGGAAACATTTTTCCCATGGAAAGAGAGTGTGGCCTTTGTGAGGGGGGCACGGCCAGCCCGGATTACAGTAAAGATTAATCCCAAACAACAGACAAGAAAAATAGACAAAGAGCATCATACACTTCACTTTTCAATGGCTGTTTTCATAAATGTATGAATAATTTAAATTATCATTGCCGAGTATTTATTCGAGTGTTTCAGGGGGAAAAATGCCTCCTCTTTTTTCTCCTCGATTCTTTTCATTTTTGTCTCATCTCTTTTATGTGCTGCATGGGCTGTTTTCTTGCCATCTGAATCGGCCCGGAACAATGGGATGTATGAGGCTGAGGGGCCGCGGAAGAATGCGGTCCTTGTTGCTGATGCCGTGCTTGACATTGATTAATGAGGGAGCAGACACGGGCAGAATCTGTGAGAGCCAAGGGGAAATCAGAGGGCCCGAGGGCACCCCGAGGCGGAGGGCAGGGGATGGCAGGGAGAAGGCCACAGCCAGCCTTCCACGCCCAGTGGGAAAGGGCAGAGGGGGGACGCAAGGCGCTGGACCCACCCACGGGCGTGGAGGGACAGGCCGCCGACGGGTCCTCGGAGAACAGGGCACCGGGTGGGGGTCCAGGTCCCCCGGCCTGCTCAGCGGAGGGACAGCGAGCTGCAACCACTCTGCTGGGGGCCCACCTGCCCACTCCTACCCTCCCAAACTCTCGGGGTCACCCGTCCCTCGGGGGCTGGCCCAGGATGACCATCCGAAGGGAGCAGGGCACACCCTGCCTATCACTGGGGCTCTGCTCCGCGTCTGTAGATAGACCCTTTCCTCCTCCTGTGGCCGGACATTACCTGCCAAACCAGAGAAGGGTCCTGACCATCCCACGCCAGCCTACTCTCCTCTGTCCCGTCCCATTCCACTCCGCTTACACACCTACTCACTTACTTTTAGTAGCAGGAGAGAACACCTTTGGACATTCCTTTGCTTGCGAGTGAATTCTCAACCCAGGGCTCATGCCTGACCATCAGGGCGGATCAGTGACGGGTGAGCAGATGGGGTGGCGTCTTCCAACAGGCCCGTGAGGACAGCTGGCCGGGGGAAGTGAATGCCCTCCACAGCTGACTGCAGAATTCACCTGCCCAGTCCGCCCGTGTCGGGCCTGCTGCTGCAGACCCCAAGTTCAGAGGGCTCCCGAGAGAAGGTTGCGGGGATGGAGGCCTGGTGCACACCCCCCCGGCTCCCAGGTCCTGCCCTGAGAGAGGGTGCGTGTGCACGCTCGCGCCATGGCCTCCTTGGCCAAGGTCAAGGTTGTCTCCCCCGTCTGAGGGTATATCTTGTGTGGCTGCCCCTCAGGAGGCGCTGCTAGTCCCCGGGGGGGTTGTGCTCCTGCCCCGGGCCTGGGGCTCCAGGACCAGCGGGTCTGACCAGCACCCTCACTTTGGAAATCAGGTCCTTGAAGCTGCCATTGCTCTAGGCTCCCCGGGCCGTTGTGGATGGAAAAGGCACTATTTTTGCTCAGGAGAGGTGGGGTTGGAAGTTGGCAGGTTTGTCAGGAACCAGAAGTTTCTGGTTTGTGTCCAACAGGAGAATGGAGTGAAAAGGCACTCATCTGAACAGGGAGACCATGATCCCTCTTTCTTAAATTTCCCCCTTTTGTAATAAACTGTTTATGGGGAAACACATTTTCACCCGGCAGTGTTGAATGCCGTCCACCGGCCCGGCCGTGCGCCCTCCAGGGAAGGGGGTGACGGATGAGAACCAGGGGTTCCAGATGAGTCTGACCGGGGGGCCCATGAGACGAGGACATGCGTCCAGGCAGCTCACCTGGCCGTTCCGTTTGGTTCACTGGCCACTCCCTCTGCCCTGCGTGCTTCTGAATTAATGTACCAGGCTGAGCAGCCTGGATAAGGATCTGGAATGGCAGGATTAATGGGGGGCAGCGAGGCCTCGTGGAGGGCACCCCCGTGGCCTTGCCCATTTTCGGTTCCAGCCCTGCCTGTGACCTTGTCTGTGGGTGACCCCAGGTGGACACGGTGTCCCGGAAACCTGCTTCCTCACCCGGAGAGGGCAGGACCTCTGAGGTGCTGCTCAGCCTCCTGGCGTCTGGGGGACACCAGGATCTATCAGGTCATGCTTGGACAGCACAGGCCCTTCCTCAGAGGACACGTGCCTCGGCCGACCACGTTCGCTTGCCTGCGCCCCGAGGGATGTAAGACAGACTCCCTGGAACAGAACACACACAACGAACCCCCCAAAGTTGCAAGGCAGGCCACCCCGCCCCACACAATACTTGCAGCTCCCCGGCCAGTGGCAAGCCTGAGTGGCAAACGACAATTTTATAATTACAATGGCCGAGCGGGGCAACTGGGGTCCCATCATCCTGCCCCGCACCACCCTCTCCCCAGCAAAGCAGGTGGGCTCTCTGTGTCAGCCAAGTAGGCAGAAACCCCATGGACCGCACATCTTTAATTCATAAAGATTTGGGAAGGTGAGTTTCTTTCTCCCTCCCCCCCACCACCCCACTGAATGAGTGGTGCTTGTTGGCTCATTTGGGGATCTGAGGGTCTGTGTGTTGTGCTGGTGGGGACGGCGGCTCCTTTCTGGCAAGTGAAGGGGCTGCCAGCGCCCGGATGTGATGTGCAGTGGCTTCGAACACGGAGGCCTTCCAAGGAAGCAGGTGGCCAGTGAAGGAGGGGAGCATCCTTCTTCCTCAGGTGACACGCGTCCTGTTGCCGGGACGCTCCCTGCACACAGCCGTGATGGGAGGGGGCTTTTAAAATAGCTCTTGGGGCGGAAGGCTCCCCAGGAATCAAAACAAAGAAAATGCCCAGGGACCCCAACTCGGGAAGGAGGAAGAGGATTCCTTACCAGGCGGGAGACTCCAAAACTGTGTTCCTTTGATACTGAGCTTCAGGGAGAGGACAGATTGCGGGGGGTGGGTGGGGGGAACAGAGCCAGCAAATGTTGGGTGGGAGCCAAAGGGACACTGCCTCGTTAATTTTAATTTGTGGTGCGCCCATCTACTGTGGCAAGTAAGGCAGCAGTGAGGCGGGGAGGCAGACAACAGGCTGGGACTTCCACGGCAGCCTTCAGGCTCCGGAAGCACGGGGATCTCCAGCCAGGACCTCAGAGAGGCCTCGGGCCCCGGGGGCGGATGCAGGGGTGAGCCTCAGGCCACCTCTGGGGGCTCCCATGCAGGCGGGGACGCCCCGAGTGCCTGTGGGGGCCCCGCCTCGGGCCGCCCTGTGCACCCCCTCCTCCGGGCCGGGCCGGGGGCAACAAGATCACCTGAAAGGCAGCCCCGAGGGTGACCCGAGCCCCGAGCCCCTGGCGGGGACAAATGAGGAGCTTAACTAGTACAGGACCACATAAAAGGGGAAGGGAAAAAGGAGGAACAAAGCTTCCGCCAATTTGCTCTTTTGGGCATTGTGGAAACTGGCCCCTTTCCCACCGAATCGCGCCCCCATTGAATGAGGCCGGGCGCTGCGCAGGTCCTCCATGGCTCTGACGGGTTTTCACGGGAGGGTGAATGGAGTGCAAATTAGCGGAGCCCTCAGGAGGCTTGTTACTGTCACTCCCAAACTGACGTCCAAAGGCCACGTGAGGATTAATCAATGTAAAGAACGCGCCCATTATCAGAGCAAGGTAGGAAACTATTTATTGTCCCTCCTTTCATGTGCGTCCATGGTGCCCACTGCCGTGAGGCTCTCCGCAGCGACGGAGCGCCAGACACACATGCCGTCCCGCGCCCATGCTCACACGCAGGCCCCGGCTGCCAAGCGTGGTGAGCACGCGCACGTCCACGCGCTCACGCCCGTGCTCACGCCCGCCCACGCACCACAGAGGCGCCCCGTTTTGTTTCCTGCACATTTATTGTTCTCCAAGAGCCCAAGCTGGCTGGTGGTGAGACCCCGCATTCAGAGGCCGTGTGGGGTGGAGCGGGGTGGCCTCACGGGGCTCCCCGAAGACCGTGGACAAAGTCCCCACAATCGCGGAGAAGAAGGAGGATGAGCGGAGTCCAGCTTGTTTCCAAGATGTGAATCCACTGGAGTCCCCAACTCAACCAAAGAGCCTTCATTTTACGCCAAACCATCTTTTTCTAGAGCCGGCCCCCTGCTCCCTTTGAAATTGGTCCAGGCCACCGCTTCGGGGCAGATAAAACGATGGAGTCCGTCCCTTACTCATCTCAGACTTGAGGTGGAAGACATCCGAGGACGTGACTCACGGGGTTCTGACTGGTCTGCTTGGAAAAGGGAGGGGGCACCCGAGGCTGCTGGGCCCCCATGGCTCAGGAGCGACCGCCGGGTCCCCGGCGGACTGCAGGCTCTGGACGGTACGCATGTCTCAGGAGTGAGTAAATGAGCATCTAGTAAGCGAATAAGGAAATCTGTATCTAATGAGGAAATAAACAAACACACACCTAAGGAGTAAGTCTCTAGCGAGCACATAAATACGTAAATAGCTAATGATCCAGTGAATAAATACATATCTGGAGTTTAAGAAGGAGCCCTCTCCAGCCCTGCGAATCAGGGCCGCAGACTCTCTTTAGTTTTGATCCCTTCCGTGTAGAGTATGGATCCCATCCTCTTGAGAGGATGTCTTGGGAAGTGTTCTGTCAGCCCGGATGTGTGACCTGAGCTATTGGAACTGGAACTGGAACACCAGGCTCATGTGTACCTGTGACCTGGTCCGGGCTCTGGCGGGGGCCTGGATGCTGAGCCCGCCCAGGCCCCTTCCTGAGTCTGCAGAATGTTATCACCTTCCTGGGCCTCGGTTTCCCCGTTTGTCGCTGGAAGAACACTCCTCACCACAATGGCTCAGAGCTGGACGGGTCACGTGGACGATGCCGGAAACCTCGAGGAACCACTCAGAAGCCAGTGCGGCCCTTGCTGAGGTCTGGACGCCCCAGGAGCCCACGACTGTGAAATGTCACCATGGGAACATATCCAGCATCTAGAAAAGTATTTTCCCGTAGAGAAATTTTAAACACAGGTGATTTATTCAATATATTCATGTCCTAGACATTCATACCTGGGTTACTTCTCAAAACGAGGATAAACTGATAGTCTGAGGATAAACTGATTTTCTGAGGCTGAGAAAGAAACGTGGCTCACAGGGTCAAACATCTTCTTGCAACTGTCTCTAGAGAGTACGGCGGGGCCTTCCATGTTGAATGAGGATCCTGTGAATGGACGCGCACGAGAACAAATGGGAGCGCGCCTCCTGGAAAGCCCCCCTCAACCGTGGGGGACCAGAATACGGCCGGTTCACGATGACTTTCCAGAATGTCAGCCTCAGCCAGGTCCTCTTATTCCGCCAGTTTGGAAATTCTGGAGACGGTCCTTGGTGGCAGTGCCCAGGAGATCACGAGACAAGGCCCAGAACTCAGGGAGTTCCCTGGCCAGGGTGGGTGGTGATGGTGCTGCTGAGGCCCGTCCCGAAGCAGGGGCACGTCTGTACTAAGTCAGTCTCCAAACGGCTCCCACCTTGGGGTTCCAGGACATTCTGCGTGGGTGCCCCACCCCCATGCGCACCTGCATTGCTTCCAGCTGGACGGTGCCGGAGGCGGGCGGAGGCCACCCAGCTCTGGCCGCCGGCCGGGCTCTTTGAGGGGAGCACGGGCATGCAAGTGACCTTCACAGACCTCAGCAGGAAACAGGAGCCCGGCCGGCTCTGGTGTGTCTGAGGTCAGGACTGGGCACCCGTGGAGCTGGTATCCTCTGCTCCCTAACTCGGGACATTGTTCTGGACTCCCATGGATCTCAAGTGTGACCGTGTTTGGTAAATCCCAGTCTGAGATTGATTTCATGTCCTTATCTTGTTGCTTTCCTGCTCAGGCATGAACCTTTACCAGATCAATGATTAATTTTTCTCGTCACTGGAACCAGAATTTTCCCATATTTTTGACAAAGACGTTCAAGGGCTGCCTGACATTGGCCTACCCCACCCCGCCACCCCGCAAGTGCAGCACGGAGCGTTCCCTGCTGAGCTCGTTGGGAATTGCCCAGACGGCCTTGTCGGTGTGAGCTCCCGGACAGGCCCGTCCACCACCAGTGCCTACCCCCGAGCAGGAGTAGGTCTCCATGCCGACCGTGGAGATGTGGATGACCCTCGCTTTAAATAAGTGACGAATACCAGAAACCAGGATATCTCTGCTCAGCAAGACTCACCGCCTCTGTGTGGGGGCCGGCGGGGAGCCACAGGGGGGTTTGGCCGACCCAGGTCTGCGGCGACCCATGCGATCTGAGCCCTCTGCCCCACTCGCTGGCCTTGTCCCACCCCCCGGCTCATTGTAAGGGCCTGCCAGGGCTGCCATCCTGCGGGTGGGTGCCATGCCCGTCCCTGCTCAGGGCTGGACAGAAGGACTGTCCGTCTGTTCTCTCCTGGTCCCCCTGGGGTCTCGTGCACACTGGCATGGCTGCTTCAGGCACAAGGAAGAAGAACCCACCTTCTCTAAGCCTGGGGAGGGGCCCAACTCAGGGCTCAGGCCAGATCCTCCGGAAAGGAACGAGCGGTGCCGGGGCCGGAAGCCTTGCGGTGAGACAGGCAGCCTGGTCCCGAGCCCAGTGGTCGCAAGGGGCACAGGCAGCAGCAGAGGGCCAAGCACAGGACACGGTCGGGGGACAACTGGACATTGCTGTCCCCTCGGCACATGGGCGCCTGCAGGTTCCCTATGGGCACCTGGTCCTGGCAGATGGCAAAAGCACCCGCAGGCCTGAGAGGAAACGGCTCCAAAGGAGGAAGCAGGAAAATCCCAGGATCGAGGACTCCTTAGCCTCCCGGGTCTCGGCCGAGGGCGGTTCTGCTGCCCAGAGGACATCTGGAGTGTCCGGACACAGTCTGGTCGTCAGGACGTCGGGTGGGGGCTGCTGCTGGCAAGGGGGGTGCTCAGTACCCGGAGTACTCGGGACAGCGCCCGAAGCCGAGACACCCAGGCCCGCGAGTCAGGAGAGGCAGTGGGAGAAACCTGCCTCTGTGCGGGTCACTCCGCTTGCCCTCCTGTCACGCCCCGGGGGTGACTCTGGGGCCCCTTGTAGGCCTGGCATGCTCACAGGCTGCACATGGACCTGCTGTCTGAATGCAGAACGCACTGGACAGTCCCCCCATCCCCACAGCCGGAGAGCCTGGTACCACTTTCCAGGCAGGCACACTGAGGCCCCGCGGGGAGGGCCACCACCGTAACGGCCAGCAGACCCGTGATCCAAATCTGGGCAGTTGCAACGGGTCTCGGGACCACCCTGCCCTAGGCCACAAAACTGGGCAAAGGGACTTCCAGCTGCCGCCACCCACAAGCGTAACTTAAAAATAACCCTGAGAGCAAAGCCCTCTCCTGCATCAGCTCTGGCCGGCACTTGGCTGCTTCCAAACTGCCCCTTGGCAATGCGCTGGTCTCCCCGGGAAGCAGAACCTCACGTATCTTCGCCGCGCATGGATGCCAAAGGCACTGAGGTCGTAAAATCCGCTGTTAGGAAGGGACCTGGTTGGCCCGCGCAGCCGGGGAGCGTGCGGGGTGGGGAGCCATAAGAGGTGTAATTAAATGACCTTGCGAATTTCTTTCCAAATCATAAAAAAGGGATAAACAGTGTTGAGCTAGAACTCTTTCTTGGACATTATCTTGGAGACCAAGGTTGCCGAGCTGGTGTGCCCCCCCACCCCGGGGACACGTCCGCCTGCCTGGGAGCCCCCCACCCCAAGACCGTCCCCCAAGGTCTGGCTCCAGTCTCCGGCCGGTTCCTCTCCTCTGCGACCCAGGGGCCACCTCCACCTCCCTGGAAGCTGGCACACAGTGGGGATCGCGGGATGCACGGGCCTCCTCTGCGTGTCCCGTGTGGGCTGTTGCCTTCTCCCTCCTCCACCGTGACCAGGGTGTGTGTGTGAGACCGGCGCATGTCTCGGACTCCCTCATAAGCGGCGGTCACTGGAGACCTTTGCAAAGGCATGCCCCTCTGACTGGGCACCAGGACTTCGGCCCTGACACCCATCACTTCACTTCCCTGCGAGCAATTTCTTCACTGCTGCTCAGGAAACATTTATGCTCTGCAGAAAGAGTAAAACGTACACCTGCCATTTCATAAAACATCCGGGTCTCCGCCCCGAGGGCTCCCGAAGCCCGCCGTCTGCCATGTCATCCCTGGGGACACCCGGGGGCTCGGAAGGGACTCCTTATTGCAAATAAATGTGTATTTGCTCATCCCCAAGAACTCAGACCCATGCCCACCCAGTCTGGGGCACACACGGCTGTTCTCTTCTTCCAACACCTGAGTAAATCTATCCAGGAAAATCAGATACCATCGAAAATCCTGGGAGCTCCGCCACCTTACGGAGGTGAGGAGTTCACGAAGGTTTCTGAATAGGGATGGTGGCCCTCAGCCCCAGCACATCTCGCCAGGGCCCAGGACCTGCCACTATGTGGGCTTTGCTCCTGCCTGGGCCCTGGCCCCCGTGGGAAAGAGGGGCATGCAGCCCCCAGCAAGCACGGCAGAGCCAGGCTCCCCAGCGACCCCAGAAGCAGAGCCGCAGTGCCAATAAAGCCCGTTCCGGACATTCACTCACTGGGAGGTTTGACATTTGCACCTCCTGACACCGCGTGCAGCAGAGGGAAGGCCAGGCCCAGGTCAGTGTGGGGCAGCGGGCCCTAGAAGGCCACCCCAAACCAGCTCTGTGACCCCGGATAAGGGCCTTGCTAAGCAAACCAGGACAAGGGTGCTCCTTGGGGCCCCTGGCAAAGGGGAGCGAGGTGGGGAGGTCAACGGGTCCACAGCTCCGATGAACACTGAGGAAACCGCTGGCTGGGGCGAGCGGGTCCCGCTGGGGTTCGGGGGTGTGCCTTGCGGCCGCTCTGTGCCAACTTCTAGAGTTGGGGCCCTCTGGATCCCTGTGACGCCCAGATCCCCACGAGATGGTGGCTCGGGGGATGCGGACGTGCCGGCAGTTAAGACTGGCATGTGCTGCACACGGTCAGGGGCACAAGTGGGCCAAGAGGTGCCGGCCCCCCGCTGTGGGTGGGCTTCCAACAGCAAATCAGCTTCTCCGAGGATGCAGGAAAGGCCGTCCCGCCCGCCGCACGCCCGAGCACCGCGCTGCTTCTCACCTCCACCAGGCCGGCCTCACGGCCAGACTCGCGCTTAATCCTTATTTTCTTTAAAAAACGGATTAGGAAAATCTCATCTGGAAAATTAATTAATGTGTGAATTCAACAAATATTTACTGAGCATAGCACTTTTTCAGGTATTTAGTGTTCGTGTAGCCCGTGCCCCCCGGCCCCCACTCTGTCCGTGGGTTTGGGGGCAACTTCCCGAAGCATCATTCCCTGACTCAACTCGTGAGACGCAAACCCGCCACGTGAGCGCGTATTAAATCTCCATCCTTGGAGAGGATGGCGGGCTGGGGGTTAGGCGTCCTTGGCGGGTGAGCTCAGCTGACATGCGCAACCCGGCCCACGGCCTCCCGGGACATGTGCAGCGAGAGGAGAAGGAGCTCTTTGGAGCGCCCTTGATGTGTGTGTGTGATTGTGTCCGCTGTCATTCCTCCCGGGCGCTGGGATTACTCTCAATGCCCCCTTTTCCCGCCCTCTGCCTGTCACTGGCTGTAGGTAAGTATATCCTCCAGGAGCAGCCCCCGCCCCCAGCCAAACAAAAGTGAGCTCGCCGCCCCTTTCCCCAAGAAAAGAAGCCGGAGCCTTTTCATGAGCAGTGAATGGGGCCCCTCATTTAGGCCGCATTATACCCAGGCCTTCATTTCCCCTTTCCTGCTTTGCCTCATTCAGGGGGGCTCTGACTTCAACTAATTCGATAACAATCCCTCCGGGCCTTCCCAGCCCCCGGCTCCAGAGGACATTGTCCGGGTGCGCGGCCTTCCCCCCGCGCTGGTCCCGCTCTCCAATTAGCCAACCGCTGGGCCTCTGTCCGTCTCCACGCTCTCCTGCCGCCCGCCCACTTTTAACCATTTCTTTTTGAACGGGACTCCCGAGGGCCTTCGGGGGCGCGCACCCCCAGTGCCCGGGTCAGCAGCCCTGGGGTCCGGCAGAGCGCAGACACGCGCCCGCACGGCCTCTCCGAGGCTGGTCCGCACCCCCTCCCGGGGCCTGCGTGGCCTTGGCGGGAAACCTGGAAACACAAACAGCCGCGCCTTTGACCCCCAGCCTCGCCCGGCGCTGGTTCGGGAGGAGCTGGGCGAGTCCTCGGGATGGGCGGTGTCGAGGGGGTCCAGGTGCCCCCGCCGGCTGCTTCTGGGGGGCCTGTCTCCCCGGCGGGTGGGGGTCTCGCGCTGCTCTCGTCCCGACGAGCACTCCCCTCTCAGGCGCTGATGCTGCATCTCTTTGCCCCCCAGATCAGCGTCTCCTGCTTGAGGAACACGTTTCCGGAGCCCTGCAGGGAGCGTTGCAGGCTGGCCAGGGCACAAGCACAGACCGGGGTGAGGGGCCGGGTCTGCCAGCTCCCACATGATTCCCCTGCTGTTACCCCCACATGGAAAATGTCGGGACTGGCTAAAAACGCTAACCCTAAAAAAGTATGTTACTGTCATGATCTGTGCTGTGATTCACCAAATCGCTCCTGGGTCTCTAGGCGCCACGCTCTGCGTCAGACACGGCCCGTCAGGCATGCTCCACGCCCGGGCCGGGGGTCTCGGGCACCAGCATCATGTACAGGGGCCCCCAGCACCACTTCCCGCTCCCGGTGCTACCTGAGTGTGACCCGGCCCAGGTGTTTAATCTCTAAGGGGTCTGTATGGGGTGAATTCTGTCCCCCCAAATTCACATGTCAAAGTCCTAACCCCGGGGACCTCAGAACGGGGCCTGATGTGGAAATAGGGTCATTGCAGATGTGATTAGTAGAGATGAGATCACACCGGGGTGGGGCGGCTCGCGTCTAACGTGACAGGTGCCCCTAGAGAAGGAACACCTGCACCCCACAGTGCAGATGAAGCCGGAGGTCCTGGGGCGATGTGTCTACACGCCACGGAGTTCTAGCTGGCCGCCACATTCTGGGGACGACGTGGGGCAGGTCCCATGGAGAGGTGGCCGGGGACAGCGCAGGCCCCTCACTGGGGGCGGCAGCCACCCGCCTTGCTGTCAGGTGCTCCGGGTTCCAGAACTTTCTGTCATCCGTTCGGCTCCTTTCCCCTCAGGTGTTCTGTTCGGAAAGCGCTGTAGAAGGAAGGCTCGCCAAGACTGTTTGGGCACCAATGTCATTTTCTTCTGAGGTGTCTCATGGTTGACTTAGTCCAGCGCCAGGCGGGGGTGCATGGAACTGTCTGGGGGTCACTTCTGACGACCGCTGCGAGCCCCCTTCTGCACAAGGGCCCAGAGAAATGAAGGAAGGAGCCAGGCGCTCGGTTCCAGGGAGCCCGGGAGGAGGTCCACGGGAACCTCGGGGTCAGAGGGCTCACTGGGGACAAAATGCCCATGCAGAGAGAACCGCGGCCCTGAGCTCGGGGGTGCGCTGCCCTCATGGCCACATTCTGTTAGAGAAAACTCTCCCCGGCTGTTCTGTCACCCCCGTCTCGCGAAGATCAGCGCATTCAGGTGACAGGCTGCAGATGGGAGGCGCCTTTGGGACGACTGGTGTCCATTCTCTTGCTTAACATGTGGGGAAACTGAGGCCAATGGGGGATGGCTTGAGTCTCAGCAGCATCTGGGGTCTGAGCCACCTTCCTCTGTCTCCCACACCATCTCAGAAAACCCCACAAACTGTCTGATGCTTATAGGGGACAAACAGAGTCTTGAAATGGTCGTCGTGTCCCTCGCCTGCTGAGTACTAGAGGGCATGACGCAGGCCAGGTGATCCCCACGTGAGAGGCAGATGGGCTGGGCCTTCTTGCTCTTAGAACAGGTGTGCAGCACTGGGCCTTGACCCCTGCCGTGCAGACTTCTCCGCATTCCCGCGTGTCCCAGAGTGAGGGGTTCCCCGTTACTGGAAATGGGTGAAGCGAAGTGAACGGACCAGGTTTCGGCTGGACCGGATGCCCCAGTTTACCTGCTCTGTTAACAGCATCGGTTACCCTTCCTGAGACTCAGTTTTCCCTTTTGTAATGGAAAGGATGAAGATCCACCTGGAGGTAAGGTGGGGGGCAGGATGACACCTCCCAGGGAGCCACCTCCCGGGCAGTGCACCCCGAGATCAGTGAGGACCACTGAGCTGTGCAGCCCGGGACCCTCGGAAGGGGGTGTAAGCAGACAGCCACACCCGAAGAGGGGGCCCGGCCTGGACCCCGGGGAACATGAGGAACGCCCTCGAGCAGGTAGAGCAGGGTGGCTGCCCCAGGAAGTGCTGTCCTCCCTGACCTCAGCCCCGGAGGGCACAGGGCATGGCTGGACATGTGCCATCTGCGCTGATGAATGGGCACCGCTCAAGCAAGGAGGCCAGAGGGGCTGGGGTGCCTGTGACGGCCCACGGAGGAGGCCAGTCCTCTGCAGCGGGCAGGTCCGCTTGCCGGACAGGGAGGGTGGGAGACCCCGCCCTTGTGGGCCCCAGTGCCGTGGTCCTGGCACAGAGGACCCGCCCTGGGGGCCACAACAAATGTGCAGCCTCGGGCTGGGGAGATGGAGCCTGGTGCCACCAAGACCACCTGGGCCTGATGGGCCTGCTGCTTCGGGCCTCCCAATTGTTAATGCATTTTCAATCCAGTAAACGAGGGAGTCAATCCAAGACAGACAGACCCTAAGGAGTCGGGAGTTCTGGCTTCACGTCTCAGGCTGTACGCGGCCTGGTTTCGGGGATCTCCAGACAAGCCCTGGCTGTGGGCTTCAGCTCACGGTCTGGCTGGAGGTCCGTTGGAAGGACGCACGCTCGGCTGACGTCCGGGGGCTGGGGCCTGCAGCGGGGGTGGGGGTTAAGAGCAGAGACCACCACCCTCGGGTTCTGCAAGGCGCCTTGAGCCCACTGCTCCCAACGGCCAGCCAGCCCGCATCCTCACTGTTGGCGTGGATGCCCTGGTCGTGAGCGGTGGAGTGCGGACCTCGTCAGGGACTGTGTCCCCCGAGCCACGTGACTCCCGGGAGGGGAGGAGGCGCTGAGATGCCCAGAGGGCCGGGAGACAGGCTGGGCCCGAGGTCGGTGGAGATGCCCCTCTCGGCCACCGTGTCCCTGGATGGGATTCCAGGGTAACCCCCCACGACAATGCCAAACGCACAGACAAGGGAACGTGTCTTCTTCTACGTGGCAGCTCCTATGATAATATTAATGGAGTTGGGGGGTGTTTACCAAAATGCAGAACAGACCCCCCTCCAACCCCTCCAGCCCACGTGAGGGCACAGAGCGAGGGACATCAGTCACTGAGGGAATCTGCCTTCCCAGGGGTCCTCACCCAGGCTTGGATGTGACCTGGATCTACTTTTAGTCCCGACCCCACCCTTCTCTCCCCGACCCTGCCGTCTCCTGGTGTGGGGCTGGAGGTCGGTGCCAAACATGGTGGCGGCCCCTCCCGGGAGGACTTTCAGGGAAATGGAGGCTCGGTGGCATGTCCTGCAGGATTTTCGTCCTGGAGCCCCTGACCAGGCAGGCCAAGGACAAGGCAAGCCCCTCTAATTCCCACTGCATGTTTAGGAGCCCCAAGCTCCGGCTTCAGGTCCCGCCAACGGCTCTGAGGTCTCCTACTGTGCTTGAGTCTAAAGGAAGCCACGGGCAAAGGGCCACATCCACGGCGGTGTCCCACCGCAGACCAGACCTCGGTGCTGTAAAAAGCTGGCTGAGGCTCACCTTCCCTGAAGCCAGCCCTCACCGGGGATGCCTGGTTGTGCAGCTGAGCAACAGAGGGGCCCCTGGGAGCCTGGGCAGTTGCCACCGTGGGCTCTCCCAGCTGGAAGGACGGAGGCGAGCCCTCAGCGTCCGTGAAGAGACAGGCTCCATCGTCAGCTCGGCGGGCAGTCTGGCATCACAGCCCGCTGTGTGTGCCCAGGAGGTGGAGGCCTGAGACTTCCCAATTCCCCGGGGACAGAAGAAGAGGCAGACAGAAGGTGGGGCTGCAACCCTGAGCCCTCCAGGGGTCAGAGTCACCTTGGAAAGCTCAGATTTGAGAAAGGGTCACCTGGGCTGTGCAGGGCGGCGGCAGCCTGGGCAGCGGTCAGGCCCACAGCGGTGCGTCCTCTGGCTCCCCCCCAGTTGGCAAGCCCTGGAGGTCGGCATGCCATGCCCGGGGAGCTCCGGGGCTCAGCCCGTTCGCCTGGCTGCAAGAAGTGCACAGCTGGGTGGGGAGCCTCAGGTGATTCTTCACACACGAGGCTTATTACAAGCTCACTCGGGGGGATGCCCCAGTGTGAACCAAACACCACTCGCCAGAGCAGCAGGAACCTTCTAGAAATGGGCTCTCGGGAAGGCCCTCAGGCCAAAGCGCTGCCCGTGCTGGCTCGTGTGAGGTCTGGCCCCTGCAGGAGGGAGGACAGAGCCATGGCCATCCTCCTGGACCTCAGTGGCTAATTCTGGGGGTGCCGGGACCTGTAGGCCATTTCGTATCCTTATTGTTACTTGTTGTCTGGATCACCTTTGGCCCAGAAGGCGGCCAGGGGAGGGGGCTCGGCCACCCACAGGCCCTGCCCTCTTTGGGAAACACCTGGCTGTGTCTCCCGGGCCAGTCCCTGCGCTTCCCACGGCCGTTTCCTGCTTTGGCCCGGACCCCAAGTTGCCCATGGAAAACGAGGACCCGCCAGGCATCCTAATCCCTGTCCCCTCCTGGCAGCAGCCTCGGGGCCTCCGCTGAGGGCCTGGCTGAGAGGCAGGCTGATAAATTAGTCTAGAGGGAAACAAGGCCGCTCCTACTTGTAAAAGGTCACGGCGACTTTGTTCTGGGTGAGGGTTTATCTCAGCTGCCGCAGGGACAGACAATGCCGCGGGCCTAAATGGCAGAAATCTTAGCTCCTCGTGAAATGAGTGTGCTGATAAGCCAGACGGACTTTAGAAAGATCTAAATGGGCCAGGAGTGATGTGGGTATCTGGGACACGACCGAGCAGAGAGGACACAATGGGGTGTGCAATTAGACTGGGCATTAGCCCAGATGGGGGATGTGCCGTCCGCGAGCCAGACTCAGGTGGCCCCCGCGGAGAAGGACACACAGGCTGGACCGCGAGGGCCCCCGGGCGCTGCCACTGAGTGCTTCCCTGGGAAATGGCCACACGTGTGACAGGTGTCGGGGCCCCAGCGCCCCGGACGGTGCCACCTGGACACTCTACTCTCAACATTTTTCTTCTCGGAGGAGGAGACACCCCCAGATACAGCAGCGTGAATCCTGAGGACTGACTTTAAAAGTCCCTTTTAGGCTGTTTTATTCACTGGGTTCTAAATGGTGTGAAAGGCACGATAGGCGCCGCGTGGAGCATACCCTCCATGGATTGTAGCCATAACCCCCCACCCCCGCCGGTCCTGCGCCCACGCTAACCGCTCCTGCGCCCACGCTAACCGCTCCCCCACAGAGAGGCCGCCCTGGGCTGATCGGACCCTTGACTGGGGCAAAACCGGCCGTGTCATAGCGCCCGGCACCCAGCAGGATGGACGGAACGCACAGCACCCTGCGCCAGCCCTGAGCCGAGCAGGGCGGGCACCTGCAGGGGTCCCTCGGCGGTGTGACCCGCTGTGTCACCCTCGGTTTTGGCTGAGGCCGAGGTGGCCCGTGACATGCTGAGAACACATTCCTAACCCAGGGGTGACCGGTCACAGAAATTCTCAACTGGAGAGAAGCTCTGATAAGCAGGCCAGGCCTGGCTGGGAGGTTCACGCCCTTGTCCCATGACCCAGGGAGACCTTTTATGGCCTGCAACGCCTGGGACTCTCATCCCACCCAGCGAGAGGGAGGCCCGCGGAGCGGCCGGACCTAGGACGGCCAAGGCCATGCTGGGGTTTCCCAGGGACCCCCTGGCCAGCACTGCCCACTCTACTCCCTGTGGAGGTCTGCTGCTGGGGAGTCTCCAAAATAGAAAGATTTCTGTATAAATGACGATGGTGCAGATGGTTCGTCCTGGCAGGTGGGTCCCCACCACTGCCTCGGGCAGGCGGGGTCAGCCCAGAGGGGGCCACCAGCACCACCTGCGAAGCCTGAGTTCTGCCATAGGGGAGCAGACAAAGGAGCTTGAACCCCCTTGGATGGGGGAGCCGTGGCCGGGCCATCACCCACCGGGCATGGCAGGGGCATGGGGTGTCCACGTGGGCTGGGGGCATGGGGGAAGGGGTCGGCTGAGTCCCTGCCCTGGCATAAGCAGGCTACATGAACCACGGGGGCACCCAGCAGGGCACCGAATCTGATCACAGACCCCTATGCCAACCTACTGTGAGACCCTGCGTGACCTCCCCCCACCACCCAGGGCTTCGGGCTCCCACCTGCACCGTGAGAGCAAGAACGGTGGTGCCCCCAGGGCTTTCCAGGCATGAAGCAGTGGCTGTCCCAGCCACAGCCACGGGAGGGGCCCACTATACGGGGGTGAGAGCCTCCTCCTATACGGCAGGTGAGGGCCTCACCTGCCACCCTGAGCTCAAGCTGGTGACGCTGGGGCGGCCAGGCTCCCCTCTGTCCCCTGCTCACGGGGACAGCCCCCTTGGTTACCCCACCCCCACTCTTTGTACAGGGCCTTGACAAGCTCTGTGGTCAAGAAAGGCTCTGTTGCTACCTGTCCTCACACCTGCAGGAAAATGTTTCTCTAGAGTCCCAGGGGTCAGGGGAGGGAGGCACATGGAGGCAGGAGCAGCAAATTCAAAGTAAGCCCCTCCTTCCCCAGGACTTGGGTCCAGAAGGGACTCCTCCAAGTGCCCTGGCTCCCATGGCTAGTTAGGGTGCATATTCCCAGGGACCGCCGAATCTGCATTTTGAAAGTGCCCTGGAGGATGCTCAGCACAACAGCTTGGACCCAAGCCCGAGGTGAGCAGGGTGGGGCGTGTGCCCCTCCCTGGCCTCGTTCAGGGCTAAAACAAAACCTTGTGTGCAAAGGGTGATCCAGACCATGCCTCAGAGGCCGACCGGCTGGGCGGGTCCTGCCGCGAGGCTCCCGCCTGGACGCATCTCAGCCCCAGCCGGGCCCGGGGCGCTCAGGGGCAACGGCCGAATCCTGACCCCAAGGCTCTGTCTGGGGTCTGGAGACTTCCACATAAGCAGCAGGGCCCCCTGAGGGGTGGTGGTTATAACACCGTGCCAGGCCCCCTGCCGCCCACGGGGCTGGGAGGTGGGATCCCTTTACAGACGGCAGAAGGAGGGCCGGGCGTAGAAAGAGCATTGTGTGGACAGCGTGCCGCACACAGTGGGTACCCAGTGACCACGGGCCCTCCCCCTGGTCTGGACGCCCAGCCACACAGCAGCGGCCAGGTCAGCCCGCCCCGGCCTCGCCAGTCCTGCCCAGCACAGAGGGCCTTTGTCACCTTCCCTCCGTGTACCATCCCCTATTTTCCTGGAGGAGAGAGAGAGAGATGGGAGGGAGGTGACAGAGCACTCGACTCTCCGGTCGTGGCCTTCGGAGACGGCAGGAAGGGCTGAGCCAGGGCCCCATGGGAACGGGCTGCCGAGCAGAGCAGAGGGGAAGCCAGCCTCCCCTCTACCCCGTCTCCCGCCCTCTTCCTTCTGACAACCCGTCAGGATTTTCCACGGTGCTGCTTCCCAAGCAAGCCTTTCCAGAGCAGGGGTGGGCTTGGTTGTCGCTGGTGTGTGTGTGTGAGAGAGAGAGAGATGCACAGGGCAAAATACCATTTAAGAAGTTGGTATTCGGGGACGTCTCTCAAATATGAAAAGAAAATATTTATTTCCTTTTTCGCTTGTGAATCAGAATGCTCTATTTAAAGAAAGTACCCTCTGCTGGATTGTGGCTGAGTTATTACCCCTTAAGGAAATAAAAGAGAACACTATCAGGGAGGTATTCTTAGTCATTCTCTCCCCTTTTTTCTGAAATTCCTTATATACCCGCGCCTCAGAGCCGGGCCTAAGATAGTGCAGAATCCCATGGCATTCTTGGGCTGGAAACCTCTGGACCCGATGTCACGGTGCTTGGGGGTGATGGCTTGGGGTGTGTGCCGAGTGGCTCCTGGAGAGCGAGGAGTCCACGAGTGGGGTTCTGGGCATGCACACTGAGGCCATGCCCTGTTCCCACGGGACGCGGCCTCGCGGATCCAGATGCCATCGGCCGGCCCAGGGACAGGCCCCAAACGCATGACTGTCTAGGTGTTCCCGAGCAGTGTGAGCACCCACTGAGCCACGTGCTTATGACTTCCAGAATGTACGGTGTGCCTCCTAACACATTCAGAAAGTCACTGGGGGAGAAATAGCTGCCATGTATATCAGCCTAAAATAAAACCCCAGGCCGCCCAGACAGAGTGGAAAGCATCAGGGGTGAGTCAGTGCCAGGCAGGGGACAGCAAAGCAGGAAGGTTCTGAGACTCCTGGGGCCGGGGGGTGGGATGCTGTGCCCGATGGTGCCCAGTGCGCACAGAGAAAGGACGGCCGAGACTTGGGCCGAGAATACTGCATTCGAACACTTAACCCGTGAGGCTCTCAGAGAGGCGGGGGGCCACGGAGCGGGCCTGAACAGTGTGGGCCGCTGCCCCCCTCCCCGGCGCCCACGTGGCCACACCTCTTACCCCACGGCCATGGCCAGAATGCCGAGAGTAACACACAGTGAGACCGTCTTAAGAGCCACCCCAGCGGGGCACGCATCGGCGTCTGCTCCAGCGTGAGAGCCGCACGGAGGAGGCTCAGGCGTGGCCCCCGCACGGGGGTGTGTGTGAGCAGGTGTGCGTGGGCACGCGTGGGCCGCAGGGAGCGCGGACGCCTCCCCCGGTGGGCGGGGGGTGGCCCCCGGGGAGAGCTGGCCTCGGGAACAGCAGCAAGCAGCGTCTGCTCAGTACCCACATGCTCCTGGCGACCCATCCCCAGCGGCCCCTCCCATGCCTCTCTGGACCCCCCCGTGCAACAGGGTGGCAGTTTTTGGAGACCCTCTGCCTGCCAGAGCTGCCAACTCCAGGCAGGGTGGACAGGGTGCCTCCTGCCCTCGGAGGCCGGGGACCCAGTCTAGGACTTTCAGCAAAATCCAAAGGTGCGTGTGCACGCGTCTGTGGGTGTGCGTGTGTGCATATGCACGTGTGTGTGTGCACGTCTGCGTGCACATGCAGGTGTATACGCGTCTGTGTGCACATGTGTGTCTGTGTGCATGCGTGCATATGCGGGAGCACGTGTGCGTGTGTGAGCACGTGGTCTGGTTAGCAGCTGGATGTGGAGGAACGAGGCGAAGGTGTTTGAGGCGAGGGTGAATGCCAGAGCAGAAGAAGGAAAAGAGGTTCTGCAGAGACCCTGGATCTGAGGGGGAGATGGAGGCCTCAGGCCGGGGGCCACGTGGTTGCAGCCCTGGGGTGTCTGTGTGACTCCCCGGCCACGCACGGCCTGGCCAGTGAGAAGCCAGGGTGCAAGGCCACCGACCCCAGGACGCGTGGCCTCCAGCCTGTGGGCGGGGAAGGCTTCCCGGTAGTTGGAGAAGCTAGTTCTCGGCTCTTGTGTGTGTGTGTCCCAGCGCCTCAGAAAGCCCTCTGGGAGACTCCGTCCTGGCGATGTGAGAGGCTGGACAGCCACCACAGTGGACAGCCCGGGACCCACTGGGCTTCATGGCCAGCCCATACTCTGGACCAAAATTAGACCTCCAAACTTCTTCTCATGCTAAGGATGCTCAGCGGCTACCTCGGAAAAGAAAGCATTGCTTTTCTAAAATACATGTAGGTGGGCAAGCCTGGACACGTAGAGACGTAGCTTCCTCTGAACCCCAGGCCTTTCTCCAGGGGTGTGTGTTCTGGATCGTAACATACTCTTAAATTTACAGAAATTTCTCAGCATCCGAGAGTGCGGGGCTGGGTGGGAGCCTTCGCCTAGCCTGGCGACTCTGGGTGTCCCGGGAGCGTGTGGTCCGCTGGGGGCGGGGGGTCCTGGCCCTCAGCAAAGCCTTGCAGCAGGGCCCCGGGGAGCTCGGGGGAGGGGGCTTGGGGGCCGTGAGATGGGACAGTGGCAGTCCCGGCAGCCTGAGGCCTCGGAGCTGCTCTCCCCTGTGACCCCAGAGCTTCCCATATAGCCCGGCCCAGACACAGCTTGTTTGTTGATTGAACAAATGATCACGCATATTACTATTCAGAAACTAAAGCCAAGGGATGAGGTAATCCACTTGAGTGAATTCTGCAGATAAATGAAACCCCCTCAGTTCACGTTAACATTTTCCACCAGCTTCTCAAACAGAGGCAGACACATTCATTCAACAGCTGATGTTGGAGCGCCCGTTACAGGCCGGGCGAGGCGCTGGGTGCCGGAGAAGCTGCCCTCAGCGGGCTCTCTGGGGGAGACGCGCCCTCAAGGAGGAAGCAAACCGAGTGTGGGCACTGTCAGGGTGAAACCTGCTCCTGCCGCCTCCCTCCGGGGCCCCGCACGATGCTCCCCACCCACTGCAGGCCCGGAATCCGGGGCAGGTGGCACTTCCGAGGAGCCCACTCCCTCTGGGCTGTCCCTCACAGCCAGCTCTTAATTAGCAAAATAAGTAGCACGATGATAAATGTCATGATTTACTCAACAAATGATCAAAATCATTGTTTTTTCAGACCCCAGGGCAATCAAATGCAATCACGGGGTGATTTATTCTGGGCAGAGTGAGTGGTGGCTGCGTCAGCCGGCGGGCTGCGTCTGGGCAGAGGGGGGCCGGGAGTTTGGGTATCTTCCCAGACAGGGGGACAGACCGCCACCCTCTGAGATGGATCCTGGGGGGCCGTGTCCACACAGCCCACCCTCCCGTCTTGCCACCAGGCTGGCCAGGTCCGGGGTGCCGGGGACCCGCCTGACGTGGGAGTCTCTTCCTGGTGTTCCCCAAAGCAGCGAGGAGAAGGAGGTTCAGAGTCACCGACTGTCTGACGCACATGTGGGAGGGAGGAGCCGCGTGGGGACGGTGGGAAGGATGCATAATGAGCAAACTACACTACAAAAAGAGAAAAGAAAACAGGACCGTTTTCTGGAATGGTCCAGAACAAGAATTATGCTCTCAGGGTAGAAAGAGAATGGTTTCCATGGTGTCCCCAAATGACAGTAAGAATAACCTATTTGACCTTGATTTTAAACCAGTGTCTGGCCCCCAGACTCAGCCCTCCAGGAGAAGCCAGGCTCCCGAGCACGGACTGGCCACAGACCTGCTGCTGTCCGCCCTCGGGGTGCAGACCGTCCTGGATCCTCCGTGGATCTCCTTTGTCATCTTTGCTAACATGTCATCACTGCTTCTTCCTCAGGAAAGGAATAGTGGGTCAATTGCAGTGAAATCAAATTGCCCTGATTTATAATACTTAATTGCCAGTGTGAGCGCAAGCAATTACACATCCGAAACTCGGAGCGTCCCAAGATGATACGCTCCCCTGCGCTGTCCCTGGGCCCTGCCTCTGACCATCCCGGGTCTGGCCGGCGTCCCCTGCGGACGCGACCCTCCAGCGCTGACGATCTCTGCATCCCAGTGTCTCACGAGTGCACTGCCAACCCGCAGACGGCATCTTCGCAGGACCGCGGCCCTGGGGTCTGCCGTGGTTCAAGTGCCTTATTAGCATTCATGACTCGGGGGCTCCCCAGAGGCCCCTCTCCTGTCCAGAATCACAGAAAGACCCAGGATCCCCCCCAGGCTCGGGCCCTGTTTGCAAAGGCAAGGACAGGGCCTAACTGTGAAGGGGCAGCCGAGCTGCCGGTCCTGCCAGAGGAAGGCACAAAACAGTGGGAACCCGCAATCATCTGTCTGCGGGGACACATGGGAAATCCAGCAAGGCGCTCACTTACAAGGGACGACGGGTGGTTTTCCTGCCCCAAAGGCCGAAACTGAGGTCCGGGGAGCCAGAAAAAAAATGCCTAGACCTTATTTATTTTAGGCAAAAGTGAGTCTGCCCTGAGTTTTCAGGGTGCCCACCTCCTCCCTTCTCTCCTGCATTCGGGGGAGGCGGAGGCTTCCAGCCCAATTCGGCATCGGTCCTCGGTCGCAAGGACAGCACCACAGCGGCTCAGACCCCGTGTGACGGAAGGCCACAAAGCCCAAAGGCGGGTCACAGAGGCAGGTCCCCGGTGCCCGAGCTCACGAGGAAAGCAAAGTCAGCCGAGATAATGTCGGGGTGCGTCTGGAACACTGAGGACGTTGGGTTGTGAGCAAATATTCCTAAGTGCTGGCATGAAAGGCAGCTGTGAGGTCACGACCACGGAACAAAGGCCACTGCAGACATGGGAGGCGCGCCGTGGAGGAGAACGTTCCCTCACATATGCAGAGAATAAACAATGTGCAAAGTCAACAGGCACCGGGCAGATCCTAGTGACAGCCGGAACCAGCCCTGGCACCGAGCGAGCTGAAGCGATACGGACCATTTCTTGAGAAAAAGAGCAAACAGAAACTTTTATCGGGTCAGACAAGCACAAAGTTGCCTCAAGGTCATCCAAAGCGTTACCTCTGGGGTTCGCATACCCTCTGCCCTCTGCAGGCCGCCTGCTAATTACACAGTGCACATCTCTCTGAGCGTGTCGACAAACACCCTTAAACCCCTCTCTCGAACAGCCGGGTGGGGGGACAGGACAGGTCGAGTCTGCAAAAGGCTCTCCTTGGTCCCCTGAGGGGCGACCCCATGAGCCACGAAAGAGCCACGTGCCCACAGAGCCACGGGGATTTCAAACTCCTTTGCTACCCACCGCACCCTGCTCCCAGGCCCCTGGCTGCTCTGCTCTGAGGGTGACCCCGACCTTGAGCGGCACACACCCGTCGGCCACCTCCAGACAGCAGGGGACACACTGGATCTCACCACAGGGGTTCTGGCCTTCCCATCCCTTCATCCATCTGGTCAGCCCACCTCTCGCCTAAACCCTCAAAGCCCTGGGCTTTCAGCTGGCGCCCCATGTCCCCGGCGTCCACACCCCACATGCCGCCATGGGCCACATCCCCTCGCCACACAGGGCCCTCTTCCCTCCTTGGACACTTCGCCCCTTCCTAGAGCTGACCTCCAGCAAGCACTTTTGGAAGTTGTGAAATGCCCAGAAGGAATCTGGGTTTGCATCTGCATTTTCTGCCCAGGCAGGGTCTCTGCCAAAAATACCACCAAGCATTGGCTGTATGAGGCTGGAAGAACAGCCAGGGCAGCGGCGAGAACACTTCCATGGGGCTTGTGGTCCCCACGAAGACCACCTCTCAAGACCCCCAAACCCTTGATGGGTGCTCGGGGACAGTGGCACTCCTCAGCTAGCGGGCCCTCCCCCTCCTGACCGCAGAGAGGGGCTCCAGAACCGTCAGCCAGGCCCAGGTTGTTAGGGAAATCTAAGCCGCAGGATGCCCCTCCCTGGCAGGATGAGAAGTGGGGGCTCCTCTTAGAGAGCCGGCTGGCCAGGGCACGGTGGGCGGGGGGCTCTGGCATGCACGTGCAGGGGGCGTCTGGGGGCAGCAAGGTCACCAGGCATGTTTTACGAGATGCCCCACCCCCATTACAGGAGGTAGGCCCCCATCTGCAGAAGTGTTCCCCAGAGTAGAGACTCCTGTTCCGGGACATTCCATTAATCTGCACGGTTCTGCAGAGACTGCAGCCTTAGCACCTAAGACCCAGACGGGGAGCACGGGTGTTTTAAGACATGAGCTCATTAAAGACACATTTCCGGGAAGAGAGCAGGCCTAGCCTATGGGGGCTGACAGGCGCCCACGAGGACCGCTGATGTTTGCTGAGTCGCGTCATGCAAGCTGCAGGACCAAATAAGCCTGGGAAATGTGACATTCGAGCGCTCTCTCCGACCGAGCCTCCCGCCTCGGGCAGCGCTGCTCAGCCCGGCTTTATAAATAGATTGAACACAAGATAAATGGCCGTGATCAATCACGCTCACACGGGAATGCTCACCTCCCATCCAAAGTCTGCCTCCTTCCACGTGGCCCGGGGTGCCCCCATGTAAGGGCCAAACCTCGCCCCGATTTCCATCCTCTTCTTGGCCCAGATCCCCAGGCCTGCCCCTGGGATGGAGGACTCTCGGAGCTCAAAGTCTGGCGGGATGGGAATGTCCTCAGGAATGTAGACGGGGGCTTCGTACGGCGAGCCCTCCTTGGGGGTGAAGTCCTCGCTGGTGGGGAAGGGGGACGGCGGCCCCATGGGGATGGGGGATACGACGCTGTCCTCTGTCTCGTACTCCGCGCTCTCGCCAGCCAGCAGGTCCGGGTCGGGCTCATGCATGTTATTTACAATGTCGCCGTCACCTGAAGGAGACAAGGCAGTGTCAAGCTTCTGTGGCTCGCCCTCCCCTGTGCATGACACGTGGGGACCACCTGGGACATGGGGCAGAATGGGGACCGAGGGCGCCGACCGCCACCCCCTGCCCGGAAGACATGCCCTTTGCTCCGTATTCCAGGGACGTGGGGAAGCGGGGTTCAGAACCTCCACAGGGTTGTGTGGCTCCGCAAGGCCCCACGTGGCCCCCCAAGGACCTGTGGGCCCCTTCTGCTTTAGGAAAGCAAGGAGAGGAGATGCCCACGCTCCATGAGTTTGGGAACAGTGGGGAGAGCCGTCAGAGAGGGCACCCTACCCAGGGCCGGTAGTGAAATAGTCTCTCCAGAACCACTCCGGTTTGTGTCTGGCGTTGGAAATTAGGGGGGACATGTCTCAGATTCTTGGGAGGACTCAGGATTTGGATTAGTATGAAATCTGCTCCAACACCTGGGCAGCCCTCGGCGTCTTGGTGGGGGCCAGGGGGACAGGTTCCTGAGCTCCTGATGACCTAAGGGCCAGTTAAGACAGAGGTTTGCTGAGGTCACAAATGTGGGGTTCGCGGGGATGCAGGTCACTGGGTCTGAGGTCTGGTGCAGGCCTCTCTTTGGGGTCCATCCTAGGAGACGGTTGGTGCCAAGATACGGCTACCTGGACGTGCGCCAGGCCTGAGGCACAGGGGAGGCCGAGAGATGTGGGCCGAGGGAGGAATGGGGGGGCAAGGAGTAGCTGGTCAGCCAGGAAAGCAGCTCTGCCCAGAGGAACGGGAAGCGGGCACCCAGACAGCTGGGAGTCCCCAAGGGCACGACGACCCCTTGTCCATCCACAGACAGATAAACAGATGCGTCGGTCCACACAGCGGACTGCTACTCAGCGTGGACACCCCCTCACCTCGCTGTGGCGCAGAAGCACCTGGACGCTCGGAGAAGGGCGCCGGCGCGCTCGGTACACGGGAAGTGTCCAGAAAAGCAAGGCCAAGAGACGGAACTCATGCCGTGGCTGCTGGGGCCTGGGAGGGAGGGGCCCCGGGAGTGACTGAGTATCGGGCATGGGTCTCCTCTAGGGAAGGAAATGTTCCGGACGGAGAGGGAGGTGTTGGTCGCACACCTGCGTGAAGGTGCCAAATGAGCTGTCCCGTTCGAAAGCTGAACTTGTACGTTACACGACCGTGGATCGTGCGGCGCCGAAACGGGGAGGTCAGCGAAGGGCGCCCACTGACCTCCGACCTGGACCTTTCTGCCCAAGTCCCTTATGCACTGGCCTGAAACCGGGGACAGGGACCCTGCCCCCGGGCCCCTCCCTGCCCCCCTCTGCCCCGGCGTGGGGCCTGGGGACGCTTGAGCACAGGAGAAATGACTTCAGAGTCCTCACGCCAGTGCAAACAGATCTGCTGAGAAGTAACAAAATGTTTTCTTTCAAAAGAAACCAAAGTCTTGGAAAAAAAAAAAAAATCATGGGGATAACACTTATTTAATTTAGCAGCATTCAGAGAAGTAATTATTATGTTTTACGTGGCCAACGGTTCCCTTCTAATTGACTCGTAGGCTCCTTTCAAAAATGCGACAACAGAAGGGCAGCTATGGTTCTCTTGGCCAGAAAGATCCAAGTCGTTAGGTTTGAAAGAACACCCCCATAAACCTTCCCGGCGACCGTGCACAGCATAAAGGTAAATTGGAAGGGGGGGTAATTAATATGCCGCCTCATTATCTGGAACTGGTAAATGCACGAGGCTCACACACAGAATCAGGTTGGGAGCCCCCTCCCCATGCGCTTCGGGGTGCGATGCCTTTGCCTTCCAGGACAATTAGGATCTGCTAGCGCAGAAAGCGGGGAGGGGTCCCCATCCTGTGCATATTCATCTCAGGGCTCTTTGGGGGCTTTTTTTTTTCCTGTTTGAATTCTACTTCCCAAAACTCCTCACCTACTGGAGGAAAACCAAGGCTTTAAGGGCATGTTTAATTTACTGGCCAAGCAAACAGTTTAGGAGAGAAAGGTGGTGTTTCCTGTTGATTAAAGGCAGGCAGTGCGCGGCTGGCCTCCCACCCCCGGTGGGCACAGGGGTTAAGTGATTGCCTAAAGCCACTGGGAGAAGCCGGGTCTCCATTCCGCGGCCCCCGCTGTTGCGGGGGGGAGCTCTTCTTTCACCGGTGGGGTGAGGAGACCTCATCAGTGTGTGGGAGACATTTGGAGAAAATGAGGTGCCGCAAACAGCCCGAGGCCCTGGAGAAAGCCGCAAGCTGCTTGGGGCCGCCGGAGCCTTCCGGGCAGACCCGCACAACTTGCCCAGCTCCCCAGGGTCCCCGAGCAACCAGAGAGGCGGGATCAGAAGAGCATCCTTCCTCAGCCCTGCGCTCCAGCCAGGAGCCCCTCTTGCCCTGGGCGAAGCGGGCATGTACAGGGAGTGGGCATCATTTTCCCCAGGCCCCCAGGACCGCCGGCACATTCCAGCCGGCACTCTCTCGAAAGTCAGGATGCAGAGCCAAGAACAGGAGCTTTTTATGACTTTGGAAATATAGGCTGTGCAATCGTGTGTTGTTTACTTGTAGGGAGAGCTGAGGTCCTTTATTTGGGTTTTGTGGTAATTTCAGGCTAAGGGTTCATGACTGAGTCCATCGTTCCTAAAAATTCTTTTGGGAGACTTACTAAAAAATCATAAAAGCAGGGAGGAGAGGAGAGGGAGCCTGGAGCTGGTGAGCCAGCGGAGCCGTCCTGAGCCGTGGCCACGGGGCACCTGCTGCAGGTCAGCGGCCCCGCCGGGTCCCTGAGCTCTTGGGAACTTCGTGCTGAAACCCCGTGTGGAGGCCTGTCACGTGCTGCTCGATGTATGAACAACGGACACTCGGTCTCAGAAAATGGGTCAGAGAAGTGAAGAAACCTAGCTGCTCCCTGGGTCTGGATCACACCGGCTGGGAGCCACCACATCCTCGGTCCCAACCTGCTCTGGGTCCCACCCAAACCCTGAGTTTAGGGCTCGGTCTCTTCCAGCCCCACAGTGGGAGCCTTGTGCGCCCCCTGCCCTATTGGTAGCAAATTACATCTGATCGGAAGGCCCCCCCCCCCCATCTAAACATCAAACCAGCAGCCAGGATGTCGGGGTCTGGAGAGAGAGAGACGAGAGAGACAGCCCCCAGTCAGGACCGTGCCCAGCCCGCCAGTCCCTCCTAGGCTGTCCCCTGCCCTGGCGGCAGAAGCAGCACCTGGAGGACGGTGATCAGCAGGGTGAAGACCACTGGCCCCCGAACCTGCAGCTCCGCCGGGTCTTACACGGAGGAGTGGGCGGACTGGAGCCCTGCCCTTGGCTGGGGGCGGGAGGGAATTCCTCTGGGTCCATGCGTGGTTTGCTCCAGTCCTGCCTCCCGTGTGCCGCGAGGAGCCAGAAACCTGCCGGCGCCTCTGGCAGGGTCGCTGCGCCGTGTGGGGTTCGGCGGGGCCGAGGCCTGGGGGGTGAGTGTGCGTGCGTGGGCTGCGCCAGGGAGGCACCTCTGGGTGGGAGGGCTCGGCTGCCCTCTGCATGGACACCCCTGAGAAGCGAAAGCCTCCGCGTGTGGCTCCGGAGCCCAGGAACTGAGGCCGCCTTCCTCTTCCTCCCACAAGGCAGAAGGACGGTGCTCCGGCCCCGGGCTGCCCCCACCGTGGTCCCGAAAGAACCTCACAGGGGCATCCTGATGCCGGCCTGCAATGTCACTGTGACCTTGGGAATGGTGATATTGCCCACCCGCCCGGCGAGGGATGACAGAAAGCCCTGCCCGCGCGCCCTGTCCAGGGCCCTGGACCGCTCTCCTTGGGCTCACTGCCCTCCAGAACACCCCTTCTTTGCCCCAGGGCTTTCTGCCTCTGGACGCCTGACGTGGCCTGCCTCAGCCCTCGGGGCCGCTCACACCACTACTGGACACCGGGCCCCGGGGCCCCAAGCCCCCGTCCCTTGTGCCCAGAGAGCCACCGGCCCAGCTCTGTGGCCCACCCGCCGGGCACGCCGGCTCCTGGGACACAGGGAGGCACACCGAGTGGGCACCGGGTGCCGGCTGCTTCCGGCCACTTCCATGAGTTCGCTCCTGGAAACTGCGGGGTCGAGGAGAAGGAAGATGAGCGAGAACTCCTGAAGAGAGGACTGCATATTGAGGGTGACCCCAGGGCCCGTTATAGATGGGTGCTCATGGGTGGAGTGGGGAGGCGGGAGGTTATCGGAGGACCAGGCGAGGGAGGCACCTTTAGGGGCCGGGGTGCCTGCGGCCCTGCATCGAGGCTGCGGGGCTGCCTGCACCTGAGGGGTGCGCTGTGTCGGGACCCTACCCCGTGTGCGTGTCGGGGCCGCAGGGCTGCCCTTCTCTGTGTTTGTTCTTACAACTGTGTGTGAATCTACGGTGATTTCAGTTACAATCTCTATTAAAAGAGCACCTACTTTGAAAAATACCCATTCTTTATTGCACCCATGTGCACAGTGACAGTTCCTCCGGCTCTGGCGGTTTCCACGAGAACACGTTTAATTACTCTCTTCTGTCTGCCCCCCCGAGGGGGGGGCTTTCAAACCACAAAACCAGCCTCTGAGGCTGACAACTGGTGTCCCCAGTGAACTCGAGAAACACCAGGGACCTCTTGCTCACAAGGGCACAAACGGGCCTGGTGGCAGCATGTCAACCAAACCACAGGGAGGGTCCCCGAGACGAGCTAGGCCGAGAGCAGGGAGGCGGGTGTGGACCGCCCAGCAGCCTTGCCCCTGGTTCCCCCCCTTGCCCTTAACTCTCTGGGCTTCGGAAGAAAGCAGAAAAGGTGGTGCCGATTGCCCAGGACTGGGGAGCCCCATTATCTTCACACTTGGTGTGGACAGTGGTGCCAGGTGGGGCTGGGACAGGGGACGCCCGCGAGGTGCCCAGCGCCCGGCCCTGCGAGTGAGCCCCTGAAATCTGCCCCTTCTCCCCTTCAGGCCCAACACCCTCCTGCCCTAATGCCCCCCCGATAAACTCTCAGGGGCAGATCCACCGGGAGACCGTGCCCAACGGCATGTCCGTCCGCCTGTTCCCCAGGGTTGAGATGGACTCGATACCATGCATGTCTCAGAAGACTGGGCCTTATCAGAACACGGTGCCACGGTGATTTGGAAATGTTAATTCTTACAAACCCGTGAGATACCGCCATTCTCGTTCCGGTCAGGAGCACTGACCCCACCTTCATGAGGTCCTCAGGGGGTGGCAGACGCGGCTGGTGAGTGGGAGCTAAAGGCGGTCCCTGGATCCACCCCCAATCTGGGCGCTTCTGGGAGGCTTCCAGTTGGACTCCTCGGACCCCGAAATTCTGATGGAAGTGCCCTGTGGCATCTCCAGAGGGGCCCCGGGGGAGTGGGCAGGCCGGTAGCATGGACAGGGGATCGTGGGCAGAGCTCGGGAAACGTAAAAGGGACCCCTGCATCCCCCGACCCTATTGTCAGTGCCCTGAGGTGGGCCTGCTCGGCTGCCCTATCGGCCCCATCAGCGGTGGGAGGAGGGGGGCACGCCCTCCTTGCTGCAGAGCTGCCCACTTTACAGATGGGGAAACAGAGGCACACAGAGGTGAGGCAGGCTGAAGCCCACGCCGCGAGCTGCTGTGCTCCTACACCCTTCCCAGCCCTGTTTGGGGGGCACTGGGGCTATGGGTCACGCCACAGCCACCAGGGCAGAAACCCCAGAACAGGGGAGAATATGCGTGCAGGAAACTATCTGGTTACTTTCAAAGCCAGGCCTGGCGGGGGAGCTCCGACCAGGCTGGTGTTGGCCGGGCCTCGCCCAGAACCCCGCACAGAGCCTCCGTCCCCCGAACGCGCTCACTGAGATGCCGCCTTTCCTCTCCGGAGGAAGAGACAAGGGTCTTTCAGAAACAAAACGGGTGGGCGACCTGGGGTCTAACGGGAAGCGCATCCTTGTCCAGTTTTCTTTTCTGCTTCACTGCCTCTCATCCCCGTCGCTTGGGGTTAGAGACAGAAGTGAACGTGCTGTACTTTGGAAGATGGGAGAATGCCCTGAGGAGGGTCTGACGTGATGACAGGCCGGCTGGCGGCCCCTGGTGGGCCCAGCCTCAGGGGACCAGCAGCTCGGCCCACAGACCCCCACCCAGTGAGAACCCGTGGGGCGTCACCTCGGGGTCTGCGTCAAAACAAAGTGCCCTCCACTGATCTGATGATGACCCTCACGTGGGCACCCATGTCCCCCAGTGGGGGAGAAGAGATCACGGGGAGAGAGGGGAGAGGTTGCCATGACCCCCGGGAGCCGAGCAGCTCAGGACCGGACCTCGTGTGCTGACCTCTTCTGATGGCCTGGGCGTCCTGTGGTGAACCCCATCCAGGCCCTGCAGGGTCAGCGTGTCATCTTCCCTGCAGATCTGGGGTGGATGGCGCTGCCCAGCCTCGCCCTGGGGTGTCACCTGCTCTCTGGCTGCCGCCTGGGGTGGGGTCCACCCTGCGCTCTGCAGCCGGCTCATGGAGCCCACAGAGCCCACGAAGGGAACCGTCCCGGTCATCCTACAGAGGCCCCGTTGCTTGCTCGGCCCTCAGAGCTGATGGAGCCTCCTCCTGTGCTCATCCTCAGAGGAGGAACCCCAACGGCCTGGCCTGGGCAGCCCCTCCGCTCATCAGCCGGCCCCCCAGGCTGAGGTGTACAGTGGGATAAACATGCCCTCCTTGAGCAGGTGACACCGCGCTCGAGGTGAGTGGTATGATGTCCAGGCCTGGACCCAGCCGGCTCTCCGGAGCTCCGGGCTGCCCAAATGTCTCTTCAAGAACACATTTGAGGCTAAACATGGGGACAGACATCCTCCCTGGCTGGATGCACCAGCTCGGTCCAGGTGCTCTCGAACATTCCTGGAGCCCCGTGAGGCATGGCGGCGGGCCCTCAGCCGGGAGCGCTCCCCCAGCAAGTCTGCACCCAGAGGTTCGTGGCTGCCTGCTCAGAGGAGCAATGGTCTCTCGTGGGCAGACCAAATGGGCCTCCTGGCAAAGCTGCACGACCCTGGGTCTGACGGTGCCAGACACAAGGACACGGGGGGCCCGGGGCTGAGTGGACACTTGACTCAAAAGGAACCAGATTCACATTGAACTTCAATGAACTGGAAACCAGTCTAAGATCTTGCCCCTGGTCTGAAGAAGCCCAGGTGTATTTAGGAGGCAAGGGCAGACCTGAAACGAGGTGGGCGAGGGGGTCAGTGGCTCCGGCGAGTGGGGGGTCAGCCCAGAAGGGCTGAAACAATAGGAACGCATATGTGGGCAGATAGGGTTTAACACGGAGGGGGGGGGTCACATCTCCTTAAAACATCGGAAGGTTTCCAGAAATCTGGACCAGTATCTGTCCACACGGCCCTGACTCACTCACCCCTGACCCACTTCCAACAAGCCCACAAACTTGCCACGTGAGTTCGGGAGGGTCCTCGCACTTCTGGTAACCCGTCTGGTCCCAGGGGAAGAGATACGGTGCCCATGCTTTTCCCTCGGACACACTTAAGGAAGAAGTGGCAGTTGACAGTCACCCGTGTCCCCGCAGAGCCCTGTCCAGGCCGGCTCTGGAAGCACCGGGGAGCTGCAGGGGCACCTGCTCAGAGCCCTGTCCTCTCCTTGGTTCTGCAGCCTGTGGGCAGCCGTGGGCACCGGAGGCAGTTTGCCCCACGGGGTCGCGCAGGCTGCTCGGTGCTGACTGGGCCCAGGGATCACGCAGCAGCTCTGCTCTTGATTTAGGGGAGGTGGAACTGAGACGTCTCCCACTTCGTACCTCAGGGCAGGAAAGTTCAGGGAGTGAGTACTTTCTCTGGCCACACTGGCAGCCGGGGCCCAGTCCTGATTCTAAAGCTCTCAGACACACAACTACCCAACCCCAAGGTTCCAGCTCCCATGAGAACACACCTGAAAAAGAGTCCTGGCATTTAGTGATGGCCTTCTTCATGTCCCCTGGAAGATATACAGGAAATGAATGGATAAACTGTTGGATGGAGGGATGAATGGGTGGGTGGGTGGAAAGATGAGTGGGCAGACGGATGGATGGACGAATGGACTGCTGGATGGATGGGCTGGTGGACGGGTGGATGGATGGATGGACAGATGGGTACATGGATAAATGGGTGGATGGATGAGTAGGTGGATGGGGGGATGGATGGGTGAATGGGTGGATGGATGGATGGATGGATGGGTGGATAGATGGATGGAAGGATGGTTGGATGGGTAGATGGATGTACAATGGATGGGTGGGTGGATGGTGGGTGGATGTGTGGGTGGGTGGATGGATGGATGGGTGGACGGGGTGGACGGGTGGGTGGATGGATGTGAGGACCATCCTGAGGACAATTCTTAACAGGAAAATGTAGAAGGCAGGAATCCTCATTGCTTCCTTCCCTGAGGATGGACCCCATTGACATGACTCTGTGGCTCTTCTTCCCCCATTTGACTGATTAGTTAATCTGGGATGAGTACCTGGTTTGCTCCACCCAGCCCCCACCTTGGGAAGGGGGCCAGTTTCTCTATTGCTCCTTCAGGGCTGCCCTCCCTCCACCCACATGAAGTTGCCTGCCTGGTCTAGCATTCCAGGGGTGGGGCGACCATTCATTCCGAGCCTGCCTGGCCCTCACAATCGGCGGCGCGGTCCACCTGCACCTTTCTGGAGAACTAAGGTGAGGCTTAGCTCTCATCTTCTGACTCTTACTTCTCCGACCAGGCAGGGAGGAGTACTGTGTCCCGGGCCCCTCAGAGACCCCAGAAAGTGCCCCTGGGGTTTCAGAGCCTGTCAGGTGGCCCACCATCCCGCCCACCGCTGGAAGGGGAAGGAGGAGGGATGGAGAGGCGTGCACTCATTCAAGCTGGTCTAAGTGGAGGATTTCTGTGCAGGTTTGTCTCTGTGAGGGCAGCCATTTGGGGAGAAGCCCCCTCCTCTGCGGAAGGGGTCTTGGGACTGCAGACCCACTTCCGGAAACGGTTCGCTGGGAAGGGAAGCGGGAGCCGAGGGTTCTGTCTGGCCAGCGTTGTGCTGTCCCCGCAGCCCCGGGCCCCGGCGTTGGGACGACCCTGCCTCCAGGAATGCCCCCACCAGGAGCCGCCGCCCCCCGGGGCCACCTCCCAACCCGGCCGCCTCAAGCCCGCGGCTTATTGGCATTCCCCTCGCCGCACGGCTGCCGAGCGGGGGCGGGGGTGCAATGGCTCCTAACACGGCAGATTAATAGCGCCGAGAAAAGACGTTTCTGCAAACATGCTAAATATTAATAATAATCAATTGTCATTTATATTCTCCAACCCACGCCCGGGACCTTGCCCACAGGGACCGGAGGGCGACGAGCCCCAGCTGCAGGGCGGATGGCAGAATTGTCATTAGGGCCCGCGAGCGCCTGGGATGGCGCCTGGCTCACCGCCCTCTGCAAGCCGCACCTGCACGGAAACCTCCCCACAAAGGGGGGGCTTCCTGCCTCGTCTCCGCAGTCCAGAGGCATGGCGACCTCTTGACCTGGCCACCTTTTGGCAGGCTCTTCTTTCATCCCAAACACTAAGTGAGCCAGGGACGGCCCGCGGGGCTGCCTCCTCTTTGGAATGAGGTCGGAACAGCTCAGTGGTCTCCACTGCCTCCCACATCCCGCCCAGGATGTCACAAGGATGGGGCAGCTCCCGACTGTGTGAGTTGAAATGGGTCTCCCCAAAGACATGTTTTGTCCTGACTCAGGTCCCGTGAAAGGGGCCTCGTCTGGAGATGTGGTCTGTGCAGGTTAGGATGAGGGCACCGGGTGGTTCTCGTCCAACGTGACTGGTGCCCTTAAAGAGGAGACACATGCGCGAGGTGGCCGTGGGACCACAGAGGCCCCCAGTTTATGGTACTTTTTACAACAGTCCCGGGGAGTGGCCTGGGGGCCGCCATCCCCCGCTCCCAGGCCCCCTGTGTCCTTCCTCTGCCACAGCTCCATGAAGCGGGTACGGCCTGCCCATTCTTCAGGTGAGGAAACCGACCCTCTAGGGGGACACAGGGCCCAGCCGAGCCCCTTTGCTGGAGATGGAGCCTGAGCAGCGGTCCTCAGAGCTGGGACGCCGGGCATCCTGCGAGCGGGTCTCCAAGCTGCGGCCAAAGCTCCAGGTCAGACCATCCTCCGCAGGGCCCAGCCTGTGGCTGCCAGAGGCCCTCGTGGATCCAGAAGGGGAGCAAAGGGGCTCCTCCCGCCCCACCATGCACAGGAGCAGACGGGGTCCTGCAAGGGCTTTGCCCGCCGCACCACCTGCCCCCTCCCGGGCCCTCCTCAGCTCATGCCCGCAGCCAGGCCTGGGTGCCCGGGGGCCGCCTGCCCAGACGGAGCACCGGGAGCCCACTGCCCGCCACGCCCCTCCCCGGCCCCCGAGCCCAGACTACCTGGCCTTGCTGAAGGGTCCGCAGCCCAGACCACCTGGCCTTGCTGAAGGCGAGTGCATTATTCTAAGACGATTATTTATCCGTGCAATGCTCTAGGGACCGTGCTGCTCCCGTTTCAAGCCCCCACCCCTCTTTCCTCACTGCCTCCATCGCCCCGGGCAGGCGCTGAATGGCTCGCGATGCACTGTAATTTCTATCAAGGTTCGTTCCTGGTACGAAGCCTCTTTGTTTCAGAGAGATGTGATTTGGCCTTTTTTCTTCCTCTCCTTTATTCCTTGGTTAATACACCACTTCCCCGAGCCCTGGGGGCAGCGAGGTAGCCCACGGATTGCTCAAATCTGTCTGTTTTTCTTCTAAATCACAGCCAAGTCTCCCCGGTCACCCGCGCTAAGCACTGCGTGAGCCAGCGCCCAAGCAGGGGTGTTCTCCCAGAGCCCTCACGTCGGCACTGCTGATGCCCCAGAGGGGACCCCGGCCGGCAAGACCCCCTCGGACACCAAGGGAGGTTGGCCCCAGACACCAGTTCCCTATGCAACCTGACATCTGGCTACAGCAAGGGTACTTTTTAAAAATTGTGGTAAAGGACACGTAACATTTACCGTTTTTACCATTTTAAGTGCACAGTTCAGGGGCATTAAGTACGTCCACACTGCACAACCATCACACCGTCTGTCTCCAGAACCCTCCCATCTTCCCAAACAGAGAGTCTGTCCCCGTGAAACACTCACTCCCCCTCCCCGCCCCCACCCCCTGGCGCCCACCCTCTCCTTTCTGTCCCCGAGTCTGACTTCTTTAATGCTCTAGGGTTTGTCCTTCTCTTTCCGGTTTATTTCGCTGAACGCTCTCGAGGTCCCCACGCCACAGCAGGTGCCGCTTCCCCTTCCTTCGGGAGGCTGAGGAACATTCCACCGTGGGGACGGACCGCGCTTGCACACCCAGCCGTGTGCTGCTGGACACCCAGGCCGCTTCCCCGTCTCGGCTCCCGTGGATGACGCCGCTGCAAGCCTCCGAGCAGGTGTGCGTTCGGCACCAGCGAAACCCGCCCCGGCCTCTTCCCCCAAGGGGAGCGAGGCCCCATCGACGGCCCCGCGGCCAGGTCCGGCGCGCCCTCCCTCCTCGTCCCAGCTGGTTCTGCAGACCCGTACACACGGTGGGCTCTTCCGCGGGCCCGCGGAGGCTGTCTGGACGTGGTCCCTCCCGTACAAGAGGGCTACTCCCAGCCTGTCGGGAGTTTCAAGGCGACGACGCACCGCGCAGCGAACACAGGCAGCACCAGCCACCAGCACGACCCTCAGCGCCCCTGGGGCTCCGTCCTCACCGAGCACCCCGCCAGCCTGGGCTCTGAGGGTTGTGGTAGTGACAGGACCCAGTGCCGTTCCCTCCCCTGGAAGCTGCCTGGGGCTCTTCCCGTGCTCAGCCTGGGGTGCTGAGGCCCAGGCCCGAGGAGTCCTGGGTTCCCCAGACGGAGGAAGAGGGGGAGGAGCCCAGGAGTCAGTTCAGCCCGGGACTCCCGACTCTCACAAACACTTGGGATTTTGCAGACCCAGAAGCCCTAACAGGGTGCCGAGGGAACGAGCCAAGCTGGGGACGGCCGCACCTGCTGGTGGCAGGCGGGCGGGGTGCGGACGGTTTGGGGGTACGCGGCTGAGGTCCCCGTGGGGGGTTCTGCAGGCTGGGCCCAGGAGCTGCCCCTGCAGGGGACATCCCCTGGGCACGCCGCAGGGAGAGGACGTGTTCTACCCGTTCTGTTCGCTGCTTTGCTTTCCCTCCCTGTGCGGGCACCAGTGTGGAAGAACGGGTTAACACTGGGCAAACACCCCCAACAACCGCCACCAAACTATTTATAGACATATTTATCTCTCCAGTTCCTACCAACTGGGCCTGTGGCTGCCATTCACAGGCCGAAGCAAGTCACGCCGCAAGTAAACAAATGTTGCCCTGAAATAAAAATCACAAGAGGAAGAAAGCCGCTCCGGGGCGCTTGCCTCCACCCGGAAGGCCCGGGTGAGGGGTGGGGTGCTGGTGGGCCTGGGGTGCCCTCGGGGCGAGGGCGGTGGGGGAGGAGAGGTGGGCCCTGTTGGAGGCACCAGCAGCCAGAGCTTTGGGAGGCGAAGCACCTTCTCGTTGGGCCTCCACCCCAGCAGGGCAGGTCTGCACCCCCACAGCCGTGGCCGCTCAGAATGACACCCAGTGTTGGCACACAGTGGCAGAGGGCTCTGCCGCGTCCACTCGCCCCCAGCCCTGGAGATGCGAGAGGTGGGCGTGGGTCCTCCCCACTCCTTCCCCTCTCTCGGGGCCCCCTCGGCTCCCTGGGCTGCCTTGGTCCCCAGCAAAGCAGGAGCGCGGGGGTTGCGCAGCCCGGGACTCTCAGAGGCAGATCCCGCGGTTTGGGAAGAGGGTCAGAGCCACCTGCTGCCCCCCAGGGGAGTGGTGCCTTCTTGTGCCTCAGCTCTCGAGGGGCCGGGAGGACCCTCCCAGCTGCACTGACCGGGCACCTCGGCTCCCTCCCTGATGCTGCCTAGACACGGGACTGCAGACAGGAGGGGTGAGCAATCAGCTGGGGGACCCCCACACTCCACGCCAGAAAGCAATGGGCAGCCTCACCCCCTGCAGACGTGGGCGAGCCTCCCACTGGCCCCCAGGCCAGAGCAGCCCCCAGCTGCCGCCACCGGTGGCCGGCACCCACCCTGGCCCTCCAGCTGCATTTTGCCCTAATAAAGACATTTCTAGTTTTAACCATCAAATAAAGTGCTGAAGTCCGCCAAGCTCGTCCCGGCTCAGCCACTCTGTACCTTCATTTAGCAGGCCAGTGGCGAGAAAAAAAAAGAAAGAAAGAAAGAAAGAAAAAAATTCATTAATTTTTATTAACAGGGAGAGCCATTTGCTCCCTGTGACAATATTTGACTTGTCGAAATGATTTTCACCTCTGCCATGAGGTGGGCGCTCCCCACATACATCACCCGATTACTCGGAGCGCGCCGGCCACAGTCATTAGGCAGTGAATTAACGACAATCCCCAGCACTATTAATCACCTTGACAAAGGCGTTAGCTTGCTGCTGACCCGAGCGCGGCCGGCCCGGGACCGGGAGCCAGAGGAGAGGCCCGCTGCTCCGAGAGGCGCCAGGGGCTGGAGCCGACGCCGGTTCCTTCCCTTCCTTCCCCCGAAGATCCGACGCCGGCCGGAGGGCGCCAAGAGCTGGCACAGCAGCATGGTGGCATGGTGGGCACGGTGGGACCCGAGGTTTGCTTCCTTGCTTATCTGGTTCGTTGTCACTCTCCTGGTCCAGGGAGTGAACAGCATCCATGTGCCGGCCGGGAAGGAGGCGCCAGTGGTCTTACCAATAACCCTAGGGGCAAGGCCCAGGGATATCCCCATTGCACGGATCGGGAAACTGAGGCACAGCCAAGCCCTGGCCTGCCCCAGGTGGTAGTCTGGGGACGCACAGCGCTGGGCCTGGAATCCCGTCTACCAGGCCCCTGCTCTGGGCTCTGAGCCCCGTGGAAACGTCTCCCGGCCCCGATGTCCCCAAGAAAGCCGCCGGTGAGTCGGCTTCAGTCAAGTAAACAGGGTGTTTCCTTTGGCTCTTGACCAGCTTCACGAGAACATTTTCTAGCTGCACATACTCAGAACGCGAGGCCTACGTGGGCAGATCTCGGGAGTCTGACGTCGTGAAGCCCAGCTTCTCCCGAAGTCCCAGATCTGTGTGTCTTGTCGATAAGGGCGAGCGGGAAATCTGCACGCAGTGCGGGAGGTGGCCCGCCGCGTAGCGTGGAGGACAACGAGGACACCGTGTCCACACTCACTGCAGGTGGGCGGGGCGCCGCAGGCCGGCTCTGGGGGTCTCTGGCTTAGCGCAACAGCTCATCCGTTGTGGTCGGAGAGCCCCGGGCAGCCACCTTGCTGTCCCGCGGACTGTCTCATTGGCGTAGCTGGAACCCCGGGGGCTCGCTCACCAGGAGGGTTTCCCGGGCTCTGCTCCTGCAGCGTCTCTGTGGACAGGAGCCATGGGGCCCCCACCAGGTTCTTGTGGGGACCAGTGTCGGTACGTCCACAGAGCACTTGACACGGGGCAGGGCAGGCAGCAGGTGGCCCAGTCATGTCAGCCCCCCCACCGGGGTCCCCACGGTGCCCTGACACCACCCTCACCACGTTGGCATATTAGTCCAATTAATTGTCTCTACATTTTCAACCAATTTCTTCCCATTAACCCGGCCTTAGGATCTGCATCTCAGCCCTGTCTAACCCAGAGTTTGAAAGCACGCGGGTGGGGGAGGAGAGGGAAGAACTCCGCACCCATTTGTCTTCTTTCTCGGGGCTTCTCATTGTTTATGCCTCAGCAAATCTCCTAACTTCCTCATTAGCAGCTAATTTACAAGTCTGCGATCTTCCCACCTGTTCCCGCTCCATGGCTCTGGCGCGGTGGCGGGACTGGAAATGGCCACTTGCTCACTGTGCCGGGCTGCTGCCGTGGCCCGCAGCAGGTGGGCGGGGGCGCGGGGGAGGGCAGAGCAGGTCCCCCTCCCTGCCTCCATCGCGGTGCGGAGAAGGTCCCCCCGGCCGCCCCTGAGCTCTCATGTGCCCCTGGGGACAAGCAGGGAACTGACCTACTTCTGCCTCCAGCCAGGGCCTGTCCCTAAACCTGCTCCCCGACACCGGCCCACGGCTCTGATCCACAGCCCCGATCCACGGCTCCGATCCAAGGCCCCGATCCACGGCTCCGATCCACGGCCCTGATCCACGGCCCAGGCACTGAACTCCCAGAGAACTGGGAGAACTCTGGATCTGCTGATTGCTGACTGGCGGGCTGGCTTTGGATGGGGTCAATTTTAGAAGTTCCTCTCACATCAAAGCTTCTCACGCAGACGGGGGACCAGGGACGGGGGCCTTCACCTCCTCCTTCCTTTTCTCTTGATAACGTCCTTGAACATCCCCTTCTCACGCTTGCTGTTGGTCGTGGTCACAGTGGGGTATAGACCACACTGACGGAGCCCTCACTGGCTGCCGGCAGTTCGCTCTAAGTCTCAGGAGTCCTTCCGACCAGGGAGGCAGGACTGAGCGGTGGTTTAGAGGACAGTGTTCAATCGTACGGGACAGCGTCGGGCTGTGTGTTGCTGTGTGTTCTCAGGCGAGTGTCTTGAGGTCTCTGGGCCTCCTGGCAACCTCCGCATAGAAGGCGACAAGGACGCCTGCTAAGGGCTTCCAGGAGCACAAGACAGCCCACACACGGTGGGCTTCTAAGCACCCTGGGCTCATAGTTAGCACCCAAAACGTTTGGCCTGGTGACCATCCCACATCACAGCTGAGGCCTGAGTTCACTCACAGAGGCCAAGAACACAGCCCGAGCTGCACCTCCCACGGGCACCCACCTCCCCGCAACCACCAGGAGGCTCTGGCCAGGGCCTGGCTGTGAGCGGGGCCACCGGCTCCTAGCCACGCACAGGAAGCTTCTCTCCAAGAGCACTTTCTCACTCGAGAAGGCCACGGGCCATTCATGAAACGCTGTCCCAGGGCTGTACCCTTGCAAAGACCCCATTTAATGGGAGCGCTGACCGACGGGAGACTTACAAGGGAAGTCAGGTGCCTGGCAACACATTGAACCGGGCCTGCCATGGGGGCTCATTCTCCTTTTCAGAATTATCCAAGGTGTTCCTACACAACTCCGGAGCGTGCTCGCCACCAGGAGACACCTGGCCCGTGGCACCCGGCGTGGCAACCTCGGCGTGGTGTCCGCCACTGGCCACACGAGGAGAGCCAGCCGCCCGGCTTCCTAGCAGAGTTCTCTGGGAGCTGTTTCTTGTTACTTACTTGCATCAATTTGATTTTCTCTGCTTAAGTGGAAGGCTATGGGAAAAGCTGGGCTTGGAAATCCATGATTTCCTGGCAGTTAATGAATTTCAGCCAAACGGAAAGCAAGGTGAGCTTCCAGTGTAGCCCTCAGACCCAGACGCAGGAAGGGCCAGGGGCTACGGGGGGCTCTACCCTGCCGTCCTGACACCCCCTTCCATGCCCACAAAAGCCCCTCTCTGAGGCCTTCTCAACTTGCATTTTGCTAAGCATTCAGTAATGTGGGGGGTGTAGCCATGGGGAAAGGAGGCTGCATCCCCATCCCTGAGCCCAGTGAACCCCTATTCCCGTGTCCAGGTGGGTCCCTGTCCCTGAGCCCAGTGAACCCCTATTCCTGTGTCCAAGTGGGTCCCCGTCCCTGAGCCCAGTGAACCCCTATTCCTGTGTCCAGGTGGGTTCCTATCCCTGAGCCCCGGTGAACCCCTATTCCAGGTGGGCCCCATCTCTGAGCCCAGTGAACCCCTATTCCTGTGTCCAGGTGGGTTCCTATCCCTGAGCCCTGGTGAACCCCTATTCCAGGTGGGTCCCCATCTCTGAGCCCAGTGAACCCCTATTCCTGTGTCCAGGTGGGTCCCCATCCCTGA
>NC_138372.1:1559021-1599464 GCF_054177405.1 Leptonychotes weddellii | reverse complement strand
CATGGGACAGGGCCAGGCTGCCACGCGGGAGCGCGGGGACTGGGGGGCGCAGACAGCGGGGAGGGGGGCGGCTCCGCTGGTGGGGCCTGGGAGCGGCTCCAGCATCCCCGGGGAAATCCGCCCGCCCGAGCCGCTCGATGACAAAGTGCTTCCCGCGCGAGCGCGGGGACCAGGCCGTGTCTCGCGGAACACAAAGGGCACGGCCCAGGAAGTGATTTTAAACCCAATTGTTCCAATTTCTTTTGTTCCCCATCTTCGGGGGTGCCTGGGAGACCAGCCCGTACTGCTTCCAATAAAAAATCGGCAGTGAGGGCTGGGCACGGGATTTTGCAACGGGAGCCGCCTCCTGATGGCCCTCACCTCATCATTACGCGGGGCTAGCTTGGGGTTTTTCATGCGCCCAGCGAAATCCCCACACAGATGTCTGCCGTTTCAAGGAAACGGCGGATTTGACAGTCCCTCTGTGCGGGCTGGCTGGGGTTGGGGGCCATCTCTCCTGACCGGCTTCTCTGGCAGCCGGGCGAGCAGGGGACACTTAATTGTGGAGCCCGATTGCTGGCAGGAAGCCCTGCCTCGTCCAGCGGGCAGCCAGCATGATAATGAGACAGTTTCTATGGAAATGAGCTTATAACTATTCATTTTCTCCCCATTCCCGACCCATCCACAAAGAGGTTTTCCAAAATGACCCCCATTTTCCTTCCCCCAACATGTCCTCACGCCACTGCCCGACCCGCTAATCAGCCCGAGGAGAAAGGAGGGAGGAAATGCTGTCCTTTGACAAGATGTGGGAAAGCACCTCCTTGTACTTGGTGTGGCTGTGTGACCGGCAAACAAAGAACCCTCCCCGGCTCCAGGGGCCAAGTTTCCAATAAACTTTCCCCTGACCACTTTCCAGCGTGCTTCTCTGTGTGTTTTCTGGGGAGGTCTGAAGCCGTCCTCTGCCATCTTTTGAGAAACTTTGAAAACCGTCTTTCTCTTCTGGAACATTCCTGGTGGGCCTGCCTCCTGCGGGGCCTCCCTCACCTGTCGGCGGCTCCCAGGGACCCCCGGTCTTTCGTGGGACCGAAAAGCATCGGGAGGTGGCAGGGTGCCCCCTCCACATCGTCAGGGATGGGGGAGAAGCTTCCGCAAGCCAACCTCACCGCATTTTGTCCCCCTTTTAGGGTCTCGGGAAAATAGAGGGAACACATCGTCACGGGGAGAGGGAAAAAGAAAAGAAGGAAAGCTACAGACCCACGGGGAGTTTTGCCTGAGATGCAGACCAGGGGCTCAGACGTGGGCTCGGCCCCCTCGTGGCTGTGTGGCCTCAGGGAGGGCACTTGACCTCTCTGAGCCCCCACTATCCCATCTGGAAGTGCTGTGAGAGAAATGACCCGGACAATTCCTGCCGGGCTCCTAGCAGGGCGTCTGCAGCAGATTTTGAGGCGGGCTGCACTGGGGGACCCAGACCTGAAGTCCTGCTCGGTCACTCTCTACCTTCTCAGCCCACCCGGACGGCTAAGGGCAGGGCCTGCAGCCTCATCCCGGGGTCCCCAGGGCGGATCCCTACAGGACCCCAGCCAGCAGCCTCTGTGCGTGCCACGCTTGGCCGAGTGTGAGCTCTCCAGCCTGGGGTGCGCAGAATAGGAGATGCAAATACAGGACACCCAGCCAGTCCTCAGTTTCAGAGACACGGCGGGTGAATTTGGAGTATAAGTTTGTGCTGCATGTGAGAGCCTCTCGCTCACCTGCTTGCCCTGGGCTGTGCCTGGGAACCTGTTCCAGCAGACCCGGGGTGGGGGGCGGGGGGGCTAACTTCCCGCACTTTGTAAAGAAAAATATTTAACAAACCCTTAAGCTCAGACTCCTCCGCTGCACCACCCCCCGCAACAAAAGCTGGTCGCGCCTGTTATGATCAGATTGTGAAGTCCTAGCTTCCTCCGGGCCTCGGGAGAGGGGAAGGCGCCTTCTTAGCGTTTAAAGAAAATACCAGTTTTAAAATTTAACCGGCTCAGCAAAAACCCCAAAATATCAGTGGCTTCGGTCTAGGTTTAAAAAAATGCTTTTTAAAAAAATGCAAACGCCGGGGCACCTGGATGGCTCAGTCGTTAAGCATCTATCTGCCTTCGGCTCAGGTCATGATCCCGGGGTCCTGGGATCGAGCCCCGCATCGGGCTCCCTGCTCGCCGGGAAGCCTGCTTCTCCCTCTCCCACTCCCCCTGCTTGTGTTCCCTCTCTCGCTGTCTCTCTCTCTGTCAAATAAATAAATAAAATCTTAAAAAAAAAAAAAGAGGGGCGCCTGGGTGGCTCAGTCGTTAAGCATCTGCCTTCGGCTCAGGTCATGGTCCCGGGGTCCTGGGATCGAGCCCCACATCGGGCTCCCTGCTCAGCAGGAAGCCTGCTTCTCCCTCTCCCACTCCCCCTGCTTCTCCCTCTCCCGCTCCCCCTGCTTGTGTTCCCTCTCTCGCTGTCTCTCTCTCTGTCAAATAAATGAATAAAATCTTTAAAAAATAAAAAATAAAAAAACAAAAAATGCAAACGCCTCCCACTTAAATAATCATAGCACATTTTTGACAGAAAACAAGCTTTAAAGTCCCGTTCCCATTTTTGGAAAGGAACCCTCATGAGGACAAGACCGCGTGTCCCTCCTGCGCCATCAGGGCGCCTCCCGGGAGGCGGCGAGTGTGATCGTGGCACACTCGAGTGACACAGGAGTGTTCACTTTGCCGGGATTTGGGGACCCTGCTTGGCGGCGGCTGTTCACGCAAACGGCCAAGCGTCGGCGGCAGCGTCTGGGAGAATCACCATCTCACATCTCACGGGCTACGCACTCAAAATAACTTACATGTAGAATTACGAATTTATATTTCATCTAATTATATACACACGTCAATACATAAAAGGTAAACACAGTGGACCGAAAACATACGGCAGTCCTTATCTCGGGGTGATGGGGCACGAGATTTCAGTTTAAAAACTGGGTTTCTGTGTTTTCTACAGTGAGCAAGCGTTGTCTGTGTGACTGCGTACGTTTTATAATAAATGCTGTAATTTATGTGCAAGGTTTAGGTGGGAAAGGAGTACCGGATGCTGAGGCTGACGGGCCTACCCGGGGCGGGCTGAGCAGGAGGGCGCAGGGCCCCGCGGGGAGCCTGGGGAGTCCGGCAGCGTCGCCGTCAGGGTGTCCTCTGGGGGGCCCCCTCGTCCGGCCGCCAGATCTGAGCCATGCACACACAGCCTGAACTTACGTATGTGCTGGTAGCCCCCCGCCCCCGCCCCAGCACGATCCAAGCCGCCAGCTTCTCAGGAGGTGTGTTCAGGCCATGCTCCCCAACCACGGGTCCTGCCACAACCACGGAGCCACGCCTTCCCAGCAGTCCACCATCTCTCCTGACAGGTGGACCTCCTCCCCACCGAGCGACCGGATCTAGCAGAGTTTGTTTTTGATGTGGCACAGGGCTGCCAGATAAAACACAGGAAAGAACAAATAAAATACAATACAGTGAATACAATAAAACACACGCTGTACTGGGGATGTACTTCCACTAAAGGATGACGTGGCGTCTATTAGAATTCCAGTTTAATGGGGGGTCCCCCATTTCCCCTCCCCGTGGGTCTGAACGTTTGCTTGGGCTCCGCCAGAGCCCAGGGACCTCCCTTCTGCACTTCTGGTCCTGTGAGCCGAGCAGGTGGCCAGGTAGGTGCTGAGCCCCTGTCCTGGGACCTCAGCCCGGGAGACCAGGTGGTCATGGCCATGCCTCTGAGATCTGGGCTGTCCTCCTGCCCACCAGTCACTGCCCAAAGACCCGCTCACCTACGGCCTCGTGTGAACTGCCCGGAAAACTGCCCAGCACCGTGGACCCTGTCTCCTGGGTCCCTCTCCGGACGCTCTGAGAAGCAACAGCCCCCACCGAGGCAGCTGGAGGCTGCCCTCCGAGCTGACCCCACCCCTGCGTGCCCAGAGGAGGCACTTTGCACCTCTGCTTTCCACCCTGTGAGGACACTGCCCTGGCACCCAGGAGGGAGCAGGCCTGGGGCTCTGACCTGCAGCCCTTGTCTGCTCCCCCTGGGCTGGAGGAGCCTGGGGGGGGGGCGGTGGGGGGGTCCTGCCAATGGGGGGAAGCACAGAGGCTCCTCTGACCGGGTCCAACCCTGCCTGGAGCTGAGAGAAATCTCCTGAAGCAGATCTCTTCCCCTGTTCCCCGATTCCTGTCGGTTAAAACCCCTCCCCAGAGAGAGCCTCCAAGCGCGTGGCTCATGCCCTCACGGGAGGAGGGCGACACCAGCAGACAAAATCCCTCTGAACCAGAAAAACATTCTGTGCCTCTTTTGGGGGGTATTGATTTGAGTGTGGGCCAATTCTTCTTTTTAATACTGGTCATCGACCTCATGAAACCCAGGAGCAACGGCTCCGTTTCCTCCCACGGAGAGAGAGTTGCAAGGATTTGTGGCAGAAATCACCTCCCATTGCTTCCCTCCGAGAAGAGCTCCCCCGAAAGTCACCCCAGATCAAGTCGATCACAATGAATCTTGCACCCAGCCCCTACGCAAGGCGCCCGGGCTGCCGCGCGTGGCCTGGGCCCCGAGCAGCCGGCGGCCCCATCTGTTGCTGGGGCTGCCGGAGCTCCTCGTTCTATCACGGCCCAAGTAAGTTATCTGAATAAACAGAGAGGGAATCAACGAGATATATTAGCACCGCGGGTTATTTGTCATCTCCTCTGTCTTTCCTTCTCCCAGAATATCGGTGATGAATTTGCAAATGGTCCTGGATTATGACAGAGCGTTTCTCTCTTCATTATTTATCCCTTCCCCGAGCACCTCGATTAGAGGCCACAGTGACAAACGCATGAATAAAAGGCAGAGACAATATTTTAGCGATGTGTTGTAAATCTCCTTCTACGCATTATTAATTTAAGGAAGTCCATTACACCAAACAGCTCTGAAGAGGAAGACAGGGTAAGGGAGGAATGGCTTCGGCACGTGAGGGTCAGCGGAAGGAAAAAAGCCAGCTCCGTCCCTGAGCTGAGGTCGGGCTGGGCGCTCACCAAGCCCCCGCAGCCTTCCCACCACCGAGGTTTTGTTAAAAATAAAAGGCGAAAGCTTTGTTCCCCCAAACTTGAGCACGCTTTGCAAAGTGGGCAGACGCAGCCTGCAGAAATGTCCAGTTTCAGGCAGTGCAGATGAGGCCCCATGGCCGAATCGGCTCTTCCTGAGCAGCGGGCCCACGGCCACGGCCCAGCCCTGTGGCCTCGCCTTCTTTCCACTTTAATTTTCTTTTGAAATGCTCCAAGAAAGGAGCTGCGGGTGCCTGGTCCCCCCACCTGCCGCGCTGGCCGGTGATCTGCCTCCCCCGTCGCTGAGCCTGCGTGGGGTCCCCGCAGGGGTGGCAGCAGCCCTTGGATCTGGGGGGCCCTGGGGGAGGGGCAGGGGCCAGGAGGTCAGGAAGGCCACCAGCTGGACTCGGACGGGCTCCAACACGGGGAAGGAGCAGGGTGGGGATGAAGGGGCCGCTCCACGTAGACCCTCCCTTCACCCACAGCAACTCTTTTGTGGTGTATGTGGCTATTTTTAACTATGGAATTTGGGTTTCTTTTTTTGCTTAGGCTGCTTTTCCAGCCGTTTCCATACTTGCTGCTTACTCCCTGGCCCTGTGCCCCTGGCCTCACCTATGCTTGATACCCGGGCTCCTGATGTGAGGGGGTGATGGTGGCCTGGGGGTCGGCAGGGAGGCGGGGTCCTAGCCGGAGCTCCGTGCCTTCCTCAGCCACGACGGACGCGGAGATCTTCCCATGCGGGCAGGAGACGAGCCCCAGCAGTCAGCACGAGGCTGCAGCCGGTGTGCCCTTGCTGGGGGCACTGAGAACCTGGGGACCCCACTGCAGCCGTGGGGGAGACAGAAGTGGCAAGGGAGGCAAAGCCCCTGCAAGCCACCTGAAGCTGCACGCCGAGGACGGTGGGGTACGGGGGGCTCAGGCCCATCCTGACAATGCCCCAGGCGGCATCCTTCTCCCCGAAGCTTTTAGCTGTTCTCGTACAATGAAAAGGCCTCGGTGGCGGCACAGATAGCTCTCTCCCCCTCCTGAAACTGCTCCCCCCCGCCCAGGAGAGTGCTCCGGCCTGCGGTGACAGCCCTCATCAGCCCATTTAGGGAGCCAGTGGTAGATCTCCGCGGCAGACCCTAATGACTCATCACAGGCGAGGGCCTGGCAGGTCCCCGTGACAGAGCGCAGCGGCTCAGGCGGGAAGGCGGCTGCAGAACCCAGTGGGGCACGGAGGCTCTAAAATCAGAAACTCATGGAGGAGCGCACGGATCAGGAGACTGGTTACAGGGGCAAGAAACCCCAAGGTGGATTTGACTTTATGTTGTGTTCATCAGCCTAATGGCTTTGGAAGCTGTGACTCTCTCAAGAAAGTCTCCCCGGCAATGCATCAAATCAGAAGTTCCCGAGCGTGGATCTCCGCATAGATGTGTACACATCCGTTCGAATTTTTAAGAGTGTGGCGTGTTATTAATATAATTGCCGGTTATCGAAACGGTACGTTTATGGAGGGCTCTGGAGAACCGTACATTCCCTGCTTCTCAATGGTGCAAGTTTGATATTCAGCTGGTGTTTACTTAGAATATGACGGTTAATCAGCGTAAATTAAATGTGTACTTGAAACCCCCACTTAAAGCCCTGCTAATTATTTTTTGATCCAAACAGGACTGCCTTTTCTGGAAGGGTGAACTGGGGCTCTCGGGAACCCAATATCAGGGAGAGAACCCGTCGCCAGCGTTGAGGATTGGCCTCCAGAGACATGCCGCGGTTTTTCCTACGGCAAACCATGGGTTGTGTCCACAGGAGCTATGCTCTGGTCCAGCCCGCTGACCGTCCCTCTATGAGCCTGCTGGTGATCTAGGGCACCGCCTTGCATCCAGGAGAGCCGGCTGCCCACGGGGTGGGTGACAGCTGTGCGTTCTAGTCCACTGAACTCAGGCCATGTTCCCAGCACAGACAGGGAAGCCTCCACAAGGGCACACACAACTCACAACCCCCCAAATCACTGTGGGCCTCACCCAGGTCCCCACCCTGTTTCTGGCCCCACTCCCAACCCACGCTCCTAATTCCCTTCTGGACCCCTCGTTGACCAGCCCACCCACAGCGTCCACCCTCCTCCACACTCCCCGCCCCACCCCCTGCTGTTGCCCAGGAGCACAGAGATGGGCAGGCTGGAAGAAAGGCTGCGGAGCAGATCTGGAGAGCGGGAAGAGAAGGTGACATGGAAGACCCCACAGCGAAGGCCATCTCCCACTCAGAGAAGAGAGCAGCAGACATGAGCACGAGTACTGCCCAGGAGCCAGGTCTGGCCTGGACTGGCCATCAGTCTCAGGCCATCTGGTTAACTTCTGGCCTGGCATTTTCTGCACACATCCTGACTAAGGACACTTTAGAAACAGCCAGTGTTCCGGTGTTCTTCTGGGGGCACTTCCTACTTGCTATCTTTTCACCCAGCGCTCAGTCAAGGTGAGAGAGGACACACAGGAAAAGGGGCTCAGAGGAGGCCAGGCCTGAGCCTCTGGGCAAAGCCTTTATGGCCTGAGATGACCCATCTTGTTGAGAGGATGAACAAGGCAGAGCACAGACAGCGCCCGGCAGGTTAAGGCACTCAGTACATCTCAGTGGATGAATGGATGGATAGGTGGATGGATGGATATGTGTATGTGTATGGATGGATGGATGTGTGGATGGATGGATGGATGGATGGATGGATATCTGGGTGGTTGGGTGGGGGTGGATGGGTAATTGGGGGGCTGGATGGGTGGGTGGATGGGTGGGTAGGTGGGGGGTATAGATCGATGCAGGAGTAGGTAGATGGATGAATGGATCGGTAGATGGATGAATGGATGAGTGCGTAGATGGGTGAGTGAGTGGATGAACAGATGGGTAGATGAATTGGTGCGTGAATGGATAGATGGATGGATGGATGAATAGATGTGTGGATGGATGAATGGATCAGTAGATGGATGGGTAGTTGGATGGATGGATGGATGGATGGATGGATGAATATGTGGATGGATGGATGGATGGATGGATATGTGGATGGATGGATGGGTGGATGGATATGTGTATGGATGGATGAACAGATCAGTAGATGGATGAGTAGGGGGATGGATGGGTGGATAGATGGATAGATAGATGGATGGATGGATGGATAAACACTGCCTATAGTTCAGGGACCTCATGTGCTAAGTTTCAAATGGGGCCTGAAGTTGCCTTGCCCCCCGCCGATTCTGATTCAAGGGTCCTCAGAGACCCTTCACCTTTCCCACACATGCCAGCGTAATAACACCTGTGTCCAGGGACAAAGGCTGTGTTGCTGGATGGTAGCACAGGGGAATGAGGCTGGGGGTTGATTCCCACCCAAGGGCAGCCCAGCTGAGACTTTTGCACTCAATCGCCCACATCCCCACACACCCCAGGGGTTAAAGGGCAAGGTTCAGCCTCAGCTAAAATGTCATGGTTGTGAACTGGCCTCCCCCAAAAGTCTTTTCTTTCTACCATTTGTTTGAGGGTCACGTCCAGAGTTGGGGTAACACCCAGATTCCTTGGGACGGGAGGGCAAATGTGCAGACATGCTCTTCTGAGAGAGGGCACACTCGCAATGGGCTAGAAGGGGTGCCCGTGCAGGGCCAGAGGGTAAATGCCTCCCTTCACAGACTGTCTGGGGCTATGTGTCCAGATCCACAGCCTCATTTCACAGTCTTGGCGAGGTTTTATGGCCCAAAGACCTTTCCCTAATTAGTGTACACCTGAGGCTTGTAGACCTTGCACTTGTGTTTAGATGCTGGACTGTGCAGATTTGGGGAGGGATATTTATTCCCAACCTGGTGGTCTGGGATGTGTTTTCTCCTTTTAGGGGCTGCACAACCCTTGAGGCGGAACCACGCTGGGGATCTTCCAGCACTGAGCATTGAGAGTGGACACATCCCAGCCATGGCGGGCACTCAGCTGGGTGTCCCGTCTATCGGTGGCTGAGCCGAGAGAACACCTGGACTCCAGCTCCCTACAGTGCTGAATGTTGGTGTCCAGGATTGCCACCGGCCAGTCCCCGTGGGGGAGCCTGTCCCTGGCCCAGTGGGAACTGGAACTCACTTCCAGGATGGCCAAGGGCCTGAGCACATCTCAGAAAACACAATTCTCCACGCTGGAGCTGGATAGTCAGCCCTGCTGCCCAGGGCCAGACCCTCCCTTTTGAGCAACTAATTTGAATGCAGAAGTTAAAAGGAACTTGCCGGTTTCTCTCTTTCTGGTGAAATAAGATCCAGGGGCTCCTGGGGGGCTCAGTCGGTTGAGCATCCGACTCTTGATTTCGGCTCATGTCATGATCTCAGGGTCCCTGTGTTGGGCTCTGTGCTCAGCATGGAGTCTGCTTGAGATTCTCTCTCTCCCTCTCCCTCTGCCCCCCCTTCCCACTCTGTCTAAATAAATAAATACAATCTTAAAAAGGAAAAAAAAAAAGAAAAGAAAAGAAAGAAGATCCAGCAAGATCTTGGCATTAAATAGTGTTCTGTGCCAGTGGGCAGGTGGCCTCTTGAGGCCCCACAAACAGCAGCTTGGCCGTCAGAGCAAACCCCAGACCACGGGCCTCGCCTTCCCGGCTTCCCACTGTCCCTACAACATAGAATCACGGACACAGACAAGTGGTCCAGAACTGCCGAATGCTGGGAACCCTGGGCTGGACGGGGCCTTACAGGTAGCCATGCTTGATCCCCCAACAGCCTGGAGGAGCCCCAGGGGCAGATGCTTATGGGACCCTCCGGAGCCTGTGGGGCTCCCATCAATGTCCTTTCTTACCGGCCCCTGAGCCAACATGTGTTTCATCTTGTACTGATTAAGAGGTAGTAATGAGTGGCTTCTAATCCTTTGGATGATGGTAGATAAAAGGAATGGATTTGAAGGTGTCACAGAGATGCGGCTGGTGTCTCAGGGAAGCAAGGCAGGGGACCAGGGGCCACGGGAGCAGCCGGCCCCCAGGCCCAGATGCCTCTGTGCGCCAGCGCAGGATGAGGTCAGCTGGACGGAGGGTCGGATGTGGGGGACTGCCAGGCCGGGAGGGCACAGGAGCTCTGTCCTGGCTGCGCCCCGGGGAACACCCCCAGACTCTGCTGTGCCAACGAGTGGTGGTGCTGGACAACACAGCGACAAGGTGCTTTCCACTCCGATACACAAGGCGGGGTCGAGGGGTGCTGACTGCAGACTGAGGGGAACGGGGGCCACCGGGGCCACCAAGGCCTGGCCCCAGAGAACACCCCCTACCCTGCAGGCTCCCTTGACTCCCAGTGGAGGAGCACCTGCCAATAGCGCTCAGGTGTTCAGATTTGGGGCAGACCAACTTCTCCTGGTGGCTCACCCCTAACTAGCATTGACTTCTCATCTTTGTGGCCGCACGTCCGGGGAATGGTGTGGAGACCCCCTTTCTACCCCTGATCGTCTGTTAGGGGTCACCTCTTCCCTCTGCAAAAGCCAGAGCCATTCACGGATGCAAGTCCCCCAGGCGTGGCCACAGGAGAGCGGGAAGGTCCAGTGGCCCTGCTCCAGGATCGTCTTACAGACCAGACATTAAACACAAGTTTCCTCAAAGCCACTTGGTGCTGCAGTCCCACTGGAAACGGGACTTTGCAGAGTTGGTACTGTGTTTGGAGGAGGAAGGAATCTAGAGAAGGGGGTAGCCAAGGTCAGGAAGCCGTGTTGTGTAGCCCCGGGCAGGGCCAAGCTTGGCCGAGCAAGGAACAGGCACGCCTGGGCGCCCTCTGGACCCTCGGCCACCGCGTTCTGGAAGCCTGCTCTGCTGTCCCTGAACGACACCCTCGACATTCTCCTGGCAAATTCCATCTCACGGGTGATGTCTTTGACCTAGACGGAACGACCTTCCCACTGACGCCCAGCCCTTTCAAGGTCACTCAAAGTCATGGCACTCAGTGGCCCTGACCACAAGTTGACCCTGCTGCTCTGGCAGGGAAGAGGCCACTGCCCCTTCTGGCCCTCAGCTGCCCCGGCCACCTCTGGAAGCTGGGGGGCCGCCGCGGGCACGCTCCGGGGAACTGAACATTCAGGCTCATCCACAGTCATCCCTGGACCCTCACGGGTCCTGCTTTTCCCGTGAACTGCCCGGCGCACACTCGACTCCCAGGAACTTTGTCAGATGAGGAACCAGAGGGAGGACGCTCCCTGAGTTCAAACCAGTAGAACGCACTTTTCCCAAACTATCCTGAAGGGTCCAGCATTTACGAACGGCCTCAGAGGCACTACCTCGGCCTTCACAGAAGCCAAAGCCTACAAGGCCCTTAGTCAATCCCCTCCCCTTACATCTGAGGACCCTGGCCTGGAGGACGGGGGAGCGATGGCCCGGCACAGACTGCAGGAGGGCAGAGCCCAGGCGGGGTGGGAGTCGGCAGCGCATCTCTGAGCTGGCGTGGGCACCCTCCAGCAGGTGGGCGAGCATGGGGCACCCCTGTGTGGCCATCTCGATGCAGATGGAGGGTCCCTGGGTCTGGGCACTGCCCGGCCACAGCTCCTGAACAGACCTGGAAAGCTGGACAGAAATGCGGACAGCAGCAACCGCGCCCCACAGAGCAAAGAGCAGACTGCCCCGGGCGCTCCCTGCCCTGTCGGCTTTCCTCCCTGTACGCTGGGGAGGCCTGGGCACTCTCTGGGGGTCCCGGAGACTGGGGGCCTCTTCGACCTCATGCAGGGGGCTTCCTGTGCAACCCTCGAGTCGGGGGGAGCCTCAGGACAAGGGGGTGTAGGTGAGGCCGCGGGCTCCTTGGCATCGGCTGGCACGGGCTGGACAGAGAGAGGGCAGGGTGGGGGGCTCGTCCCACCCGGACCCCTGGCACATGTGGAGAGCACCTGTCCACCTGTCTGGTGGCCGCCCCTCCACCACCCGTCATGTCCCAAGGAAAGCAGGGTCACTGAACCGTTCGCATAGAAGGACACTTGGGGCAGAGAGGGACTTCTGAACTACAGGGCTGGGGGAGCCCTGGGGTAGGACTGGCTCGGCCAGGGCAGGCCACAGGCAGGACAGCCACTGGCTGACGGTGCTACGCCCGGGGGGCCAGCTTTCTTGCAGCCCCTGCTCCTGGTGAGGGACACCTGCCAGAGTCAGGACCTGTGAGGACGTCTGTCTGTGACTGATGGGTCTGGTGCCTGGGCTGCTCCCATCGGGCACGCCCCAATTTCCCTGGGGGCTCCTGCTCGCCGCTCAGCCAGGGGCCCCCTCCCTGAAGTCGTCCTGCCTGACACCCCAACAGCCTCCCACCATCCCACAGCTGCAGGAGCAGTGAGCCCTAGGCAGGGGGGCCTGGACAGAAGCCCCTCAAAGCCCAGAGCGATCGATGCCTTCTCCTTTCAGTCCCCCAATTGCTGCTCAGAAGGGGAGCAAGAGTGGGGCTCACAGAACAGGGTTCACAGAATGGGGTCGATATCAACCCAGAATCAGAGAACCTTAGGGCGGCAGCCCAGAATTCACCTCTGAACAGAGGAATCCTCAGACGTGACCCCGATGCATAAACAGTGAACTCTGCAAGGTTCTGGCTGGAGCAGGTCACCCCCACCACCTGGGGGCCCTCAAATCCAGCTTCTGCGCCTGGCCCAGGCCCCCCGCTTGTGCATGAGAAGCAGGGCCGTGGCTTACTCAGGACGACGCCCCAGAGTGCCAGCAAGCCGCTGTGCTTCCGTGGGACCCAGCGCCCCAACGCCCCGGCACCTTGCTGATCCTCCTGACTCGGCGGTGGGCAGGGGGCTCTGGGGGCCATGTGGATGGCACCCTGATGTCTGGGTGTCTGAGAAGGCCAGCGCCTCGAAGTCCCTCCCAGGGGCTCCAGCCACGCACATGCTGAGTCTGGGGTCCCGTTAAAGGCACCAGCACCTTCGTCTGCAGGTCACGTGAAGGCAGAGCCTTCCCCACAGAGGAGGGTCCATCTGCCCAGCAATGGGGTCTGCAGAGGTCTGGGCGGGGTCCCAGGGAGCCAGGAGAGGAAACCAAAGAGCAGGAGGGGACACAGAGGGCTGAGGGGCAAGGGTCAACAAGGGCTGGCAGGGGAGCTCCTTCTTTCCCCTTCGCCGAAGATACACTGGGGAGCATCTGCCATGAGGACACTGGGCGGGGGTGGGGGGGCTCCCGGGACACGAGGTCCTCGAATCCCCCCCACCCCCGTCCCTGCCCAGACCCCATGTGAGCTCCCTGGACGCTGCAGACACCGCACTGATATTGGGTTACAGTCACGCGGGGGACACGGCTGTTGTTTCCATAAGAAGAAAGGGAGCAAGAGAGAAACAGAAAGACGTGCTCACACAAGCTTAGGGCGGAAGGCAGCCCGTGGGGGTCCTGCGGCCCAGCCACCACGCACCTCGTGGGAACGGCATGGGGAGGGACCCGGAGCTCAGGCCCTGCGGGGGAAGGAGGCTGGAGACCAGACACTGCCCCGCGCGGCTCCCGGTTCGGAGGGCGCCCTCCCTTCTTATTTGTAGTGGAAATGACAGGAGACCAGGGCAGCGGAGTGCGGGGTTCTGTGCGTGTGTGCGCCCCAGCCCCGTGTGATCTAATGAGAAACACAGCAGCGGCTGCTTCCGGGGAAATGGTTAGGACTCCCTCACGGAAAGTGGCTACCGACGGGTCCACGTCCCGCCTTGGGGCACTGCCCAGCCAGCCAGTGAGCTGGGGTCCCCGCGGCCGCTCGGCCCACGCCCTGGGTTAACCCTCGGGGCGGACGCCCGGGCCCGGCCACAGCGACAACTTCTTGCCGGGCCGGCGGCAGACAATGGAGGAAGCGCCCCGTCCCCCTGCCCCATGGTGCTCGTCAAGGTAAACAAACGTCCACTCTCCAGACAGCGTGTGGCTTCGGAGTCCCAGGTGGGCGTGACCCGTGGAGGCCGTGTCCTGACGCCCGCGGCTGCCTAACGCCCGGGAGGGGCACGTGTTCGGGCGTCCGCACCAGCTGGGAACAGCCCCTCACTCCCACATGTCCCCTACACGGATGCCGGCCCGCGAGACCCACAGCAAGTTTCAAAGTGAGGTGAAGCCTTCCCTGGAGTGGCCTGAGGACACGGGGGCGGGGGGCACATGCAGGGCTCTGGCCGGAGCTGCAAAGGCCAACCTGCCCCACCCCGGCCCCCCGCCCCCCCGCACCCGGGGCAGGGCTCCCCACGCTCAGCCAGGCAGCGTGTCCTTTGCTTGTTCACAGATGTTTCCACTCGGTTTTGCAAATGTGCTCCAGGCCTAAGACACCACTGTTTGTTCTAGAAATCAAAAGGTCTTGCCTGGCTGTGAAAGATGCCTGACCATCACCGCCCTGAGTCCCTCCCCCAGCCCTTCCTGCAGGACCGGACCCCCGATGAATGCACCTGGGGGAGGGGACACTCAGGTCGCTTTCGGTTTCTCATGAGCTTAGTTTTAGAACATGCTCCCGGCTCCTGCAGGCTGAAGCTTTCGCTTGGCTCGATGCACAGCGTCTGCTCCCATGGGTGGAAAGTCCACGACGGGACCCCGAATGTTGAAGAAGCATCGTGCATAAAGCACGCTCCTGCCCCAGGTGAGCCCAAGCAGGATGGGCTCCCGGGGGGTCAGGAGAAAACATTCCCTTCCACAGTGGCACGCACTCCTATCACAGGACGCTTGGGGCCTTCCTGGGTCTTTGCTCCGCGTCTGTGTGACCCATTTCCAAGGGCTATCACCACTCCTAGAGCCAGGAGGGTAGGAGTGGATCCCCTGTTTCAGAAAGTTCTGAATCTTTTCATCGTCTCTGTCTTTCTGCCTATTTCTCTCTGTTCCCCTGTGGTTCTCAAAAATCAGGACTAGCAAAGCACAACAGAATAAGGTCATTTATTTCCACAAAATTTATCATCCCCTTAACGGGCTGCCGTGGCCAGCATATTATTTACACCATGCCGGGCCCCACTCTGCACCCCAGACTCCCACCCTCAGCAGCTGGGGCGGCCGGGAGGGTCCCAGCAGAGGCCAGGCTCGGCTTTGATATCTCACTGATAACGTATTGTACAATTAGATCAATTTGACAATTTCCATTATGGCTGATAAAATATTTATCGAGCCTTGGAGATGATGTCTGATCTCCGCATCATTTGTTCTGCTAATGGGGGTGGGGGGGCTGACGAGGCCGCAGACCGCGCAGACAGAGCCGGGAGCCCGCTCCTCATCCCCTGCTCCCCATTAGGTTTGCAAATTGCTGGCACTAGTCATAAATTACCGCCCAGCCCAGCGAGATTGATGCCGAGCTGACAGGGCAGGTGGGTGACTTGTGATGACATTGTTCCATAGAAGCATTAATCATGGCAGAAAGAGAAAATACCCTCAAATTGGCCCATACGTCTAAATATTAAGGAATGAGAAGCAGGCAGCTGGAGGATGGTTTTACCAAGAGCTGGAAATTGGGAAATGAAAAACATTTTCTACTATTTAACAAATCATCTTAATAATTTCCGGTGGTTTTGCTCGCAGTTCCGGGAGCCCAGCCTGCCGTGCCCTCCTGCCGTCGGGGATGTTTCGTGGGGCAGGCCGGAGACACGGAGGCTGCCTCTGCCCGGGGCTCGGAGCTGCAGGCTGGGGCTGCCCGTTTGGCCGGGAGCACGTGCGGCCACACGCCCTCCTCTGCGGGGATGGAGGTCCAGTGCAGCCACACACACGCTCTGGAGACCGAGGCGAGGACCCGGATGGGCTGCAAGGGGCTCTGGGGTGCAGGGAGGGACCGCTCGGCTGTGCCCGCCCCCATGACCCTGCCCAGGAGCTGTTTCAGAGCCCACGAGCGTCTGCAGCCCTGAGCCGGGCAGTGAGGGGAAATATCGCTGCAAAGGACAAATGACCCTTAATGAATCGCCCCTGAGTTAGAGAAGCCCACGTGCTTTTAACGGCAAATGGAAAACAAGCACCGCAGCGAGTGCGTGGGCGCCGTGGTCTGGGGCCCGGTTCTCAGCAGAGATGAGTGTCGGCAGGGGAGGGCGGGGACGAGCTCGGCCCCTCGGCCTGGGCCCTCCCGAGGCTGCTGGGCGCATCCCGAATCGGGGGCCCATGTGAGCCCCCGGTAGCCGCGTTTCTCCTCGGAAGGCTGCAGTGCAGAGTAATTAAATTAAATTGATGCTGTCCCTGCTTTGAGGCCACCCTTGATTTAAGGCCAGAAAAGGAAGCAATTAAATTTAATAAAAACCAGGTTCCTAAACAAAGATATATGGCCAGTGCGGCCATCCGGAGACTGCATCTCCCCGTGAGAGCCCACTCTGGGCGCTGCCGATGTCGGGTTTAAAATAAAAGGAATAATCACCTCCCAGAGCCTCCTTTCTAACGCACTGCCCTCCAACGCTGGTCTCGTTAATGACTTTGTCAAGAAGCAGAAGCCGACAGTCCCTCTCAGAGGGACAGCCGTGGCCACTGCTGACCGGGGACGCAGAGCTGGCGAGCTCGTCTGGCAGGGGCAATTAAAGGTGGGCTGTCGGGGCTCAAGGTCAGGGTGCGAGGTGACAGCTCTGAGGCTAGGGATGGGATGAGGAATGGGAGGTGGCCGGCGTCCCAGCTTGCTTCCTGCCGAGGCCGCGGCGGCGTCCCTACGTCCACCCCTGCCCCCAAATCACTCTCAGCCCCGAGCTCTTCCGCCCGTGACAGGAGCTCTCTTGTTAACAGGCCGGGGGCACGTGCGCGGCTTCCAAGGCGGGCCCCTCGCATTCTGAGACCGGCCTCTGTTCTCAGCGGTGAGCAAACTCGTGGCAGCCCAGGCGGAGAGAACTCAACCACGGCGGGACACAGCCCAGGGTGCTGACGATTATTCGCACTGGCATCGACGACAGTGAGCTGGCCATCCCCTGCGTGCCCCTAAGACACAGTGCCGCGGGAGTCCCCAGCGGGATCCCCGCCCTCCCCGCTAGCCGCCCGGTCCCCTCGCTCCCCTGGCTGGGTGGCTGGCATCCGGGAAATAAGTTCTCTGCTATCAATCTGCTCCCACTTTGGGCAAAGGGGCACGTGATCCATTATTTAAACACCAGCCCCCCCACCGGGTCACCAAGGGCGGCCCCGGCCCTGCTTCTCCTCTTGGTCCTATTCCTGAAAATGCTGGTTGTGCGGCCAGGGGCGGGGTGTGGGGAGGATTCCCTGGGGAGGGAGAGTTTGGGCAGCCACGGGGCCAGGCGGGGTGGGAGTGTGGGTCAGCCGGCCGGCCCCTCCGAAACGGGAGAGCAGAAAAGTGCAAATGTGTTGGTGTTTCGATTTGCTGGGAGGGTAAGTCCCGGAGACCACGGGAGCTCTGAGCACCGGGGTCAGAGCCTCTCCGAGAACAGAAGCCTCATTCTCTCCTCCCAAAGGTCAGAGTTGACCACCCACGGCACCCAGGAAAACCGGCTGAGGGGGAGGTATGGGGCGGCGCAGGCAACTGTCCTCGTTCCTCCTCTTTCTTACCAAAGGATTATGAAAATAGCAACCAAACTAGAGAAATCTTGAATCCACCAGCCCCAAGCCTGGGCACGAGGCTCATTCCCCGAGGTCCTCAGAGACGGCGCAGTGACCGTGAGGCCACGCCCCTCCCCAACATGGCTGGGAGGCCTGTGCCCTGACATCTGCTAGGCCAGAGCAGGGAAGCCTTCTAGAACTTTCTAGAACTTTCCAGAACTTTCTGGGACACAGCTTTCAAACCTCCTAATGAGCCAACACCGTATTCTGAAAGGAAGAGTCTGTGAGAAGCAGGCAGGCCCTCGCGGTTGCCTTCTAAGCGAACTTTGCCCACCACTCCTGGGGCTGGCCACAGAGCAGGAGGGAAATCAGGCCCCGGAAGTGAGTGTGGTTTGTTGGCTGGTTCGGATCGGGGCACCTCAAGGGGAAGCAGAGGACGCTGTGCCCACCTTACGCCCACGCGGGAACACGGGACGGTGGCGCTCCAGGACGCGGACGCAGGCGCGTGGGCCTGCCCAGGAGAGGCGGGGCGTGGACAGCCCCAGGCACAGCCCGCACCCACCTGCGCACGGACAGTGCACCCTGAGACCCAGCCCCCCCGTGGCAGGTCCGGCGAGGTGCTCTTGTCTCCGGCTGATGGGTTTTGCTCTCAGCTCTCTAAGAGGCGGACGCGGAGAAGCTCCGATGTCAGCTGTGGTTGAACCTGGAGCACACCCTTCGCTTCTGCCCCGAGCGCTGCTGCACTCTTTGGTCAGGAGGGAGGCGGCCCCACGCCCCTTCCCCTCCAGCTCCTAACATTGCCCAGAAGAGGTTGTGGGCCGGGACACACAGTTACTCGAAGAGGGATTTGGGGATCCCTTTCCTGAGAACCTGAACCCATGGTGAACAGCATCAGGGAGCCAAGGTCTGCTGGGCTCTGGTCCTCACGCCCACCCACCCGGCCCAGGGGCGGTCGCTGCAGCCCACGCCCCGGCCCCCCAAGGTCCTGAGACATCTTAGCACTGGATCCACCAGCGGCCACGGACCCTGCAGGGGAGGGGCCGGCCGGGCAGTCCTGGACACACGGGGTCCAAGCAGCCAGGGCTGTGGTGCCCAGGGCGGGCGGCTCTCCTTCTTGGCAGGAACACTGGAGAAGCACTCCCAGGAGCAGGGTTTTCCTCTAGCGTCAGGGATACTTCCCATGAGCCCACTTTGTAGGAAACCTGATTCCCAGCTGCTGAGTGGGGATGAGAAGCCAGCTCGGGGTTTATGCACCCGAGAAGGAAGCCTTCTCAAGCCTTTCTTTGCTTATCTCGGGGAAATCTCCACTCTCCTCCATCCACACAAAGACACCTCCTCCAGGGAGTCCTCCAGGATGGCCCCTCCGAACCCAGCCACATCTAGTCTAACTTGCAGCACCTCCCTGGCTAGCAGGACCCGGGCACTCCAGGGAGGGGTGCTGCTCCCAGAACGTTCTGGGATCTTGGAGAGAAGCGTCCTACAGACGTTGCCTGGGTGGCTTGGGACAGCCCTGGTGGCGTCCCCCTGGCAGCTACCGCCGTCCCCAGAACTTATCTCTCACACATGATGGGGCTTTGCAGGAAGGAGGAGGGCAGCTTTGCATTCCTTGCTCCCCGTGCGACAGGAACGCATCTAAATCTGCACCGCGTGACCTGCCTCACATGCTGGCTCTCAGGCTGGCAGCTGTGAGGTCAGAGAGGGGGGAGAGGGCTGGGGGCCGCCCGAGGGTGCTGCTGCAGAAGCCGCCTGTCCCTGGTCCCCCGGATGCCTGGGCTGGGAGCAGGACGTCGGGGAGAGGGCTGAAAGCCGGGGTGCTGTCCTGGGGCTGATCTGCACATCCCGGGCTGGGGCTGGACCCCGGCCTGAGCTGTGGCCTTGCTCTGACTCAGTTTCCTCATCTGTAAAATGGGACAAGACTCCTTCGCTGGCCCTCCTGTCCACCCCGTTTGTCTGAGGACCCAACCCTGGGGATGAGCCCCCAGGGCCGAGACTGCCCTCCACGGCAGCCCCGCCCCAACCCCTCCCCAGGGCAGGGGGAGCCGGTGTGTCCTGACCCTGCTGCGGCCCACCATTTATACCCTCGAACTCTGTAAACCAGTCCCTGACGTGCCCAGCACTGGGGCTGCTCCCAGCACGGGGCAAGATGGCACGCGGAGGGCAGGCTGCCCCAAGGCAGGGGTTCTGTGTTGGGAGTGGAGGCCTCAAATCACCTACAAGCACCGTTTTTGCCAGAGCCCAGAGGTGGGGTGCTGGGGCCATTCCATGAGCCCATTCCTCTGCCCATCCCGTGTTCTGCGCCGGGAGCTGCTGGCCAGAGAAACTGGCCTCTGTCCCTCAGAAAGCTCAGGGGCCTCAGAACTGGCCCACCGGGGCTTGTGGACACAGGGATTTGGGGATCACTGTGCCCCCAAACCAGGGACTGGCTTCTCCCCGCTCTGCCACTCAGCAAGACAAGGACACTAAAACAGTGGGGGCGGGGGCCCCAGACATGGCCAGGCCTGGGTTCAAATCCTGGCCTCACTACTTCTGAGACCACCATCCTTGGAGAAGAGACCCTGCTTCCCCTTTCCTCGCCTGTAAGAGCCAACACCAGAGCCAACCTTGCCGACACGTGGTGAGGCTTCGAGGTGGGGGCTCCCGGAGGCAGGACGTGGACCGCCTGGGGCAGGGGGGCTGGGGTGACGTCGGCTCCGGCTTTCAGGGCACCCACACCCGTCACTGCGCCCCAGATCCACCAGCAGCCGGGCGCTGGGCCCAGCGCAAGGCCGACACCCATGGGCCTGGGGATCAGCTCCCAGGCCCCTTGCTGGAACCCCGTGCCCCGCTCTGGCCCCCGCCCGCTGTCCTGCGGCTCAGGACAATGGCGAGCAAAACAGTCTTGCTGCACCTGGATGTTTAATTTCAAAGTACTGGAAAGAGAAAAGGAGACGCCCCATGCTCAGTCTCCCAGCTCACCATCCAGCACCCCAAGAGGTGGCCCGGCCCCCTCCCCAGCCTCACTCTCCCTGGGCGGGTGAAGGGCACCAAGGAGGGGTCCCGGGGGACGGCACTTGGGGATCGGCCTGGGGGCCAGAGGCAGGGCAGGTAGGGGCGGCTGGGGTCCAGCACTGGACTGAACAATGCCAATACCTGTTTCTCGGGGTAACCCGACCCTATAATTATGCCTAAGCCCTGGGGGGGGTGCTCAGGGCCACAATGCAAGTGCTCGGAAGGAAGCCGGTGAAGACACCCTTCAATTGTCACTGCCACGCATTGCGTCAGGCCGGTTCCAGTTACCGGACTCACAGCTGGTGTGTCACCTGCCGCCTTGGAGGGGGAGGGCACGCACCGCGACGGAGCGCAGAGCCCGCCGGGCTGGGCCCGCTGCCTTGGCAGGGGCTGCCCAGGGCCCCAGTCAGCTGGATTTGCTGTGAAAGCCCCTTCCTGGGCCGGCGGCAATCTCATTGTTTGCCCTCAGATAAGAAATGTGGGCTCATATGTTTTCTTTTCTTGAGAAAATGTCGGGCCCAAGGACGGTGTCTGCCGGACAGGAAGAGCCGGGCGCAGGGGAAAGGGCTCGCTGGGCCCACCCTTCCCACCCACACCCACGCGGAGGACCACAGGCGCCCCTGAGCCCCGCCTGCCCCCACACCCCCCTCCGTTCCCTGGTGGCTGGGGTGCTCCTCAGCCCCTCAGATGGAAGGGGGACCCAGCTCGGCCAGGAAGCCACCTGCCCTCGGCCGCCCCCGACCCGGCAGGCGGCCCGTGTGTGGACACGGGACCCCAGGCCCCGGCCCGTGGGTGGCCAGCAGCCCCCCTGCCACTCGGCAGCCCGGCCGGCTAATCCCGGCTAATGCGCGCCGGTCCCCTCGGCCAGCGTGCGGGGAGGTGGGCTCCCGGGTGCCCCACGCAGGCTCCGCGGGCAGCCCCTCCGCCAAACAAAAGGCAGCCTGTTCACTGCCTCTGCCTCGACGCGGCTTAAGGACATTTTTGTCATTTTTGACCAGCTAATGTCTTGAAAAAGAAAATAAGTTGTCTAATCGCTTTAAGATTAATCTTCACTGTTTTTGAACACTCTGGGTGCCGACGCTGACCTTCCTGGACCAATTAGGTCGTGGCCCCTGCTGTTCCCGGGCCTTTTCCGACCCCAGCCCTCCATGCGGGGAGGCGGCCCGCTACACAGGCCCCAGACGGCCTTGCGGGCGGTCACAGCTGCGGGTGCTGACGTCACCGAGGCCGCGTGGAGGGGACGGCTGGCCGCACACGGCGATGCCCCTCTTGGCCCTGACGGGGACCCATCTGCTGGCCTCCCAGCTGCCTCCCGGGCCGTGCCCCCTGCCTGGCGGTCCCTCCCCTGCCGTCAGCGCCCGGGGCCAGCCAACTCCTTGTCTTTTTTTTTTTTTGCCAACTCCTTGTCTTTGAGTCAAGACGCATGCTGTGTTCCAGGGACCCTTTTGGACTCCCACGCCCCTGCACCCGCCGCTGCCTCCCTGGCCCTGTCCATACAATCCCCGTTACTTAGGACTTCCCTTCCCCTTGGCCGCCAACTCTGAGGGGCCAGGCCTTGGACACACTCATCTCTGGTGCCCAGCACTGACCCAGCCCAACGCAAGCCCAAGGTTCTGGCTTCCTGGATTACTCAGAGAGCCGTTAGCCTCTCTGTAAATGGGCGGACCACCCCCACGTCGTGGGCTTTCGCCGAAGTTGGACAGGGTGCCAAGCCACGGCTGGGTCTTGCTGAGGGCCAGCCAGTGAAGGGCCCGGGGAAGAGCAGCTCCAGAGAGTCCTGCCCTGTGTGACCACAGGGTCCAACTTCAGCAAAGCCTTCCTCTGCAGAAGACCCAGCTGCTCTTACCCGAGGGCCAAGTTGCTGGAGCCACTAAAGGTCAGCCCCACAAAGAATTCCAATGGTTTCATCTCCAACACACGGTCAAGGCCGTCCCTCCGGTCTGTGCCGAGAGGGGGCAGGTGTGGCCACCCAGCTGGATGCATGAGGGCCTCTGATGGCCAGTGTAGGCGCCCAGTGTTGAAGCTTTTCTGAAGCTTGCCACGGTGTCTTTTGTAAATACCACTCAGGGTGTTAAATATGGCTTGGTGTAAATTACAAGCCTATTTTTCCATAAATTGGGGGCAGAAACTCAGTATTTGTGTTTGCAAGGGGCAGGGGGCCCGGGTGTGTGTACTTGGCTGGGCAGCCCTGGAGCCTTTGTCTCCGAGCCCCCGCCCCAAGGCCCCTCCAGGAGGGAAAGAATTCCTAACCAGATGTGCCTGATGATCCTCCAGGCAACTCCCCAGGGAACACTGGTCCAAAATCAGGGTCGCTCTGCTTAAAAGATAAGCTCTGTGTAAAATGAATCATCCTCTCTCTCTTAGGAAGCAGAAGTGTTGACTCATGGAGGCAGGAGTATAGACAGGATGATTCTAGAACATTCCAGGCTCATGTCGGAGGAGGGAGGGCGTGATGGAGGCAGATGGAGAAGCTTCCTCCCACATGTACCCAGCACCAGGGTCTGAGGCGGTAAACTTTGTGTGCTATGGCCTATCTGCCTCCTGGGGCATGTGTGCTCCTCTGGAAGGTTCTGGAAAGTTCTAGACGGTTCTATGTGGATGGGACCCTCAGGGGCCCAAGGCTCTGCTCTGACCGGGCCCAGATTTCCTGTCCAGCCTCCACCCAGGCAGCCCCTTCTCCCTTGCCTGCTGGGCACAGAGTAATCCGGGCAGAGAGCAGGGCCCGGGTCCAGGTTCTAACGCTTCATAAACATTGTCGACATAATAAGACGATATAACGGCCACATGGTTTTCTACCGCACGGCCACGTTGCCCTTCATCCTGGCCCCTGATCTGCCCTCTGCGGCACCCGCCATCCGGGCTGCTCACACTGCAGAGACCCAACCCCAAACTCAGATAAATAAGTTCAAACCTTTAAAAAGTGCCCTTAATGCCCCATTGTGCCCTTGATTGCTCATTTCCCAGCTATATAATTAGCACATAAAGAACTCTCTCCTCCGAATTAAATGGCAGTAATTGGGTTTTTAAAAAACTAATTTAAATCCTAAACCCTTTGGGAAAAAAAATTGTCATTGTTTACATATTAAACGGACTAGCATTTTAAGTATTATGGGGCTAATTTAACAGGCTTATCTAGGACGCGGGCCACGGGGGCAGGGCGGGGAGGGAGGAGACGGGCCTTCTCCAGAGCAGCATCCAGTGGAGGAAAGGGCCTCGCGCCCGCTTGCCGGGAGAGGGAAGAGGGACCCCAGGGCAAGCCCAGCTGCTCTGGGATGGAGCTCAGGGCCACGGCGACCTTGTGTCCCTTGCTGACCGGGGAGCCCCATGGGCACCCACAGCCCACGGCGCTCACATCAGGGCCCCCCCGTCGCCACAGAGCAGAAAACCGCTACCTTCCAGACCGTGCACCAAGATTCGCTGTTTCTGGAGCTGTCCCTATCCCATTTATTTTCTGCACTGGGTGCAGGAAAGGGCTCTAAGAGTCTGAATTATTCCCGCTTGGAAATTTTTTTTCATGCTAAAGTAATCCTCGGAGGTAAAGCAAATATGCTGGGGAGTCTAGGAACAGAGCTACAGAAGTTTGGCGGAAACCATTGCGGTAAAGACCCTGACCGAATGGAGAGACCACTGCCATTCCTAAGTGGGAAGCCTGAAAAATACCCCATGAAGCTTTCAGCCCCCAACTTTAACCTCAGGATGGAATATGGTTGCAAAATGAATCTTTTTTTTAATGTGAGAAAATGACTCAGACCTTTTCTCGAAGGGGAGAAGGCCAGTTAAAGTTGACAGGACAAGAACCGCTGAGAACCGAAGGGGGACCTTGCTTCTTGGTGGATTTAAATGTTCGTGGATGGCGCAGGACAGTAGAGACAAAACTGGAGCAGCGGGAGCCTGGGGGCGAGGTGCAGGCGGGGAGCCCGTGGGCAGGATGGGGTGCTCCAGAGGACAGGGCATCCTTACGGCCCCCAGCAGGGCCTCTGAAAACTTCCCTTCCCGTGCTGGCCCCCGGGGCCCAGAGCTCTCATGCTGCCTGCCCAGGACGGAAGGGTCCGCTGGCCCGTCTCCCAGGCCCCTGACACCCTGGAGGCCGCGCACACCGCCGGCCTTCCAGGGGACCAACTGGCATGTCTCGGGGTCTCGGTGCCTTAAATCCTTCCTCAACTCATTCTGTAAGAACGCCTGGGCCAGAGCAGTTCCCTTGCACACCCCTGCCCGCCACCACCCGCAAGGCTCTGTGGCCACGTCCGGCTCGCAGATACAAACGGGTGTGACCCTCCCAGGCCAGGGCGGGGGCTCCTCGCAGCTCCCGGGGCCCTGGCTTCCTTCCTTCCACCCACTAGCTTTCCTCTTTTCCCTCCCTTACCGCTTTCTATGGAAGGAGGCTCCATCGCTCACCGAGAGAAAATGACCGGAAACGGCAATATAAGTTAGCTTCTGTTAAGTAAGTGGTACAGTCTGGAATAAATTATACACACACACACCTGCTACAGGCCACCTGTGTGCGCACACACGTGTGTACACGGAACAGAGAGGAGCAGAACCAGAAGGAGGACTGGTCAGGCGGAGGCAGGAGACGTCTACACCGAGTCCTGTTTTGTCGTCCGGGAGTGTCTGCTCTCCCGCCCGTGGCATCCACGCCCCTAGGGGCTCTCCCACGGAAGAGACCACGGAACCTGCCACAGAGGCCCCTGGGCTCCCGCCCAGCCTGGCCCTGCACGTGAGCGCAGGGATGGGCTTGCACGGGTTTCGAGGGCAGGGGCGCTCCCAACCGCCTGGACGCTGCCCTCTGCACTTACGCATTGGTTACCTGTGCTCACAGGGGAGCAGCTCACGCACACCCACATGCAGGTGCACACGCACTCACTCGCCCGGGTTCCCCCGTGGCTGCCCGGCTGCGGCACCCAGACAGCCCTCCTGTTCCGGCAGCCGCAGTGGGAAGGAAGTGCTCAGGGGAGAGGACACCCCAGCCGGGCCTGGGGTCACCCATCCTCAGCCAGGCTAGGGGACCACTGTCACTTTAGGAACCAGAAGCACGAGGCCGTCCCTCAATCTTGGACCCTCAGCTTCAGAATCAGGTAATGAGCCCGCCCACGTCTCCTGCTGGGGTGGGGACCACTCTGGACGCCGGAGCCAGGCACGGGCTGGGCGGTGAGGAACTCAGGGCGGAGCCCCAGTGGGGAGAAGTCAGCCCTGCACCATGAGGCAGGCCCAGCAGGGGAGAGGCGCCAGGCAGCGGCGAGCCTCTGCAGTGGGCCAGGGAGGCCATGAGACGCTGGGGTTCAGCCTGTCTGTGCTCACATGGGCCTACTTCATGCACGGTACTCACACGCACGCGCACACACATGCACGTGGGCACCACAATGTCTGGCGTTTCATCCACCCTCGAGTTTAACCCACGTGTGCCAAAACACACTCACCCCCTCTGCCTCCCAGGACACCTCCTCTCATGGCTGCTTGCTCGCCCCGCACTCTGCATTCGATGCCTGTGTGTCCTGGGCTGGACTGCCCCAGGCACGGGCCTGAGGGACAGGAGGTCCCCAGGGTGGGCCGCCCGCATCTGGGCCCACGGGTTCTTTTCTGATGTCTCGACGTGCTTTCATTTTCCCGAGCTGTGCATGTGACTTCATGATCGGAAAAAAGGAATACGGCAGCCACCCCAGGATATTCTAATGTCCATTTTACCTGGGATCAAAGAGGAGTCCACGCGGATTGGAGGGCCCCTGGGTTCTCGGGGACAAGGTCAAGCGTAGTCAACAGAGCCTCGTACTGCTGCCTGTCACACCTGACGCATCTCGCTTCCCTCTTTCTGAAAATATTTCTCCCACCGTGACAGAGGCTTCAAATGGAAGGCAGAGCCCGGGCTTTCTCCCCATTTAGAGCACTCAGAAGGACTCCTCCGTGGCAATGTGGAGCTGACCCCTCAGCAGCGGGGCTGAGCAGGCAGACAGGGGCTTCCCTTCAAGCATGGTCTGAAGTGGAAACAGGTTGGCCCTTTTCTCGGGGATTAGCGATTCAGGCAGGAAGTGTCCTGGATGCCAGGAGCCTTCCAGGGAGGGCCTGCCGTGCGGAGCTCGGCTCAGAACCCCTCCCCGTGACCGCCCCAGGCAGCTGGGCTCCTCTTGGGTGAGCGGCCGGCCTGCCGACGGGCCTCCCCAGGCCAGGGGCTGGCGGCTGGCCTCCTTCCCCGCTGCTGCCCTGCTTCCACTCACAGAGGCAACAGGCCTCCGCCCCATGGGCCCCGACCCAGGTCCTACCGTCCTCAGCCCTGCGGAGAAGGGGCAGGGTCTCAGGGGCAGAGGGAGCGCGGTGGCCCGGAGTGTCTGCATCATTTTACAGGCAGGATGGATCTGTTTAGCGGCAAGTCTTCCAAAATGAAACCAGAAACCAGGTCTAATCACTGGAGCTCGATAAAGACTCCCCGAGTGCCCAGGAACGCCGCGCATAACCAGCCAGGCACGGAGACAGTGCGGGCAGCAAAATGCAATGTGCAGGCTGCACCCCCAAAGTTGAGGGGTGGGGGTCTATCTTGCGAGGGCATCGTCTGGGTAAGATGATATCTGATGTAGCAAACAAGAAAAGCAAAGTTCAAGAAACCAACACGGATCAGCTTTTGGCAAGAGTTATGCACCGCTGTTGTGCATTTTAAATCGCTCAATGCCAAATCGTAACAGGCTCCCTTTGCCAGAAACCATGAGAGGTCAAGCGAGGATCGCAGCAGAGTGCAGAGATTTGTCTTTAAAAAGCACGGTGCTGAAATCTATTTTGAGTTTTGCAAAACAAGAGGCCGTCTGGGCCTCTCTCTCTCTCCATCTTCTCTCTCTGACCTCTCCCTTTCGTTTTAAAACCAGCATCCCAGCCTAATTCCTACCGCCGCCGGCCTCCAGCTCCAGGCCCAGGCGGGACTGAGCCCAGGAGTCAGGACAGACCCCAGCACACGTGGGCACTCAGTGTCCAGTCGGCTCCGGGGACGAGGCGCGTCCAGCCCTGCTGCCTCCCGGCTCTCTGGTGAAGCCAGCTCCCAACCCTCCTCGGTTTGCCAGAACACACGGCGAGGGCATCTGGGGTGCCCGAGCAAGTGAGGGCCTAACCTGAGAGAGTCCGTGCCCCTCCTCACCTCGTGCACCAGTCACACAGAATCAGGAGCCTTTCTCCATCTCCAGGTGCGCCCTTACGTCCAGGCCGGGCTGGGACCCTTGCCCCTTTCCCCTCCCTCCAGAAGCATTCTCCCCGTGGAGTCCTGCACTGGGGGCCCCTGGTCCAGCCCTGCCGGCCTCCATCTCCCAACGAGCTCACAAACTGGAGGAGGCTGCTACCTGGCATCGCCCAGCGCCCCAGGGCTTCCGGAGCACGCCTGGGGATTTTGCAGCCACACCAGCTGTCCAGTCGGCTTGTTTCTGAAGGGGCTGGGCATAGACGGTCAGAACGCCCCCTTGACAAGCGCGGGAGAACCCAGACACTGCCCGCGGGTAGCCAAGCCCGGAACTTGCCACGCAGCCGCCCCCGGGCCCTCAGGCCTCACTGTTTCCACCTGTACAATGGGTGTGCCCGTGACCGGCCCCCACAACGCAGGGAGGGACCCGGCCGCCAGCACCTGGGGCAGCCTGCGGAGGAGGACGCCCATGGGCAGCTGGGACCCGGCCCCACGGACATTGTTCTCAGGCGCAGCCGGGCTGGCCGGGCGAGGGCCTGGGGACCAGCTGCCGCCCCCGCCCGGCCAGAGGAGCTGGGCCGGGACGGGAGGCCGGCAGCGCCCGCACCCACAATGGGCCCCTTTCTACCCTTGCTGATTGAGACAGTTCAGTTCGGAATATTTAAACAGTTGTATATTCACAGACCTCGAGGAGGGGAGGGGATGACCTAAGGGGGCGAGCCCCGCGATCAATGCTTAATCAGATAACTGCCCGCTCTCGACAAGTCTTCATGGAAGATCAGCCACTCAAACGCTAATTCCTCTTGCTAATTAAGCAGCCTGTTAATTGCTCCCGGGCTCTAATGCCCGTCATTATGCCTGTAACAGCCCGCCTGACAGCGCCGGGCCTGGGGCTCGGGGCCCACAAAGGAGCGGCCGTAATGAATCGGCCAGCGCTGGGACCCCCGACGCCATCAGCCCGCACTGTGCCCTCGCCGCTCGGGGGGCCAGGCACGCTGGGGTCAGCGCCCCTCACGCCAACCAAATGCGTTACAAACGCCGGAACTCGCCAGGACCGACCGACTGCAAAGGAGAGGTGCCAGGAGACGCTGTTCTTTCTTCCTTTCAGAAAAACCCTGCCTGGCGCGGTCGCTACCTAGAACTCACAACCTCCCCGAGCCCTTTTCAAGCACCAGCCACCAGCCGCGGTCAGTGCTGCCCCTGAGTTTCCATTGAGCACCTGCTGAGTCGGGCACCGCGCCCTTCAGAGCGCCGGGCGGCCTGGAGCAAGCTGCCTGGGCTCTGGGACCTCAGTTTACCTGCATGGCCTGGTGCTGACGGCGCCTACGTCAGGGCGTCACGGGAGACGTGAGGGGTGAAGGCGTAACATGGATTATGGCCCACTCGGTCACTGTCCTGTCCTCCCGGCCTCCTGATCCGTGCAGGGGCCTCTCGGGCACCGAGCCCCCCCAGGCTGTGCGCTCAGAGCCCGGACTCGCGGCAGTGAGGTGCAGGTGGCCCATCACCGCCTCCTGCTAGGGCCCCAAGACCCTGCCAGGACCTGCAGATTCCTAACACTGCTGGGCTCTTGGCAGGAGCACGTCAGCCAGGGAGGAGAGGTCCCCATATGGCCGCTGCCTCCCCTGAGGCGAACACATCGGTGCCGCGGGCCGAGCAGGGTCACAAACTGAGTCACAAGCCTGGGTCGGTCCGATTCTCCGTCCTCACTGTCCTTCCTGCCCGGGGGCCTGGCAGGATGGTGTAGACGCCAGGCCGGGCCTAGGACAGGGCCGGTGGCTGTGGGGACAGCAGGTGGCTCATCCCCAGATAAGGAGGTCAGCCTTTGCCCAAAGGTTGCCACCTCCATCCTGCCCCGTCCACTGTCTGTTCCTGGGCAGCAGGTCACAGGGCATGTCAGGGTGCAGACGGCCCCCAGTAAAGACTGCGGCCAGCCCAGCCAGGCCAACGGCAACGCAGAGAAGCCTGCAGGGCCCAGAAGAAATTGGACCTTCCCTGAGGCCCTGCAGCCAGCCCACGACCCCGGCCCAAGCACCTCGCCATCCCCAGAGAGACAGAAGTCCTGCCCTTGGGGTGGGGGCTCCGCAGGTGTCCCCCACATCCTGCTTCAGGACAGAAATGACTCCTGCCACCACCGTGGCTGTGACCCGCACCCCCCTCCCCTGCCCCGAGCACACCACCTCGTCCATCTCCATGACGACACGAGTTTCCTTTCCAGAGGAGGAGAGAGACCAACAATCCAGGTAGGATGTCTGACCACCTGAGAAGCAAATAGAATGAGCCTGTTCCGGCTTCATGTCCCGTGGGTTCCCAACAGGAACCGTGCCTTCCAACCCACAAGAGTGCGGGCAAGGGGCTGGGTTGGGCTGCCCCCAGGTCTAGCCACACCCACATCACCTGGGAACACTCTAGGCCTCCTTCACCTGCCCGCAGGCTTCTACTCCCTGACCCGAGAGACAGTAAGAGGATGGGAGCGCCCGCCTCCTCCAGGAAGTCCCCGTGAGCTCCCACCTCGCTTGGGGGTTTACAGGGTTGACAGACGCCTTGAGAAATGCTGTTCTCACCCCTCAGTCCGTGATGGTGTCCAAGGCCAGTCACACCAGCCTCCCAGCTCCTCTGCAGGCGGAGACAGACGCATTCCCCAACACCCAGCAGCGCCCGGTCCCACCTGTGAGGAGAGGCCCCAGGTCTGAGGTGGGCGATCGAAGAGGGGTTCCAGTCGCAGGGAAGGAGGCTCCGAGGACCGGGAGAGCCCTGACGGCGCAGGTTACCACCACATGGGAGCACACGAGGCCTGCGTGTCGACCAGGACCCCCAGGGACACGGCGGCGAGGAGGGATTGAGTTCTCCTTCCCAAAATCCTTGCTGAAACCTGGGGTCTGCGCCGCCCGTCTTGGCCCCCTGCACCCCACTGCCCGGAGTGCCGGCCCCCCCTGCATGCCCCCCACTCTGCCCCCCAGGCCTGGCTTGGTGGGGGCTAGCTTCCCTGCCCTCCCTCCCGTGGGCCCCACGGTCCCCCGCGGCCTGGGAGGCAGCGGGGCTGGTTTGAATTTGTGGGGCCGGGGCTGGTTTCCATTCCTGGCAGCCGCCATCCCCGAGCCCTGCAGGAAGATGCAACCTGCTCGAAACAGACACGAAGGACGGGACAACAGCATCTCTCCACCCCTTATTGAATTAACGACCCGGCCAGTAAGGGAAACCCCTAAATTTGATTTCCTTTCCTGGGCAGATTTTGGAGGCGGGGGCTGATTCTTCGGGAAGGAGCAAGACTGTGGTCTTGTTGAGTCCAGAAGGTTCATTTCTTCCCCTCTTATAATGATCCTTTCTTCCCCTGCAGGTACCTGAGTTCTGTTTATTCTGCCAAACTTGAAACCCCCCCAACACGGCAGCTAGGAACCACCAGGGGGGCCTGGGGGGACTTGCACCTCCAAGAGGCTCCCCCGCCCCGGGCCTTGGGGGCAGAGCTTGGAAAAGACAAGGCTTCGGGTCTGTGACAAACGTGACAGGCCAGGACGACTCCCCGGTCAGACGTCTGAGCCTTCCAAAGAAACCCGCGAATGCTGGGTTTCGGGGGTCGGTCCGTATGGGGGCTCACTCACCCCAGCGGACACATTCGACTGCCCGGGGGCTGTGGGGCCGCACAACGAGACAAAGGATTGTCTGCAAAGAGAGTGTCGGGGCCGGGCTATCTCTGGAATTAGACGCAGTGAGGTGGCGTGTTTCGTGTGCCCCCCACGGATCGGGAGGGCGCAGGCCAGCGTCCGGCAGGCGGGCAGGCGGGCAGGCGGGCAGGCGGGCAGGTGGGCAGTCCCGGCCGGGCCCCGCTGCTGGCCACCGTGTGGCTACATTGCGTCCCTCTGACCCCCTCAGACACCATGTGCAGGAAAGGGGCTTGCGGTGAGCACGGCTCCCCTAATAGGATCCATATTCTGCCGGGTGCACATTTAATATAAAAGATCTGGCGATACCCACCGCCCGCACTGCTCTGGTCCAACTGAAAGCCCTTTGTTCGGGGAGATTAGGGCAGGATTTGCTTTCATTTTTCACGACGTTTCACTCACTACATCACCGAGGTTATTGACGTGGCCGCGGCCCCTCCTTCCCTCCGCCGCCCCCCAGCCCCCGCATTCCAGGGTCTCCAGCCGCCGCGGGGCCGGGATGCGGGCTGCAGGTACGCCTGCCCAGGCTGGCCATGTAGGCCCAGGGCCCTGTCCCTGAGGCTGGTGGCTGCCCATGGGTCCGGCCCCGGGTCCCCTCGTGGGCCCTGTCCTCCCCTGTCCTGTCCCAGACTCACATCTGTTTCTCCGGCTTTGGAGGCCGTGGCCATTTCTCACGGCCGCCCTCCGTCCCACGCCGCACCTCCTGATCCTGGCCGGGGCCCACAGCCCTGATGGAGGGTGGGCGAGCGAGCGGGCGGGCGGGCGAGCAGGCCTGCGGGGCAGTGGCCGCCCGGCTCCTGCTGGCCTCGACAGAAACGGTTTTGTTCCGGTCGGGGCCTCTGGGCTATGGCTTGATCTGACTGTGTTCTGTTTTAATTAAGAGCTGATCTTTTTTTGAGCCCATTCCTGAAAATAGCTCCATGTTGCTTTCCTGCAGGACATGAGACTTTTAAAATAAAAGCCCTTTTTTGAAAAACAAATAACAATGTGCCCCCCAGACCCCTACCCAGGGGTCGTGTTGGTGGGCAGATGCTGGCGCTGGAGCTACCGTGGCCCTGGGAGTGGCGGGGAGGGAGGGCTCCCGGGGCGCCGGGGCTGGGCCTGTGGCTGTGGGCTTCCGGGGAAGCAGGCCCCGGGCTCACCGCTGCCGAGAGCGGCCTTCTGCACGCAGCCTCCACCACCTCCCCGGCCCTGCCTCAAGAGCCAGGCACTAATTGAGGCATTTTCCTGCACAACAGAAAGAAAAGAGGAGAAAACACCCACTTATGTTGTCCCAACACAAGATTCTGACATGTTAACAAGTTTATTATATCCTGTTTCTAATCTAAACACAGAACGAGTTCTCCGCAGAAGTGGGAAGTCAGCCTCCAACGGTCCTCTCTGGGGCCGGCGGCCTCCCTTTGCCCCTGGCCTGGGCTCAGCCACCACCCCTGGTCCCCTGGTCCCACCCGCCCGCGGCCCCTCCCAACAGCCCACCGCTCCCAGACCCCCCAAGTGTCTACCCCGGCTTTTACCACTGAACGCTGCAGAAGCCCCAGCCTGGGACTGGAGGGAGGGCCCCCCCCACAACCTCCCCCCAGGGTCTGTAGGGCACCAGGAGCAAGGGCTGGTGGCCAGGGGCTTCCTGAGTCCACGCTGGCCATCCAGCATGCCATGTCCAGCTGACAGCCAGCTCCCCTCTCTCGGGCTTCGGGGGTGGGGGCAGACTCTTTGGGGCCATTAAAAATAAGAGACTGGGTATGCAGTTGGGTTGATCTTTGCTACCCCCTCTCCAGTTCGTGAACAAAGCCACCCTTCAGCTCCTATACGTCCCTGTCCTCCGGCCATGCCCTGGGCAGCGTGGGTACCCTTCGCGTGCTGTGGGGCTTCGCACTGCTCTGCTGCCTTGAAGCCCCGACCTTCTTCTGGCGGTCAGGGCGGACGGGCTCAGCGGGGGCCCGGCCGAGACGCATCCCCGGAACCTTCCGCGCCAGACTGTGCGGCACACATGATATGTGTGGAACAACATGATACGGGGCCAGGAGGAGACATCCTACAGATTTAATCCGTCCCCTTAATTACTTGGATTTCAAGCTGTGGACTGAGAACTCTGCTGGGCGGCAGGGGCTGGCCCGTCCCAGGCCTCCCACACTGGCTCAGGGGCCACCTGTGGGCTCAGGCCAAGGACGGCCAGTGGACGGCTGTGACCCTCCCCGAGCAAGGGGCCGTGCCCTGGCCTCTCCCTGGATCCCTCGGCCCGGGGAGGGGCGGACAGCACCCACTGCCTGGTGGGGCTCAGAGCAGGTGGGCAGGTCGGGAAGGTGGGCTCCCCCTCTCCTTCCTCCAAGATGGGATGGGAGTTATGACCTGCCAGGCGGGGCAGGGGCTCCTTCCTTCCCGCAGCTCTGGGGTCGCTGGGGATCGGGGTGCTGCCCTGCCCCCAGCCTCTGCCCTCCCCCACGCTCTGCAGATGGGCCTGTCAGCTGCTAAGTAAGAGACAATCCAGCGTGACCAGAAGGGCAGGCCTTTCTCAGCTTCTGGAACAATTTTCAAACACTTAACTCCATGGCTTACATTAAGAAAAAGGATCAGTCATCAAAATCTCATTGTGCCGGCACAAAAAACGCCGTACCCCCGCCACTCTCCCACGTTCCCGAGCCCCAGGCCTCGGTTTCCTGCCAGCCTGCTTACACCGCCCCGGGCTTCTAGAGCCCTCTCCCCAACACGCTTCCCAGCCCAGTCCCCCAAGCCGACCCAGAGAACCCGCAGCATGCCCTCCCCTTCCCAGGAAGCCAGAGGAAACCAGCAGCCCCCCTTCTAACCCCTCCCCACCCCCGCCACCGGAGTCAAGGCCTTGGGGCCACCAGGCGGCACTGGGAAGACTCGCCCACGTCCCCAGCCTGGCCCGGGCCGCAGGGGACGCTGAGGCCCGCCTGAGAGCCCCCTCACCATGCCCTTTCAGGAAAATGACTTTCCATGCCGGGGTCCAGAGAAAGGTAATTAACTGAACCCCAGAGGCCGAGCCTGCGTCGAGTCACCCCGCCTGGTCATACAAAGAGCCACCGCCGAGCTGGCCTGGCCTCAGCGCTCCTGCGTGGCTGAGAGGTGGGTGGCGGCTCACTCTTCTCCACCCGCACCTCCGAAGGAAGCCCCCTACAGCCCAGAGAGGTGCCCGGAGGCTCATGAAAGGGAAGAGCAGGGCTCTGCCAGGCAGGGGGCATCCACGCAAGCCCTGCGGATCGAAGGGCATCCGGGAGGAAGTCACAGGGACAGTGTGTTAGCCTACTAAGGCCCTGGGCCTGAGAGAAGGACCAGGAGCAGAGGGTGGAGGTGGGCCGGGGTGGCTAAGGGTCGTCCTGGGCCCATGCTGTCCCCACCTTGCTGGACCCACCAAGGCACGCAGCCGAGCCCCCAAGCCCCCACCACACAGACGGGCTGCCTGGCTGCGGTCCCTTCTTCCAGGCGTCCTTCTGGGGCTTTCTTCTGTGGCCGTCCAGAGCCCCCCCAGCCACAGAGGCATTGTTCGTGCCCCCCATGTGCACACTCATTCACGCACGCACATGTGTGTGCACCCCTCCTAGAACCCTGCTCTGTGCGCCTGGTTTCCCCCATGCTCTCGTCCCTCCTTGAAGTCTACTCTGGGCTGAGCTCACGTGGACCCCGAGGGGGCCCCAGGACCCCGTTTGCTGCCCGACTGGCGGCCTCGGCCAATGCCACCCATGGGCCAAAAGCCATGCCAGGGGCAAGAACTCAGCCAGGCCACCTGGACCTGGGGCTCCAGGTCCCCACAGTCAGCACGAGGCCGGCCAAGACTGGGCCCCAAATGGCACGCACGTTCGGGAGCCCTCAGCCCCCGCTCCTCATGCTGGAGATGGGCCGCACCAGGGATAAGGGTCCTTTACTGCCCTGGGCCACTCCACACCCCACCTAAGAGAGGCTGGAACATGCAAGAACGCAGAGGAGACCGGTGTGCACGGCGGGAGCCGCGCGCGCGCCCGCCCGCACCTCCAGGCTCCTCCCCAGACCCAAAGCTCCCGGTCCTGTCCTGGGAGGACGGGCCGCACCCGAGCAGGCGGGCCATGTGTGCAGCCTCACCCCCCCAGTGGGCTTCCAACCGTCCCCGCACGCACTCTCTGAAGCCCTGGTTGCAATTGGCAGGACTCCGCATGGTCTAATCCGATTTCCTGCCTCTAAAGAAGGCCGAGCCCGTATTTGTATTCGAAATGCCCTTAAACCTGGGCCGGCCTGGGGCAGCGCTCACAGAGGTGGGTATGGAGATGGCAAAACCAGGATTGAATTATTCCAAGTGGATGTGAACAGAGGAAACCGTGGCTGGAAACCCGGGGGCAGGAGAGCATGGCGGGGAGGGGGCAGGGGGCTTCCTCCCAGAGGACGGAGCTTGCCTGGGCTGAGCCGCAGGCCTGTACGGGGCCCTGACCCTTGGCGGACCTCGCAAGACAGCGACTCCTCAGCCTCGCAAACTCGCAGGCCATCAAGACCACGCGTGTCAGTGGGGGGCCACCCAGCGAAGGGCACTTGGCCACGCTCCGCCGCTCCGAGGCGCAGGGCAGAAAGCCTGGTGCTGCTGTATAAGACCCCCTCGGGAGCAACGGCGGCCCCCCGGGGCTGAGGAGTGCAGGCTTTCGGAGGCCCACAGCCCAGGCCGAGTCGCCCACCAGGGCTGGGTCCAGCGGGCAGAGCTGACCTGGGTCCCTCAGCCCGGATGACCGGGCCAGCAAGGAGCAGCTCTGACCTGCCTCTTGGCCACGGAGACCCTCTCCATGCCTGGCCTCGGCTGGGCAGACCTGGGGCAAGCAGGTCCCATGGTGTCTGTGACCGGACCCAGGGCCCCACGGGCAGAGGCCTGGTGGGGCTGCACAGCTGGGGAAAGAGGAGGGTCCGCGTCCCCAAGTGACCAAGCGCAGACCAGGGCCACTGCCCTCCCGGGAGCAGGGTCAGGGCTATCTGGGCCCAGACACCTTAAAATTCCCACAGAAGCAGGGAAATGGAACAGGACCACCCTCAGCACCTCTACCCTGTACCTGCACACTCTGTCCTTGGCTTTAGTTCACGCTTTTGTGCACTGTAGGCACTCACACTGGATGGAGCGAACACACCAGGGAATGGATGCAGGGGGTAAGCCTCTCTCCAGTAACCCGCTAGAAGACACGGTGCCCTGGGGTCTGGGACGGTCCCTCGGTGGCCCAAGAAGGACGTGGCCACACACCCCTGTGGACGTGGGGCTTGCCGCTGAACTCAGCCTCCAGGGGCGCGGCAGGGCGGGGGCCGCAGCAGGGACGGCAGCTCCCAGGTGCCCGACATATGGTGGAAAGGCCACGGTGCTGGCCCCGCGATGGCCGAGATTCTAGCACGGCTGCTGGGGAGGCCGGAGAAGGGCCAGGTGGAGCTCCCGCGCCCTGGAACTGGGCGTCAGCTGCTGGGCGCCCTCTGGCACGCTAACCCTCGACCATGGGTGACACCGCCTCGGTGGCCAGGTGCAGCCCTCGGGCCGCTGGCCTTGCTCATGCAGGGGACGCCCTGCCCCCACTTGCCTGCACGTGGCTCGCAGTGAAGGCAGCACTGTGGGCAGCGTGTGTGCAAGCCTGTCGCCGGGTCCCCCTTTGTCCTCGGGAGCCTGGCTCCCAGGCCTGCCTGATGGAATATTGATCCTGGGAGTGCAAAGTCCAGCGAGCCATTAGTCCAATCTGCTCTCAAGCTGACAGGATCCCATCGTTTGTCATCTGCCCTGTCCTGCTGGGTTTGTTTAGGAGCGGGGGTATTTGCTCTATCTGCCACTTTCCAAGCCTCCCCACCGCACTCCTTCCCTGACAGGCATTTATGGAGCCGGCCTGTTCCCACAGGCCCCCGCCCCCACCGCCGGGACAGCTCTCTGCGGCCGGACACCTTCACGCCAGGTCTTGTTAGCACTGACCCAGCACGGCCCATGTCATCCCACAGCAAGCGTCTCCCCCGCCACTCCAAGAGGCCCGTGCCCATCACCCCCCCCGACCACCAGGACGATGGTGAGGCCCAGAGAGGGGCCGCCCCGGGCTCAGGGCCACACGCCTAGCAAGGGCCCAGCTGAGGTTCAGAACCGACTTCTGCGGACGCCAAAGGCTGCATCCTCGGTCACAGGAGACACCATCAGCAAGCAGGGCTGGTGCGGGGCGGGGGCCGGCCGCGCAGAAAGGGGCTTTGCGCTCACACCGGAGATGGCGCTGTCCGGCGGGCATCTCGGCCTCTGCAGGAGCCCCTGCTCTCCCCACCCCTGGCAATTTGGGGCTCTGCCGGTCACCCCCCAGGGCCATCCCGGGGTTAATGCACCAGCAGGAGTGGCACCTGGTTGGTGAAGCTTTGGGGATACAAAGGGGTACAGCTGTCATGGGGTCCTTGTCGGGGTGCCTGCAGCCACCTGGCAGCAGGGGCAGCTGGCTTTCCAAGTGTGCATGTGTGAACACGTGTGTGAGTAGGCTTGTGCATATGTGAGCACATGTGAGCGACGTGAGCACATGTGAAGGGATAGTTGTGAGCACGTGTGTTAGAATGTATGTTAGCATGTGCATGCAAGTGTGTGATCAGTACGTGAGTATTAGCGTGAGTGTGCAAGTGTGTGGCATGAGCATGGGTGAGTGCATGTGTGAACATGTGTGTTAGTGTGTGCACGCAAATGTGTGAGCACATGAGAGTGTTAGCATGTGCATGCAAGTGTGTGAGCACCTGTTAGCATGTATGTACAAGTGTATGATCGTGTGTGTGTGTGGACTGTACGAGCCAGTGTGTGGACCATGAGCATGAATGAGTGAATATGTGATCACATGTGTGCATGCAAGTGTGTGAGTGCATGTGAGTGTGTTATGTACATACAAGTGTGTGAGCACAGGGGTGTCAGTGTGTAAGCATGTGTGGGTGTCAGCACGCACATACAAGTGTGATCGTGTGTGGATGCGTCAGCATTACATACAAGTGATCGCATGTGTGCGTGTGTTAGCGTGTACAAGCAAGCATGTGGCCCCGTGAGCATGGGTGAGAGCATGTGTGAACATGTGTGTGAGTGTGCGTGCTGGGGGGAATGCTGCTGTCTCAGGACACGCGGTGGCATTTCAAACGAACATCCAAACGCCAGTCTACTATTTAGAAGCTGGTGACTTTGCCGTGGAAGCTCCTCCTCACGATACCCGTGGGCTTAAAAACAAAATCAAACAAAATGTTGGCAGGAGACAGAAATGGCTCCAGCATTTGCCCCTTTTCATCCCAAGCGTTCAGAATAAAAGGGAGAAGCCGGCGCTGTTCTCAAGTCCGAATACAAGTCCTGAGCTCCGGGGTGGGGGCTCAGAGCTGCGGTACCTCGGGCAGACCCCTCCCCACCCGAGCCGGCGGCAATGCCGAGAGACATCACGGGGAGCCGACGCCACCGGGTGCTCTCGGAGGCAGAGGTCAGGAAGAAAGTGTGCAGTGGCTGGGGAGCCCTGCGGTCTGTCGGCCCCTCCTGGGCTGCTGCCGCCCCGCCCCAGACTCCCTGCCTTGTCCGTGAGGCAACCCCGTGGACCCTCCCCGCTCCCTCCTGCTTTCCTTCCATCCTGCACACCTTCACTGAGCCCCAGCCGGGAGCTGGGTCTCTCTCCAGCTGGGACCTGGGTTAGAGGGTGGCTGAGTGGACAGGGACACAGGCCCCCAGCCCTGCCCCCAGCCCTCCACTCAGCTCTCCGGCACCACCCTCCTCCTCCTGCCACAGCAGGGCCATGAAAGACAGAACTCAGAGGAGCGCCCTCCCCTCCTTCCTCCTGTGGAGCCCAGACACCCAGACCCCCTCCAGGGGTCTCTGGCCTTGGGTAGGAGTGGGTCCAAGCTGCACTGAGTCAGTTCTGGGGCGGGCTCCAGGTACCCATGACCAATGCTGGTGCTGCCCCAGCTGTGGAAGGCCCTCTTGATACTTTTGGTGCATGCTGATCCTCGTAATGGCTTATGAGTCCAGAGCTCGCTGGGTCCTGGACTCAGCCCTTTACAGGTTTGACCTCCCCCGCAGGAAACCCCACTGGCCATCCTGGTCACCGTCTGTGAGCCGCTAGCCTGGGCGTCGCAGACCTCAGATCGACCTGTCAGTAACGTGTGACTTCCTCCTTGGCCAGCAGGAGCCCCTCCTCACCCAGGGCCGCTGCCCAGATGCAGGGGCCGGGGCCGCGGCACAGGAAGACCCTGCCTCGGGGAACGTGGCCACGGGGGCTGCCGGTGGGCAGTCATCGGTCCAGGCCATGCAGCTTGGAGCTTTGGGTTACCAAAGTCGCCAGTGGCAAACATAAACCCCAAGGGCACAGTGGGCTACGGGCCGGTAAGGGCCGTGTGCACCTCCAGAGTGCCGTGTGCGTCCGCGAGCAGACACCTCCAGCCCCTATCTGCGGGGCTCGGTTTTGCTTCATTTGAGGAAAGCTTGTCCTGCACCAAAATGACATTTGTGACCAAGAAAAGCAAAGCTCCGGGGCCCGAGGGCCGATCCCCGTGGACGGTGCTGACGCTCACCCCCGAACGTTCAGCGTCTCTCCCGAGCGGGGAGTTTGGAGACAGCGCAGCTCCCATTCTGCTTCCTCTGCCCTTTGTCACCAGAGGGGAAATGCCTTGGCTTCTCCGAGGCCTGTTTCATCCATTCAAGTGATGCCCTGGATCCAACTTTTTCCCTTCACTGAGATCTTCCCGGCATGGGGTACGTCCACCCAAAAATACAGGGAGGACGAGGGAAAGAAAGAACTTCCTGAGTTGGAAGCACGGATGGGGCCGGAGTTTTATTAAAGTCGTTTCTATTTACTTCCCACCTAGATAAGATCTTAATCACAGCCCCCAAATTATCCGCGCTGACATTTATCAACGCCCGTCCGCCGCTCCCGCCCGCGACGGCCATCAGCCTTTCTTCCCGCCCTGCCTTTCAATGGAAGTTAATTTCGAGTACATGATTTATCTTGCTGGGTGAGCAGCGCCGAGGCGCCCACCTTTTCAAAGGGCGGGCTGGGGAGTGAATTATAGCGACGCTGTCCAGTGATTGGGTTCCGTGGGGAAGGAGAATAGGCAGCAGTGTGTTGCCTGATGTGATGCTGGGCCTTTTCAGCCCGCGAAGAAAAAAAGATTAGGCCTCTGACGGCGGGGCTGACAGGCGAGCTCAGGGCAGCAGACAAAAGGCTGGTACCTGAAAGCCGGACCCGCGCCCCGTCCCCCGAGGGGGTGTGTGCGCCCCCGACCCGCCTCCTTTGCATGTGCTCAGGCCACGCAGCGCCCACA
>NC_138372.1:1481498-1558921 GCF_054177405.1 Leptonychotes weddellii | reverse complement strand
CCAGCTCAGAGAACACACAGAGGCCTGTGCAAACCCGCCCCCACGAAGGGTGGCAAAGGGCAAGGCCCTTTCTCTTCTGTCCGCCCGTCCCTGGGGGTCTGGCAGGGAGGGCCGCGGCCGTGGGCCCAGGGCTCCAGCTGGGCCAGCAGGCCGGGGTGGGGTGGCCTGGGTCCCTGCCGGCTCAGGGCCTGTCCCCGGCCACTCGGATGGTGGCACGCCTCCCTCTGGGAGCCTCAGGAGGGCAAGGACATCCCGTCCCCAGCCCCAGGGCCCAGACCTCCCAGCCAAAGCGACGCTGAAGCATTTTTGTGTTCGGAGCCTTCCCTCCAGGACGGCAGGGGGTCCGCAGCTCAGCCGCGCCACACGGGGAAAGGAGCCCACAGCAAAATAGGCCATCGGTGTGGACGCCATGGCATGCTGAGAAAAGACTGACTTTAACCACTAACGTAGATTAGGGAGTCGGGAAAGGTCCCCACGTCAGACACACAGACGAGCTCCTGGCGGAAGGCCCCAGGCCCCAGTCGCCCTCAGCGGGGCCTGGGTCCCCAGAGGAGGTGGAGCCTGGGTCCCTGAAGAGGCCACCTCCTGGCACCCCGCACCGACCGTCCCCTGAGAGGCCACAGGGCTGCCCGTGGAGCCAGCCCAGGCGCCCTCAGGGAAGCTGGACCAGGAAGCAGGGCCAGGGAGATGGCCTCCTCTCTGCCCAGCATGGACAGACAAATGGACGAGCTCGTCAGGGAAGCACCAGATTTAAGGGGAAATGCGTCCTGCCCTCCGAGGCTGCCAGTCGCCACCCAGGCCTTCCAGTGCCCCAGTGAGGGGCACTGGGCTGGGCTCACCTCACGGTTTCCAGGGCCAGTTGCAGCTGCAGATGTGGGGGTGCGGGCCCCTCCCTCCTCGCCTGGCTCCTTCTCCTCTCACCAGGTCTTCCTGGCCTACGGGGCCGCGTGGAGGAAGAGGCCAGATGGAAGAATGTGTCCACAGGAGCGTCTGTGGGCTCCAGCTTGGACGTGGGGCCCCAGAGCTGGACAAACCACGTTCACACCTGCCTCTGCCCTCCCCCAGCTGCTCCGGCACCTCGCGTGTGGTGGATGGGGGGTGGGTAGACGCGGCAGGGGAGGGTCCCGGTGTGACCCCCTCCCGGGATCATGTGTCCATATGGAGGGCAAGGAGCCAAGGACAGCAGTCGCCGGCCCTGCAGCCCTCACCACTGTCCCCCTGCCTCAAGAAACACCAGCCCGGGCGCGATGACGCCTGCATCCCAAAGTGGTGACGCCACCATGAGCTGGGTGGTTTCCAAGCCTCCCCCCCAAATCACACCAGTCACTGATCAATACACCTGTTTGCCCCTCGGAGGGTTGGGGGAAGTCTGGCTTCTGAGACCCGAGGTAACCTCAGATCTTCGGGGTTTCACCTTCGCCCGGACACACAGACGCGGGTGGACAGTGTCCCCCGGCCGCTCCCCTGGAGGGCTCCATGCTGCTCGCTGACGACGTTAGTCCCCTGCCCTGCTACGAAGCCATCCCCCAATCGCTGCACAGTCAATCCTCAGCTGAAGCACCTGTTCTAACAGCTCGTGATGCCTCACCAGGCCCCCGGGAGCGCTCACTATCAGACAGTTACTAAAAGACATTGACCTCTGGGAGCACAGCGCAGGGGAGTCCTCCGCACACCGGCCCCGAGAAAGCCAGTGAGCGAAGCAACTGCTCCCCAGACGGTGCCTCTCTTGCATAATGGTAAGAACAATAAGTAATAATAAAAACACAAGTCCGTGTCCATCCGGCTCAGACCCAGCCAGGACCTGGTGGCCCCCCGGCCCCCACAAGCACCTTGAGCCCCAGGACCGGGAAAGCCCACGACACGCGGAGAGAGCCAACCCCGCGGGCGGCCTTCTGAGGGCACACACAGCACGCACCTATATTTTTAACATATGTGACTTTGTTATGCTCTTCTTTAGAATTTACGACACCTTTTGGAACAATCCATGGCCATCTTGGAGCGACGAGGGGGGCACAGCGGACACCTGCATGGAGGCCCTGGGGCTTCTAGATCTGTGAGTGCAGAGTGAGGAGGTAGAGACAGGTGCAGGTTTGAGTCCCGTGGGACTGCGCCTGCCCTCCCTGCCCTCGGGGCAGCGTGGGCATCTGGCACCGTACAGACTCCTGCCACAACGTGCCTGCTATTCCTTCACCGTGGTTGTCAGGCGCCAAGCACCAGCCCGGGCATGGACCAACTGACCCCCCGAAACACCCTCATGCGTGTGGAGCTCTGACCCATCCCAGGGTGATGCCACTGGTTATCTGGTGGCATCACAGGCCACAGAGACTAGCACTGCCCCTCCCCCAGCCAGGCTGGGATAGCGGCTCCCGGGGGGTGGGGGGCTTAACTAACGTTAGATCCCTACCTCACACCGTAGACAACTCCCACTAGAAGGATGGAGGGATTTAAATATGGAAAAGCAAAACTCAGAAACTTCAAGAAGGAAGTAGAGGAGAATCTGACCTGGGGACAGGGAAGGATTTATTAACACAGACAGAAAAGGCAACGTTGATTACTCCCAGCTCCCCGTGCTGCCTCCCTCAACCCACAGATGGAGGAGTGCAAGCTCTCTGTGCAGTGGGCATGTTCCCAAGCTGTGAGATTGGTGGGTCCCGAGCAAGGAGAGAGCTTGGCAGGGCCCAGTGCGGGGCAAGGCTCCCTAGCATGGGACCACAGTGGGGCGGGCACCTCTGTGGATTCTTCTCCCTGGCGATCCCGTTCCCCCACCCCCCGCCCCCTTCGCAGCCCCAGGAAGGCAGGAGCCATGTGCATTCTGCTTAGGACCTCTCGAGAGCACCCAGCCCCAGGCTGGCCACACAGCTTGTCCATGGGGGTCTGACACTTGGCTGATGGTTGGGGGCAAAAGGTGAGTGGGGACCTTAGGTAGGGGGCTGTGCCTGGGGGAGGTGTCTGGTTTGGCCAGCCGAGCCCCCAGGATCATGTGTGCCCCTTACAAGAGAAGGTGGTTCTGAGGTGTGTCTGTCCAGCAGGGAGGACAATGGGAGTGAAAATATGCCTGGGCCGATTCCCATAATTAGTGTGATACTCTACCAGGGATTACCACAAGCACAGCCCATCATGGAAATGGGCTGAGAGCACAGAAGTTACCTGGCAGGTATTTTGAGCCGGCTGGTGTTAAGAAGATCTGCAGGCTCCCTGTTGAGCATTAAATGGTATATACTTAAAGGATTGGTCTATTTACATTAGAATTAGTTGAGCAGACTGCCACCAAGGAGCTGCTGGCTTCGAATCCCTGGCCGGTAATCCCTCCGTGAGCCTAAACCACCTGGGTGCAGAATCAGGCTCGGTGGTTCCTCCAGGGGCCAGCCCTCCAGCCCCACCGGCCACCTGCTCCCGGCCGGCCCTTTGCCTCGGTCCTGCTGGCAGGGTTGGGGGCGAAGTCTGCAGTCCCCCAGATGCCCCCCTGCCCCCCGACCAAGACCAGCAGAGCTGGGACGCTCCCAAGGGTGGGGTCAGGAGCCCTGCAGGACCACCTGCCCTGACACCGAGCAGCTTTGTTCTTGGGCACGAGGCACAGACTCCAGGCTCCTTCCCCATGGCCCTGAGAAATGACCAGACCTGCTTCCTGGGCCCTTCACCCCCGAGGCCAGAGCAGCTGTGCACACCGAGGCTCCCTGTGGCCACTACTGTCCCCGCTCTGATGAGGTCTGAGCTGTCCACCCAAAGCCATGCCACCGGGCTTGACCCCAAGCCACCTGACCCGCGGGCCTGCCGCCAGTGACCACTCAGTCTCCTGCCAGGGCCGGGATAGGGGGTCTCGCCGCACCGGCTGGGGCCGGCAGGGCTGTGCTGGGCCCGGGGACAAGTTCCCAGCAGACGTGTACCGCCAGTCCGAGCCAGCGCCCAGCCACCTCTGACCCGCAGACCCGGCCCAGCTGCTGCCCACTGCCCCACGCAGGCCGGCGGCCGCTGGCTCGGATCTGCCCCTCTCCGTGTGGCCCCAGCCGGGGTGGCCGCATAGGCCCAGCTGGTGAGGACGGAAACCTTGGGGTGCTCTCCTTTCCTGCGCCCCACATGCGATCTTTCAGCAGGAGTGGCCAGCTCCCTGTTCTGATGTTCCTGCGCCCCCTGGCCTCGGCCCCCACCCCCTCACCTGCACCCGCTCAGGCTCCTCCTGAGTCTACACTCTGTTCTGGAGCGCGGTGACCTTTGACAAATGGGACGGGGCTCAGGTGACTGTCCCGCTGAAGCCCTTCAGTGGCTGCCCGCCACACAGGGAGCACAGCCCACCGGCCTCATGCAGGCCACAGGCCGGCCTCCGGGCTGGCCCTCACTCTCTGGTCCCTTTCACACCCCCATGGCCAGCGTCCAGCTTCTCCAATGCACGGAGCCTCAGGGCTGAGCGTTCCCTGTCCCCTCTCCTGGTTGGCTTTCCTCCCTCTCCGGACCTTCTGGTTCCATACTCGGTGCCCCATTTCACGAAAAAGTACCAGTTCTCAGCACAGGCTGGGTCCCTGTCTGTGGGCTCTCAGAGGCTGCCCGCTCCAGGAAGGCTCCATCCACAGGTGCCACGGTCCTATCCCAGCCCCACCCAATGGGAACCTGGGGACGGCCGCTCCCAGGGCCTGGGGCTGGGCCAGCCTTGCAGGACACACCCCCCGCACAGGGGCAGAGGTGGACCCCAGGGGACACACAGGACGGCCCACGCCAGGGAGAGGGGAGAGGCTTTCAGAGCCTCCTCTTCTCCTATCCTCTCTCCCCTCCTGGGCCTTCCGTGGCCGGCGTGGCTGCCCCGGGCACCTCACCAGTTTCTGTCCTGTCTGAGGAAGAGGAGGGGAGGGGGGGCTGTAAACAGAAGGCGCCTCCTCTGGCCCCTTTCTCAGGGAGGAACTAGAGCCCCCTCTCCCGGGGCTAATTAGCATGCTGTCTGTGGGCCCAGCTAGGAATGTAATTACTGAGGGGGCCAGCCTGCCCGAGGAATGCATTTTGAAGGTTACCATAGGAATCGGCCTGGCCTATTCATAGTGCAGTACGGGGCTAATCATGGTCATGAGGAAGGGATTGGGGGCTCTGCAGGTTAGCTGGGGAGAGCCGCCTGAACAAAGCCCCCGCACTCACTCCTTAACCCTTTGGGGTCCAGACTGGTGACCGTGGGAGGGCCCGCTCCCTCCGAGCCAGGTCTAAGCATCCTGTGCACGACTGTGCTCTGGAAGTGTCCCCTGATGGCCGCTGGCCTGGAGGGCACCCGCCTCCTAGGATGATGCGCCACCCCACAGAGCTCCTGTCCACCTTGAACGGATAGTTTAGACCAGAGGTGAACAGCCAGGACCCTGCTCTGGGCCTGGCCATGGGGGAGGCAGGACGGCCTCAAGAGCCCGGACAGGTGGACAGGACACGACGGACGGACACGGGCCCTCGGCACACAGAGGCACATGGACGCGGGTTGACGTCCAGGGGTAGGGCAGGCAGGCCTGGAGGCTGGGCTGGGGGGGCTGGCAGGCAGGAGCGTGGCCTTCTCCAGGGCGGAGCCTCCAGGACACTGGCCACAGAAGCCCCCACTGGTCGGTGGACAGCCGATGGCCCCCACAACGGCCTTCCTGACTCTGTGCAGGGGGATGGGCACCGGGGGAGGCAGCCCTGCCTGTGCTTTCCCCCACCCCGCCCCGGCCACTCCTGAGCCACACCCCGCGTTCCCGCCACTTGAGAGCTGCCCTGGCCCTCTGTCCCCCATGATCGGTGCCTTCCCTTCTGATGGACTCACCCCCATCTCTCACCCACGCCTTCTGTGAACATTTATTGAGTGCCTACTGCATATCAGGTGCTTTTGGGAGCTGGCAGGAAAAGTACCACCGGGTCCCAGTGATGCTGCCACAGGGGAGCAACGTGGGTTCCTGGGCAGGCTCACGTGGGAGCAGGACCCGTGTGTCCCCAGAGAAGAGCACCAACCACAAGCTTGGGGACAGAGACAAGAGTGGGCTCTGGGCAAAGGATGGTGGGCTTGTGCCCTGAGCGTGCAGGAAGGGACCGCAGGGCCAGCTCCGGGGACCCTGGAGGCCACACGGGGGCACTTGTCGCCTGCCCGGCCCGGTCCCTCTTCCCCTCCCGGACTCCCGAGTGGTGCGCGCAGCCCAGGACAGGTGGGCCAGCACAGGAGAGAAGGCGGCTCTCCCGGGCTGTCCTCGGTGCTGCGTCTCGGGCCCCCGAGTAGGGGCTCCTGCCTGTCCCAGCCCCTGCAGCGCCGTCCATCGGACCCCTTCCCGGTCCTGGGGTGGGCTTCATTCACTGGCGGCTCACATGCTTCCGGAACTGCAAAGTCCCAGTGCACCGAGGATCGTGCTTTCCAGCGCCTTCCAGAAAGCACAGGCCTTCCGGGGGCCGCCCCCCTGGTCCCCACCACACCGCTTGTTAGCTGGTGCTCTGAAAAGCCTGGAAGGGGAGAGCCTGCACTCCGGTCCCCCGAGCCACGCTGTTCTCAAGAGACCCTGGGGGACCTGGTCTCCGTGGGATCCGCCATTCAGCGGTGACCCAAGGAGCTGTGTGTTGTCAACACGCCTTCCCCCAGCCAAGGAGCAGAGACCTGGGAGGAGGAAGGCAATTTGTTTGTGAATTTTGCCCTTTGTTATGGAAAGCTGCTGGGTTTTAAAAAATTGTAAAGGTTTGAACCGTTAACTCCCAGGGTAGTCCCGCCCTGCGGATGGGGAACTTTGAGGAGGTGTTTATTCCTTCTTTTTAAAAAAAAACACACAGAATTGATGTTAAGTAGCCGTATGCAAATTTCCTGGGGCCTGTTGATTTTACTCTCTTGAAATCTTATTGAAAAGGCTCAACCCCACAAAAATGAGAAAAATTGTCCTCTCCAGTCAAGCCCTGATTTTCACGGACGGTTCTCAGGTTCAAGGCCCCTCTTTTAAGCTCATTTGGCTTTTCAGAAAAGAGCTTGGGCTAATTGCAGATTTCCTGCCCCTCCCGGTGCATCTGTGGGCAGAGCCGCCTGGGACCCCACCAGCCTCCGGCCCCGGGCTCAGGACGCCCCCACACGAGGTGTTTCTGCCTCGCCCCCCGAAGGCCTGGGTGTTACTGGGGCCCCTCTACAATCTGGTTTCTACCGGGCGTGGGATTATCATCGCAAATCATTGTGCAGCTCCAGGTGGCAAAGGCTTTGTTTTGGGGTGAAGCATGTCCTCAAAATTTGTGTGCTGCAGTTCTGACCCCCAGGACCTCAGAGTGTGACTGCATTTGGAAGCAGGACATTTACAGAGGTGACTGAGGTAAAATGAGGTCACTGAGATGAGGCCTCATCCCTTAGGGCTAGTGTCCTTATAAGAAGGGGAGATGGGGACACACATGCACGGAGAGACCATCGTGTGAGGACGTGGGGAGAGGACAGCCGTCCACACGCCAGGGAGAGAGGCCTCGGGAGGAACCAGCCCTGGCAGCACCTGGATCTTGGCCCTGCAGCCTCCAGGACTGTGGGCCTCTGCCGCAGTGGTCCCGGGCATCTCCTGAGCCTCACGGCGACGGGCCCGAGCCGCTCACCGTTCCTGCCAGGACCCCACCGCAGCCCCGAGCTGGAGGGGTTGGGGGCATGTGTTGAACCTGCTCGGGCCCAGACGGGGATGAGCCTGGCTTCATGTCCCCACCGTACAGACACGACGGATGGCATCGGGTCTGAGCCCAGGAAGGTCCAAAGGAAGTCACGCGTTCCGCGCACACACACCGGATTACTATTATTTGACCGTGATGCTCAGAAAGAGAGTGTGTTACTGACGTCCAAAATAGCGCCACTGGCCCACCGGGGACAAGCACCTCTGAAGTAAGGGGAAGGGGAGAAACCAGGCAGGAAGCTGCAGGTTCTAGACCAGGCTGCGTCGGGTGCGGCTCTGCGGGGTCCTCGCCGGTGGGCTCCAGGCCTTACCTGCCCATAGCACCGCAGCTCACGTTCGGCTCGGGCAAGTCGTGATGGGGCAAGCGGGCTCGCTCAGCGGTGGCTGGGGTCTTCCTTCCAAGGGAGGGAAGGAATTTCTGCAAAGCAGTGTCAGCGCCCACGAACCAGGGAAACTTCGCACGAAGCACCGAAAGCCCCGGGGAGCACGTCCTCAAACGTCCAAAGACAGAAATGCAGGTGCATCGGGGAGAGGTGCCCGAGCTTCCCCGACCTGCCGGTCAGAGCTGGGGCGGGGCCCCGAGGGTGGAATGCCAACACTCCCAACCAACACTGCACCCGGCGCCCAGCCCCGGCACCCCCGTGGCCTCGCCAGTGATAGCTTTCCCTCCACCTGCTTCCTGTTGCCCCACGTGTTCATTCGCCGGCCTGGGCCCACACTCCCTGGGGCAGCCCGGGCTGTGCCAGCAAGCCCCCCCGCCCGGACGCCCGGCCCGGCCCGAGGGAAGACTGCCGGGTGCCCGGACGCCCTGCTCACCCTCTCTGCTCTCTGGTTCTCTGTACAGTCGGTGCAGGAAGCAAGGCCCCCAAGTGCTCTGGGGTCCCAAACTGCCTGTTTCATAAATTAAGGTCCTGCGTGAGCTTCAGGAAAACTGCCCCTGGAGCCTGCCCCCTGCCCGGGGGTGCTGTAGCCGAGGGGCAGCAGCCACAGCACCTGTGCTTTGCAGAGATCACCCAGCCAGGCGGGACCCCAGCCCGGCCCAGGCCTCCCCCAGTGCGTCTGACCGGGCCGTGGGGGCTTGGAGGGGACAGGCAGGGGGTGGCTTCTCTGGAAAGTTCCGGATCGCTTAGGTCACTCCCTTCTCAGGCTCAAGTGGCCCTGCGGACTCCCCGCGGCTCGTCTCCTGCCGTTTGCTCACCCTCGGACCCGGCCCCTGCCTCGGGTGACTCTTCTGGGGATCCCCCCGGGGTTCCCTGCTCCTCAGGGGAGCCCAACCTCCCGGCCACGACAGGTGCCACCCCTCACATTCAACGTCCCCTCCCCAGCTGGCTCCTGCCGCAAAGGTGCCCAGGACGGCCGCTCCCAAACACGTCCGCTCATGCTGCGGTGTGGCCGCCCATTCAGCACAGATAAGCCCCTTCAGAAACGAGGAGGGATTTAATTCAGCGTCTGAGTGACAGCACCAAGATTTATCCCCTGCCCAGACAATGCAGCGCTGGGGCTTTAATCTCCCCCAGACAATGAGCTGCCTCTCGGCCCTCGTCTTGGGCTGTTCCCACGATGGCTGGTGATTAGCCGAGGTGCACTGGATGCGGGCCACTATCTCTCAAGGAAAAGTGTTTGCGCGTCTGCCGGGGGCCGGGGAGGGGGAAGGAAGTTGAGCCCATCTCCGCTGCCCCGCCAGAGGGGCACCGCCAAGAGGCCAGGTGGGCGCGCACCCGAGCGTCCCCATCCACCACGGACGGCACAGTCCACCCCCCAGCGGGGCACCTGCCCAGGTCCGGCCCTGTCGAGTGGCCCCTTGGCAGATGCTTCCCCTCCTCCTCCTGGAGGCTCGGACCAGAAGGTCAGCACATGATAGCATGACAGAGGTCACCTTGAGCGAGCTACTTCCTTTCCGATGGCCCGGCCTGGCTCTCTCACTCTTGGACGGGCCCCAGCCCAGTGTCCGGAGCACTTGTCACATCTCCCCTTCCCAACTACCCCCCTCCGCGGACGAGGACCACATTTATCTATGATTTCCACCCCCCAAAAGCCCGAGCCCCCAGGCAGGTCCTCAGACGCACAGAGCCGGCCAGGATCTCCCTCCCTGCCTCTCACCCATCTGAAATGGCCAAGGGGCCCTCACACTGACTCAGGCCAGGCTTCCCTCTCCCTCGAAGGACCTAAGCACACCGAGTGGATGGGGGCGCTCCAGGAGAGCTGGCCCGACTCGCTCTCCCAGACCCCACCCCCTGCACTGGAACGTAGAGGGGAAGTCAACACGAATCACCCGGCGGGAGCGGGAGGACCGCACCGCGTCCCTGCCGTCCTGCCCGTGCACCTGCCACGTGGGGGTCTCGAGTTTAAGATGGAAAACCGAGAAACAGCAGACCTGCAAAGGGCAGTAGCTTTGTCTGGTGAGTGTGGATTTTAGAGAGATGGGAGCTTCTTCTTTGGTCAGGTTAGATGTCTTAAAGCTACAGAATCAAGAAAGCACTGATCATGACCAATGCGGACCTGGTTAGGACTCGTTTTGTTGTGCAGAAGAGGTGGCGGTGAATGTGGCCAAGGCTTGCCACCCGCCCGGCCAGCCCACCCTACAGAACCACTCGGCTGTACCCCCAACATCCTCCTGTGCCTCTGAGCCGGGGCGTGGGGGTCCCTGGCCCCCTCAAGTGGACATCTGGGTCTTGCCTGTCCCCACCTCTTGTCCACTGTCCAGGTCAGGGACACCCTGGCTCGTGCCCAGCACACAGTGAGCCCCAGCCACGTGAGCCCATAAATGCTGGCTGAGGGGTTGACTTTCAGTTCATCCAGATGAGGGGAGGAAATGGGGTGTCTGGCCGTGGGGGGCGAAGCCGGCCGTCCTGAGTGCAGCACACCCCCCACGGTGCCAGGCCTCCCTCCATGCTCCTTAAAAAAGGTGACACAGTCCCAGGGCAGGGGATGGCCGCCGAGCAGCCGACAGGGTAACCGGGGGTGACGACGGAGCCAGCCGGAAACAGAGATGCCTGGAGTCCCTGCAGGGATGGTTCATGGGGGGGGGGTGCCCCGTAGACTGGACCCCCTCCCCGAACAGCAGGGTCTTGAAGAGAAGGAAGAAAAGTGACCCCGTGACCCTCCTCCTGCCCACTGACATCAGGGGAAGACGCTTGGCCAATGTCGGAGACACAGGACAGACACAGGACTCAGCCCAAGCTTCCCTGGGGACTCAGGAAAACCCCTTCCACCAGTGGCCTCCGTGGCCTCCATGGCCAATGGGTTTCCACCGATGATCACCCGATCTGCCTCCAGGGGAGAAAACACTCTGTGTCCAAGGGGAGCCCCTACGCTGAGCCATGATTTCAGGGGAACTTCGGGTTCCTTGGCCACTGCCTTGGAAGGAGATGTGGGGAAAGGTGGACCCACCAGCTGCTCACACCTTACCGGCTGCCTTCCCTCGTGTTCGGGGGGCAGTGGGCATGTCTCCCTTTTAAACAGTCTCCGATGCCCACCTCCTGACATGCCTGCTACACTCAGCAGCCCCAGGGCTCACCCCAGAATGCAGGCACGAACGTGTCCCCCAAGTTCTGGAGGAATTCTTAGGATGGTCTCTGTGCACCAGCTACATGCGCGGGGCTCTAGCAGTCCCAGGATTTGGGGAGCACCTCTCTCTGTGATGCTCAGGGAATACTTCCCAGCATCCCCAAGACCCCACGGGAAGAGGGACCAGCAGAAGTGCAAGCAAAGGTGCCCACACGGGCAACAGCGATTAGAACCCACGTGCAGCCCCTCGGCCCCCCTGTGGTTAATGCCCAAACCAGCCCTTCAGCCCACCTGCAAACCTGGTGGCCTGGGGTCAAGCCAACGGGGCTCCAGGGGGCCTGTGTCTGCACTGGGGGCACTGGGAACAGTCCCGGCCCTGCTGAGATTGGGTTCTGATGTCACTGAAGTCCCACGCCTCCCCCCAGCCAGCCAGGGGCACCTCTATGTTCCCAGTGCCCACGGCCTGTCTGGGGGCTCAGGAGGAGGGGAAGAGGCAGCCTCCCTTTGCCACCCCCTTGCTCAGGTTCTGGTTACTCAAGCATGTGCTGAGCGCCGCTTGCCAGGCCCCACTGGGAAGCTGGTAGATTAGAACCCGCGGGACGCGGCCCCTGCCCTCCGGGGCCACACGGCCAGTGGCGGCAGATTTCCTGGACAGGCAGGGTCTGCCAGGGCTGGGGGCAGGAAGAGGCTTTGGGAGCAGCCCCTGTGCGCCCCAGGACAGAGAGCCCCCAGCTCCCACAGACCTGCTGTCCCTCTGGCAGCTCCCAGGGCCCCCCCTCTCTGCAGTCGGGGCCATCATCCTTCCTGCACGAATCCACACGGGGCCCCTCCTCTGCCCCGCTGCTTTCCTGGGAGGCTCCCTTGTCCCTCCAGGTCAGCAGCACCCCCTGTAGACACAGGTGCTGGCTTCTGCTCGGGACAGGGCCCCCCGAGGCTCAGCACACACCTGGCAGCCACCGGCGAGCTAGACCAGGACCTGGGTGTTTGATCCTGAGTGAAGTCATGGCTGATTGAAAAGCTTGTGAGGGGTCTTGGCTCATGGGGAAGTTCTCTGCCCCCACCACCTGACTCCTCTCCGGCTCCTGGCAAATCCCTCCGTCCCCACCTGAAGGGGGTTTGGTGGGGAGCTCAGGGGCTGTTCCTTCTATGGCCATAGAGGAAGCTGGGGTGACTCAGGGCAGAATAACCGCCCCCCCCGAGCGATCACACCCTGGGCTGGGTGCACTGTACAGACTGTGAAAGACCCTGAGTTTCAGTAAGACCCCTCCCTGCCCATCAGGTGGGCGCGGGCAATGAAGGAGGCCCAGGGCTGGGGGTGGGGGTCGTTACCCAGACCCCGCTCCTGGGAGGACCAGATCGGATCCTGGCCGGAGCACCTGGGTCCTGGGTGGTGCTGCCTGGAGGGGGACACCATTGCTTGCGTGACCCAGTGATGGGCAGCCGGGCACCCTCCACCCCCACCCCATTCACCACCCATGCCTGTCCGCTCACCCCGTGCAGCCCCCGGGGTGGCCTTCTCCTGGGCTTCTGCAGTGCCCCCGCCGGCCTCCTGCCCCGCGCACGCCGTGTCAGGCCGCCCCGGGCATCTCTGAACAGGAGCGAGCCCAGAGCAGCCAGCTCGGCAGCAGCCCTGGCTCCGTGGGATGAGTCTTCTCAAGCCCTCCCAGCTAGGCCCCCGTCCCCTCCCGCCCTCCACGGCTAAGCCAGAGCAGCGTGGCTCAGTGGCCAGGCCCCCAGGAGCCCCGGAAATTCTCCCAGCCAGAGACGGGATGGTGGCACCAGGAGGCCGGCCAGGAGCCGAGCATTTGGGGGGTGGGTGGGAGGGGTGTGATGCCCGCGCCGTGAACTCCGGGGGAGATACCGGGATGCAGGGACAGCCGGCTGGTGGCTTGTGATTATTACTAATGGTCCCCAGAGGTGGCACACTGGGCACCGCGAGGCGCACAGGAAGTGCTGCTCGAGGCCATCCTCACGTTCTCACACCCATCCTGTCCATGAGGACACAGACACCAAGAGGGCAGGAGATTTGCCCCCCCGGGACCCCACGGAAAGTGAAGCCCCCATCCGAATCCAAAGATTTTCTGACAGAGCCAAAACTTGTCCTTTGGCTCATTGAGAGGCTCCATACACTGCCCTTGACCTTCCTCATGACCCCAGCAACCACAACACAGGCAGCTTCTCTGAACTGCTGGGTCTTCACCCGGGAAGCGGGCAGGGACACCTCTGACCCCAGCCCCATGGTCCCCAGGGACACGCACCCCGCAGGTGTCCAGGGGCCAGCCCGCGGCACACAGGCTGAGCCTCACTTGGAGGTGGCAGCGGGGCAGTCTCCCCGAGGGAAAACACGCAGGGGTGGCGGGCGGCGGGGGGCAGGAGGGGGGCGGCGGGGAGAGAATGCCGTCTTAGTGCGGCACCAAGTAATCAGCAGACGGCCCCACCGGTCCTGCCGAGGACGGTGGCCGCCTTTCGGGGTGACGGTGGGTGACCCTCCTGGCTGTGCCAAGGCCAGGCGGGCACGGGGGACCAAGGAAGCCCAGGGCCCTGCGCCCTGCGCTCTCCGCTCTCCTGGCGGAGGAACAGCCTACTCACCCCCTGCCCCTGCTCAGAGGCAAAGCCGCCTTCTCCAGAACCGTTGCAGGTGTGCCAGCCCCGGGCCCCACACCGCCCTCCTCGCTTGTCCCGGAGCAGGAGAGGGAGGCCCTGACGTCCAGCTCTCACGACGCCTCCAAAGTTGAGGCAGCAGTGGGACTGAGGGAGGCCTCGGCCAGCAGGGAAGGTGCCCGTGCTGGCAAAAGAGGAAGAGCCAGGCCAGGAGGGGAAGTGTGCGCTCGGCAAGGGGTTCTGGCCTCCACTGTGAGGTGTGGGCTCTAAAAACAGACCCTCTCCTTCCTAAGCACGTGACCTGCTCCCCCCATGACCTCAATCCTTCGCAACTGGAGGCCCATGTTGGGCAGGGACAGCGATCGGGGCTCAGAGCAGGAGAAAGGCCAGGAGGCCTGGGGGTCTGGGGCTGGAGCCGCAGGAGGGAACCCCCCGACCCGTGTGGAGCCAGAGGAAGAGAGGCGGGGGCCGGGGGCGTAGGGAGCAGAGGGGTGAAGGCTCTTCGCTCTGCGGCCTCCCCTGGGTCTGGGGCCTTGTAAGCCTGGGGTCGGCCACACGCCTACAGTGCACAGATACCAGGGCATGGCTTGCAGCCCCCGCTAGCCCAGGCCGAGCGGGAGGGCTGTCGGGGGCTGGGACGCCCCAGGACAGAGGTCGCTGGGCTGTCCATGTCGGAGGGAGGGTGACTGTCCCCCTGACCTGGGTCCACTCTGACACCGAGGCCTGTCATCAAGCCCACTCTGCTGGCATGAAATGGACCTTCGATGCTAAACCAGGGACCAACTGCACAGTCGGGAAACGGTATGGGGCGGTCCCCAACCCACAGGCACCGGAGCCAGCCCTGAGCACCCCTACACGTCACTCCTGACCCTACAGGGCTGCCCCACGCTGACCCTTGCACCCCTCAGCCCCTGCTCTTCCAGCCCCAGCCCAGGGCAGCCCATCGATCCTGCAGGGCCAGCCAAGTCTCGAATGGCACACGGCCCCCCAGAGCTCTGTGGACAAGGAAGCCAAACCCAGGCGTTGTCCACAACCCAGGACCCCCAGGCAGGACCTCCCAGGCAGGACCGGAACCCTGGCCTCGCCTCCTGCAGCTCGCTGCCTGGCCTCAGGGCCTCACTCCATTTTCCAGAACAACCTCCATGTCCCCCCGACTCTGGGGCCCTCCTGCCTCTCCCTCTCCCCCACTCCTCAGCGACGGTGGGGGGCTGTGCCCACGCATGCACCCTGCTTGCTCAGGATCCTCCAGCTGAGAAAGGCCAACCCCCTCCAGCCCTATGAGGGGACAGCACTATTCCTATGATAATGATGGGGAAACTGAGGCACAGAGGGTGGTGTGAGCCTCAGCTGCACCCATGTCCACACCCCAAACTACAACAAATCCACCGAGCTTATTCTGCTTTCTTTTTTTTTTTTTTTAAAGATTTTATTTATTTATTTGAGAGAGAGAATGAGAGAGAGAGAGCACATGAGAGGGGGGAGGGTAAGAGGGAGAAGCAGACCCCCTGCTGAGCAAGGAGCCCGATATGGGACTCGATCCAGGGACTCCAGGATCATGACCTGAGCCGAAGGCAGTCGCCCAACCAACTGAGCCACCCAGGCGCCCTTATTCTGCTTTCTTCCCAAACCCCAGAGGGTGAGCCAAGGCCTCTTCTGTGAGGGACCCACCTTCCTCAGCAGCCATGCTTCCCTCGTGGATAGGCAGCCAGGGCAGCAGGAGACCCCGACCACCCTCCAGCACCCCTCCCGGCACCCCACTCATCATTTCCCTGCCAGAGCTGCAGGGTGGGGACGTCAAGGGGGCCTAGAGCAGCACAGGGGTCCCAGTGGCCGCGGCCCCCCACCTCACCCCCATCTGGCTCTTCTTGCCGCATACCGAAAGTCCCCCCTACTGCCATAAAAGAGGTCAGGGCCAGGCTGCCTGGCTCCGGGGCTTCTGCAGCAGCAACCACAGAGGGGAACGGCGGGAGGGAAGCCCCCAGCCTGGCACACACTCAGCCCCCAACCCCCTCCAGGCCCTCGGGATTCTCCCAGGGGTCAGGAGCATTTCGTGGTGACACCACCAGGGCAGGGCCCCGGGTCCCCGTTCACTTCAGCAGGACAGCAAGGACCCTCAGCTGGCCATGTCCATGCTCGGGGGACGCCCGTGTTCTCCACTACACCAAGAAGCACCACCTGCGTGGAAGTCGGCTCTCCATCACCTCTCCCCAGAGCCCAGTGGAAGTGGTAGCTGCTCTCTGCAGGGTCCCAGCCTGACACTGAGCCTCCCAGGAGCTCAGAAGCGCTGCTGGCCTGGCCAGGGCCGCTCCCATTTGCCCAAACTGCCCTTAGACCCACGGTTCTAATCCTGGGAGGGGGCACCCACCATCGACCACATTTGAGTGTGTGTCCCTGTGTTTTAAGAAGTCCCCCGCCTCCCTGGAGATGCTTAGAAGCCGCGGGGAGAGGAGAGGTGGGCTGGGGGCCTTGGCTGCCCCCCCCGCCCCTGGGCCCCAGCGGCTCCTGCCCTGGCGCCCCAAGTCCCCCTTCCCTCCCAGCGCTCCTGCCGCAGCTGCCCAGTCCCTGCCCTGAACGCGCGGGCGTGGGTTTCTAGGTCACCAGCAGCCACAGACCACACGGACGGCGACCACTGCTTTCCCCAGACCGAGGTGACTGGACAGAGTCACCACTTCTGTTTGGCACTTCCTGGAACACAGCAGCTTGACCGCAGAGTCACAGAAGTCCAGATGCCCCCGCGACTCCAAAAATTCTCAGCACTCCGGGGAATGTACCAGAACTCCTTCCTTGTCCCTCCTGTTGTCTCTTTAGGCATGTTGGGGGTGCACAGGCCTGACCCCATCACCCAGCCCACCCCCTCAAACATTCCCCATCCTTCCCTGCACTTTGGAGCCCATCTACAGTAGCTGCCACCAGGCTGTGGTTCAGGGGGGAGCTGACGGCTGCCCACAATTTGACAGGCATATAATGTCTGCCTCTGACACTGGGCTAGCCTGGGCCCTGCCTCTGACATCGGGCTAGCCTGGGCCCTGCCTCTCACACTGGACTAGCCTGGCCCTGCTTCTGACACTGGGCTAGCCTGGGACCTGCCTCTCACACTGGGCTAGCCTGGGCCCTGCCTCTGACATCGGGCTAGCCTGGCCCTGCCTCTCACACTGGGCTAGACTGGGCCCTGCCTCTGACATCGGGCTAGCCTGGGCCCTGCCTCTGACATCGGGCTAGCCTGGCCCGGCCTCTCACACTGGGCTAGCCTGGGCCCTGCCTCTGACATCGGGCTAGCCTGGCCCTGCCTCTGACATCGGGCTAGGCTGGCCCTGCCTCTCACACTGGGCTAGCCTGGCCCGGCCTCTCACATCGGGCTAGCCTGGCCCTGCCTCTGACATCGGGCTAGCCTGGCCCTGCCTCTGACATCGGGCTAGCCTGGCCCTGCCTCTCACACTGGGCTAGCCTGGCCCTGCCTCTGACATCGGGCTAGCCTGGGCCCTGCCTCTGACATCGGGCTAGCCTGGCCCTGCCTCTGACATCGGGCTAGCCTGGGCCCTGGGAGGGGGTTTTGGCTGGGGAGAATCAGGAGCTGCAGTGGACTGAGGGAAGTCTCTAGTGAGATCCCCAGCCCCGGCTCACTGATGCTTCTTGTCAGTCGCAGAGCTGGGCAGGGGTTTCCAGAGGGGGGAACATTCCTCCTACGATCTGCAGAGACCCACTCAGCCGGACCTTCCCACAGGGCCGCTGCCTTGTCCTGATCACCTGCTTCAAAGATGCGGATAGGGGGCAGCTGTAACCTTTCCCATCTTCCCTGATTTTAAAGGTTTTGTCTTGAGATGTCACGGCCCCCTCGAGACAAGAGGAGACAGCATCCCCAGCCCAGGCCCCAGTCCTGGAGCAGCCAGCAGACCCCACAGTGCATGTGCACCCACCTCGCGGCGGGGAGCACCTGGCCAGAGGGAGGAGGGCCCCGCGGCTGGTGCTGCCAACACAAGGGTCATACAGAACCATCCACAGAAGCCCCCGACCCACATGCACTTTCCATTTCCAGATCACTGACCACAGGTGGTGAGTGTCGGGCTTTTGTAAGTAAATGACACGTTTTATCATGGGAGGGAAAGGGCACCCCCCCCCAGCACGCTCATTGCCACACTCCTCAGATGGTCCCTGGACTTGTGACTACAAGGCCCTCTCCCTGGGCCCGATCGGGGGCCATCTCCAGGTATGAGCACACGCAGTGAGCAACAGGCAAGACGGGCCCCCTTGTTCCCGGTGGCTGGAGCCCCGGGGAGCACGTAGCACCCTCTGCCGTGGGGGTCAGTCTGCGGGGACCTCGTGCCCCCACCCCCACTGCAGGGCCACCTCTCCTGACTCCTTCGGGAGCGCACCCAGCTGCAGAGCCACAGTTCAGAAGCTGGGACCTGCAGGTGGCTGTGGGCTGTGTCCTCTGGGCCTGCATAGCCTTATCTGCAAGAGGGCACCACCCGCCTCGCCGTGGGGATTACAGGAGGACCCTGTGGGGTCCACACTCATCTGCAGGCGGCTCAGCCTGGCCCACTCACTGAAAGCAGCTCTCCCACCCTTATGTCCTGTGATTTTCCCGGCGGTCCTCACATCGGAGTTGTCCTATACCCACCACGTGTCTATGCCCCACCCTAGAAGGAAGGCCCCCCCAAGGTCAGGCCTCCCCCTGTTCTCAGCCTTGACTCTGGGTCTCACTTGGCAGTGGCACGTGGTGGTCTCTCCATAAACCAGTGCCCACTGAGAGCAGGTGGCCCAGCCCCAAGCTCTCACCCTGTGTGTCTACAGTGTCGTCCCCCCTTCTGGGGCTGTGGGACGACAGGGCAGGAGCCGGGCAGGAGCTGAGCAGGACTCCAGGGTCAGTGCCTCCCCAGAGAGGGTCCACTGCAGGCATGGTCCCGGGGCCTTCCTGGGCCCGCCTCTGTGGGGGCTGTGTCCCCCACTCCCCAGCAGCGGCAGCCCGCTCCATGTGCCAGATGGAACGTCAGGATGGCTGGGACATTGCCCAGGGGCTGGCAGGGGGACAAGCAGGGGGACGGATGGCCTTAGCCCTAACTCCAGCTTCCTCACCAACACCCCCCCACCGGGGTCTGAGCGCTTCTGAGAAGTCTGACGTCTCCAGCTCCTGCAGGAGAGAGCTGCCCTCGGTTGTGTCCCTCCATGCATGGGTCAGCTCTAGCAGTGTCCCCGAGTGGTCTCTGCTTCTTACCATCCTCCCCAGGCCTCAGTTTCCCCATGCACACAGCGCAGGCATCAGAGAGCAGACTGTCCTGTGCCCCTGGGCTTCAGCTACTCTGAAGCCTCAAGCAGGCTTTGTACCCCTTTGCAACAGCCATCTCTCTCTGCTCCCCAAATTTCCTCTTCCTCTTGGCGTCTGGGCTTTTGAAGAGAAGAAGCCCCTTCCTGACCCCAAGTGCACGACTGCAGGGCAGGCTTTGGGGGAGAGCCGAGACCCTCTTACACATGGCTAGACCCCGCTCTGCTCCTGGGCACCTGCGGACAAACGGGCTGCCTGGCACCACTGTGGATGTTTGGCCTGCCCGGGGAGCCCCACTTCTGGACATCTCAGGAGCCAAGGAAGCTGCCCTTTGGGTCCTTGAGGCTCACCACAGACCCCGTGCAGGGCCCGGGAGCAGAGAGACAAGCACCCCCAAGCCTGCGACCCTCGGAGTCTAGTCCTGAAGATTCTGCTGTCTCGTGGCCCCCAGATCCAGCAAGAACGTGGCCACTACTCCAGGAGACCCGAGTCAGATGCCTTGCTCGCTCTCCGGGGCAGGAAGCGATCCTTTCATCTGAAATCGGGGTGCCTCGGCCAGAGGTCGAAGGGGGGGAGGCACTGGGGTTCCAATGGGAGGTTTCCATAGGTGTCAGTGGGAGCAGGCTGTGGCCAGGCCGTGTCCAGGGTGGCCCCCCAAAGCCAGGGGTCACCAAAGGCCACCCTCTGGCACAGCCTGGGATGAGGGTCATGGGTGTGGGAAGCCCACTGGCAGGGATGCCCACGCAGGTGGCCTCCGGAGGGCGACACGTGCCCAGAAGGGGCCCCGGAGCTGGCCCAGTTTCTTTGGGCAAAAATGACCCCTTGGTTGCTGGCGAGTTTCCACTGTTGCGTGGGCCACCCCGAGGAAACCGGGCACTGCCCGGAGGAGCCCCACGAAGAGCTGCTGAGTGGCAGGCCCGGTCCTCTGCCCCCAAGACCAGGCAGGTGCCGAGCAGCGTCCCCCGGGTGAGGCAGACAGCCTGTGGGGATGCGGAGGCCACGGCCCCTGGCGTCACCCCACCCTGCCCAGCACCCCCTGCATTCTGGAGCCCCGACATCCCCTTCATGACAGTGACCTCTCTGGCTGCTCCCTAGACCCTCCCCTGGAGCCCCTGGGGGCCCCACAGGATGGGACTTGCAATCCCTACTTGAGAACGGAAGACGAGAGTTTGGAGGGCGCCGAGCAGTGGTGGAGCCAGGGTTTGAGCCCGGGCCCAGGTGGTGCGAGGTCCGGGTCCTGACGGCCTGACACACGCAGGAGGCAGTCCTCACGTCCCGGGATCTGGGCCTCACCAGGGGACGTTCCTATTTCACTGGCCCACACAGATCATGAACCCCAGGGCCAGGACAGAGCTCCTCAGGGGTCTGGGAGATGGGGAGCGGGGCACCCCGCTCACGAGAGCCACTGAACCCATGAGTGGGTGAGTGGATGTGAATGAATGAAGTGACTCCAGAGGGGACTGTCCTCCCGTGGACTGTGTTCCCGTTTTCACTGAACCAGAAGACACATTGGTGGGGACTGTGTTCCCGTTTTCACTGAACCAGAAGACACATTGGTGGGGAGCAGACTGGGGCCCGGGATCCACGTCCCGGCTTTAGGCTGGTCTCCAGAGGAGATGCAATAAAAGGGGAACTTGCAAGCCAGACACACGGCCCCCTTGAATTTTCTCTGCTGTGGTGGCTGCCCCAGGAAGAAGGTACTCGGGGAGCAAATGCGCCCCAAGAAAGCCGTGTCTGGCCCCGGGCAGGGCAGGGCCACTGCTGTTCCGAGAAGTAAACTCTGTACTATAAAAAGGCCGATTGAACAACGTGCGTTTTATGGCCTGGGGACGTTTTATTGTTCCTGTACAGGAACATGGGCAGGCTGCTGGGCTCAGAGCCCTCGGTCCCTCCTGACGCCCGAGATGAGCTCACAGACCCCCTTGAGCTCCAAGTAGGTGAACGGGCTCCTCTCCGGCCGGCTGTGTGGGGAACACAGGCCTGGGCAGAGGCGCCTTCGGGCACAGGGACCCAGGGCCGGGTGGGGGAGGCCCAGGGCCCCACATCGTTCAGAGGGCAATGCTTGATGAGCTCTCAGCTGGTCCTGCCGTGCGGGCAGGTGAGGTGTGCAGGGCCGGGGGGCCACTCCACATCTTCTCCAGCCAGGGACCATGCTAGCACTGATACCCCCTGCATCACCCATGGGGGGCCACGCCTACGGAATTCCCCCAGGCCGCGGCATCCCCCGGGGAGGACGGATGGGGTGACAAGTGGCCGGGCGCCAGCCAGCCCTAGAAACACCTGCATCTTCCGAGCGCACGTGGGGAGGGGGCCCCTAGTCCCTCCAGAGCGGGAGTGGGTTCTGCACTGAAAATCGATCCCACACTGACGGGGAAAAGCAGAGACAACTGGAGGGGGGTCACGGGGGGGGCCAGCCACGGCCTCCAAATGAACCCCTTGTGGTGAGTGACCGCAGCCCCACAAGCCGCCCAGCGACGTGGGAAGAGCCTCCATTTCCTGCAGGCGAAGCTGCCCCGTGTCCACCCCCACCCCCACCCCCAGAGCAGAAGGCACCGCAGGAAGGATGGGGCGTGAGGGGTGCGAGTGAGGAGCGGGGGGTGTTCTGGACGTGCCCTGGCTCCCACCCCAGCCAGGGGCCGGCTTGAAGCTCCCTCAAGCACATCAGAACACACATGGGGAAAAGGCCGTTGGGGTCGGGGGTGGGGTTGTGATTGGTTTCTGGATTGTTCTCAGTGACCCGGGCCCCTAGCTCCCTGATTTAATGCAGCCAACACCCAGCGCCCAGCCTCCCTTTCTTCCACCAGGAGACCTCTCGCCTCATGGAAGCCGGGTGCGCGCCTCACGCGGAGAGCCGCGGCCAAGGTCACACGGCCAGGGTGCCACCGAAATTATAGGCAAGAGACGATCCTGTTGGAAGTTCAGGGCTCATAAATCCCCGCCACACTGCTGGCCGGCTTTAGAAGGTGAGAGAAACAACATTACAAAGCGAAATGAGGAGAGGAAGAATGTAGCATGAAGGCCAAAGAGCAGGGGAGCCACGGGGGAGGAGGAAACACAGCTCGCCGAGAAATTCAGTCCAATCTTTGCTCAACCACAAGCAGGAGGCCGGACCCCGGTGCCACCAACAGAAACGCTCTCCCTCCCTGGAAAATTGATTTGTCAACAACCAGAGACTCGTCCAAAGGCATCTCAAGGTTGTTGTTGTTGTGTTTTTTTTTTTAAGGAAAGACAAAAACCATCCGCAGTGGCATGCACACTCCAGAAACGCCTTTGGAGAACAGGGAGTCCTGCAACTTTGAGGATTGCTGGGAGGGCCCTTCTGGGCTGATAGTTTGGAAATGGGGGATTTGCAACGTCCGAGGGAGCAGCACACAGTGGGCATTCTTGGTGAAGAATTCATTTGGAAAAAAAAAAAAAAAAATCAAAGTTGGTTTAAATCTCTGATGAGCTAAAAACTCCCTCCCACAAACCCAAGAAATGTGAATTTCCTCATTTGGGGTTGTGTTGCCTGCCAAGCACAAGGAAGGGCCCTTGACCTGACCCCGATGTGGACAGTGGTTCCCTGGCGGGGCCCCAGGCCGGGGGTGGCGGGCTGGCTGGGTCGGCGCGGCCCTGGGGCCCTCCCGGCTCCCGGGCGAGGTGGGTGCCGCCAGGAGCTACAACCCAAGGGGCTCCTTCTGCTCTAGACTGGACATGCAGGTGGGAAGCCCCCTTCCCCTCCGGCCAGCCGCCGGCCCCCGCTGCCCAGCTCTCGCAGGTGGGGCATGTGAGGTCCCCTTTCAGAAGCAAGCCTCGCCTCACCCTTCACCTCCAAAGGAACCGGCGCTTCCAGGGGAGGCTCAGGCACACAGTCTCCAGTGGCCGTGGCCGTGGCTCGGCCACTACAGACACCAGGCCCTGGGCTGAGAGCGACAGTCACTCGGACTTCAGTGTCTCTCCTTCCTTTTTTTTAAAACTTTCATTGGAGGTGAATGATACTATGTGTCAATTGCCAAACTCCATCACTTAATTGCTTCACTGCTGGAAATTTCATGGGGTGGGGTGTAAGTTCTCATTTTTCACAAAAAACTCCAGGCATGGACTCATTTCTGCAGATCTTTTGCCTAATTAACAGCATACTCCATAAAAACAAATAAATAAATAGGGCAAGCACGGGCCAATGAAGCCAGGAATCCTTCTCAGCTCGGAAAGGAAGCCTCCACGGCGGAAGGAGCGAGGTCACGGTCGGGGGGCCCCAAAGAGGAGGGTCTGCTCTGCCCAGGCCCTGGGTGGCACTGCCGTGGCTTGGCGAGATAAGCCCCCAGGGCTCCGTCTTGGCCCTCCTGCTCCCAGACAGGACCGGCGTCCAGACGGAAGGGCACCCTGGGCGGGGAGGTCAGGCAGGGGGCCGGCGGGAGGAAGCCCAGGCCAGGCTCCAGCTGGAGGCATCTCTGCGCTGAGGGTGTGCAGGGCAGGGGGCGTGGGGAGGTGTCTCATCAGAGCGGGTCTCGGTCTGACTGCGAAGAGCCAGAGCCCTTCACCCGAGACAGAAAGTGCAGTGCACACTGAGCAAGGCGGTCAGAACCCGTGACCCCAGAGTCCAGGCCGCGTGGCCTGGTGGAGAGACCCTGCACGTGGACCTTGCCAGGCAAACACCGTACAGTTTATAAAGACGTCCTCATGCACCTGTGTGCCCTGAGCATGCCTCAGTTTCCCTGCAAGGAAGGGATCTGAGGTGCAGAAAAAGAAAGGGACCCAGTGGGAGGCGACTGTCCAGCCAGGCCACCGTGGCCTTTAGTGGTGCCCCTGAACACACAGGAAGGCACCAGGCCCGTGCCAGGCCCACAGGTTTGTGGTCAGGTGCAGACAGCTGCAGCGCTCCAGAGAAGCTGCCCCATCAGTCGACCCATGTGTGTGGAGCATCAGCTCTCAGGACTGGACACGCTTCTGGGCCTCGAGAAGGCCCACCTGGAGCCCCTGAAGGCCTGGGGACAGATCCTGACCAGGGACCCCCTGCCCACCCTGTGAACCAGGAAGGTCACTCCAGGCACCCAGAGAAGACCAGCCACGGCTCCCCTCCACAGTTCCAGGAAGCCAGGTGGCATGGGAGCTGATTTCCCCGAGGGACGGGCAAGTCCGTTCTAGATTCAATCGAGAGCCTACGAGGTATGGATCACCTTTTTGTCAGATGGGGACACCGAGCTTAGAGCCGCTGAGAGCAGCCAGTCACACAGCTTGCCCGCGGTGGGTGCGGGGTCCTACAGGGGTCTGAGCACGAAGCCTGTCCCGCTGACTGCCACCAGCCAGACTGCCCACACAGACGCCACCCCTGCCTGGACAGAGCGTCAAGACACACCCGCTCCCCTGGGGGGAATCCGGCTCTCGCCCTGGGGCAGCGCCTCTTTCCTCCCCCATCCCAGAGCAGTTTGCAGCCACGGTCAGTGAGCTGAGCCGGACACAACTGTAGTCCTCCCAGACTCAGCAAGATGAAGCTTCGTCCTTGGGCTGCAGGATGATTCCGACCCCGTGAGGCAGACCACCCATCCCCGTGGCTCTTGAAGACCCTCAGGCCCCCCGCAGCACCCCGCCAAGACTGCAGGAGGCCCCGTCCACATGTCTTCAAGGCCGCGACGCCACCCACACGTGCATGTTCCACCGGGACCTCAAGAGGGTCAGGGGTGGGTCCTGGGCACCAGCCCCTAGAACACTTAGACGTGCCCACGTCCACTGGCAGAGACAGGAATGAACTGGGACTGAGGGGGCAGGAAAAGGGGCCTGGATGCTCCGTGGAAACAAACCAAGCACTCCAAAGCCCAGCCAGCAACTACAGCCGGATGTGTGTGGGCGCACCTGCGCGTCCCAGCTGCAGCTCTCAGACAGGCACCCCGGGGCCGTCAGCCTCCCCGCCTGACCTCCCCGCAGCCGCTGCACCCCACCAGGACACCCCCACCGCCGAACAGCCCGGTCTGCTCAGTCTCTCCAGACGTTGTGTTCTCGAAGCGGGCGGGAGCCCTGGGTATCCGCACCGGCAGACGCAGCCTGGACTCAAATTCTCCAGGGTGAGGGCAGAACGGACGGTGCCTCCCTGGCTCAAATGTCCCGGGCCAGCAGCCTCCACTCTGGGCCCGCACCTCAAATTTCGGCGACGGAGCGGCCGCAGAAAGCATCCTTCTTTATCGGTGGCCTGCGTGAGCTCTATATCTCTGTGGCCTCTCACCCCCAGCATTCCACGCCTCCCAGGGGGGGCAGATAATCCCACAAAGGGCCTCATGCCAGAGTCCCCACGCTTTCTCCAGTGCTGAGAGCTTTGACTCGTCAGCACTGGTTCGAGGGAATCTCCTTACGGGGCCCCAGGGTTCAGATCGAATGTCCCTTTGAAAGGGCCAGAGGGGACCCTGTGCCCCTTCTCCTGCATCTGCATGACACCAGATCCAGCTCGTCCTGCCCCACCCTAGAGGGATGGGCCCCCGACACCCCAGGGTCCTCGAGGACCGCCGTCCCCAACGAGGGAGGAGGGAAAGGCCCGTCCCCTGGCCCAGCAGGTGCCAAGACCCTTTCTTCTGCAGGGGCCCATGGGCTAGTGCTTGGACTCAGCTATACCAGCCTCCCTCTCCTCTTGTTTTGGGGCCACAGAACCCAGTGACAGCTCCCTGGAGGAGGATCCCTTCACCCACCAAAAATGTGCTCTGCTCTGATGTCTACCTATGGATCTCCTGAATTGTCCAAGACTAAGCCCAGAGTCTGGCTCAGGTAGTCGTTTGTGTGCACAGAGCAGTCTGCACATGCGTGCACATGCGTGTGTGCATGTGTGTATGTGTTACACGTATACACACTGCACTGAGTAAGTTGTCCCAGTGTGTGCCTGTACGTGGATCGGTTTGTGTGCACATGTGAGCATGCCTGCATATGCATACGTGTGTGCACGCGTGAGCACGCCCACGTGCACATACATGTGCGCACTTGTGTGCGTGTGGGGGGGTGTTCCTGCGTCCACGTGTGCGTGCATGTGCATACATGTACAAACCGATTACAGGAAAGCCCCACTGTCCCGCCGTCCCCTGAGCAAGTCCTAAACTTGACCCTCTGGATGTGCAGACACACTCTCAGAAGTCAGAATGTCAGCCGGACAACAGCAGAGAGAGGAGAAACAGTTTCCCCTCTTCTAGGTTTGGGACCTGCTGCTCAGTGGCCCCAAATCCTCTGGCACAAAGTTAAGCAGAAGACCCCAGAAGACAGGGTTCACCACAGACTGTAACCCCCTCCCCGGCTGGTGCTGGGTCCTGGGTCCGGCAGGGCAGCTCACCACCGTCCCCGGCTCTTCTTCTCCTGGAAGCTTGGGGGACAGAGTCTCCAAATCCAGGGAAGACACTGGGAAGACCCTGGCGGCACAGTGGCCCAAGGCCCCCCAGACAATCACCGGCCGTCCCCACGACGGCGGGCGCAGCTCCTCAGCCAGGACGGCGCAGGCCTGCAAGGCCACCTGACCCGCATGTCTCTGCTTCATTCACTTCCCCCATCACATCATTTCAGAGGGGCTTGTCAATCTGCAGGCCACATCCAGAGGCCCCCAGCGAGACCCCTGCACCCCACACACTCACACACGAACCTGCCTTCAGCCAGATGCAAGAAAGTTCCAGAAACCCAAAATAGCTGCTGACAAAGACAGCCTGGACCCTGCAGATATCATAGCAATAATAATACCCCATTCACGTGCCTTCGGCCTCTTGCCCCACGTCCCATCTGAGCCAGTCAGAGCTGTCGGGCAAGGGGTCACCGGGACCATCCTGCCCCGGAGAGGAGGAAGGAGGTATGGGGCTCGCCTCTATTGGACACACGAATGGAGTTTCATCCTTCCACCCAGGCTGGCCCTTCTTGGGCCGGGAAGGGACAGAAGCAGAACTGGACACCCACATCTGCCTCGCCAGATCTAGGGAAATGCCCCCAGCACAGCATGGCAGGCTGAAGGTGTCGGGGAAGGAGGGCACGGGGTCCCTGCTCTGTCCTGACCCAGCAGAGACGGCATAGGTCGGGGAGCCCAGGAGCTGACCTGCAGGGACAAGGGCACCATGACTGTGACCGGTGTGTGTCCCCCAGTCCAGCCCTGGTCAGAATGAAGGATGCTGCCTCAGGGTCCCCACCTCTACTGCTCTAAAGCTAAACTCACCCTCAGCCAGAGCTTCCTTGGGGGTGACAGTCCTTGGAGCCCAGCTGGTTGGGGTCCCATCACCATCGGGGTTCCCGCTTATCAGCAGCTGTCCTGTCTCTCTGAGCCTGAGCCAAGGGTGACTCCAGATGGAGGGTCAGGCTGGCCTGGAGGTGCTCTTGCTGGACCTAAAGGGGGCCTGCTTGGTCCTGAAGATCCAAGGGGCAGGAGGTCTCCCCTGGGGCACTCCCTGAGACCACCCTGACTGCCTTCCCTTTGCTAGGGGCACAGCCTCCCACCCTGGGGGCAGCAGGTGGCCCATCGAGTTCCTCTGCTGTGTCCAAGGTGAGCCAAGATAATGAAGCCGCTTCTCCCATTTGGAATTCGGGAAGTGAAGACCAAGCGCTGACCCTGAGGCCTGGGGCTGGTGGCCGTCTGATCTGAGGAGCCTCAGGAACTAGCCGGACAGGCATCCCACCCGAGGGGCCCAAGGGTGATGCTCACAGGGGCATTCACCATCCATCGCCCTCGCCCTGCCTGCTGGCCCAAGGTCCAAGGGCCTCTGCCTCTGGGCCTGGCAGGGAGGGGAGGGCTCGGCTTGGTTTTGATTTTACAGATTCAGTGAGTGTCAGGGGCTTGGAGGGGAGAAGTCATCGTGGCCCCCAGGTGCCCCTCCCGGGCACCCTGTGGCCAGACTGTGCCCCTTTGCTGGTGACCACCACCCAGTGATGGGGACCAGTGTCACGAGCATGGTTTCCCAGGAGGTTCGGTTCTGGCCCAGAGGTCCCGATGTCCCGCAGAGCCCACTGCCGGCCTCCCGGAGCTGCCTGTGGCCCACTTTCCTGCCCCCTACTCCCCCCCCCGACAGCCACAGGCCCTGCACAGGAGGCCAAGGATTATTCTAGGGCCCGGTGAATAAAGAGTCGGGGGTTCTTTGTCAGAAAAGGCACGGTTGCATTCCTCCCGGCCCCGGCCCCAGCCCTCTCCTGCACGGTGCCAGGCAGAGTCTGTGGGTCAAGGAGGGGCCTCCGGGGCAGACGGGATCCTGCCGCAGTGCTGGGCTTCTCCCCCTCATGGCCACGGCCCCTCCCCTCAAATGAGGGTAGTCTGTCAGCATCAGGAGGCAACCTAAAACCCCGGCGAGGGAACACTTGGGTTACAGCAGAGAAGGACCCCTGTGCGGGCTGCCAGCCATGGGGGCCAGGCGGGGTGGCCGGGACAGACCTTGGACCGAGTCCGCTGCCATAATTAGCAGATGAGATTCAATAACAAACAGCTTTGAGCGGCTTTATCTAACCTTTGGAAGGTAAGATTAACACCTTTGATGGAGAGAAAGTTAAGACGCGGGGGCCCCTCTGCTCTGCAGTTCTGACTCCCAGCCGGGAAACGCGAGCCCCCCTTGGGCCAGCGCTCTGCCCCCGGGGCTTCTGAGGACTGGCTTTCCAGCGGCCTGTGTAGTCCTTTTGTTTGGCAGCGAATGCACAGCCACCAAACCGCACCGTTGTCCGTCACACGCTCACACACGCACACGGCCCGGCTCCCTGACCGCGGCTGAGAGCTCCCCGAGGCCGGACGGGAGGCCCCCACCTCACCGGCTCATAATCAGAGACGCCACGTCTCCAGGCGCGGTGGAGATACGCAGTCTCCCCTCGTCCCCGGTTGACTTGTTGCTGCTCAGATTTCATTGGCCCGGAAGAAGACGTCGAACGCACTCCTCCGAACAGAAATCCGCGATAAGTCCTCCTGGTGGGAAAGAGCGCCGGCCTTGCCCAGGTGCACGGTCCGCGCCGGCCGCCGACCCGTGTGTGCGAGAAAGCAAGGGCTGTCGGCACGGTCGCCAAATGAACTTTGGGAGCTCTGAGGACAGCACCCAGCACAGCTCAATGGTCTTATTTCTAAAGTAACGTCAAATCACTTCCAGGGAAAAATCGATCTGTCTCCGACAGCTTTTCCTCCTGCTAACGTGATAAATAAATAATTAACCACGTTGTCGGGCTGTTTCATTAAAGCAAAGAATGGCTGGACGGGCCGAGATGGAGAACCCAATTGCAAAGACGGAGTCCGGCTGCAGCCCCCCACGTTTTACGGCTCCATTTGTATTCTGCCAGTCACTAGCGGTACGCTCAGCCCAAGCTGGGAACTGAATACCCTATTCAGAGAGGTACTCGCAGGCGTGTTATTGCAATTTAATATTTTCGCACACAGACACATCATTATCTTGGAACCTGACACTGCGGCATAATTCTGTAATTTTTCAAGAGGCCCTAATTTTTCTCAATGTGAGCGCTAGGGCCCAGGATTATCCAAACAGCTCCCTCTCCTCTTTGTTTCTTCCGGGGGCTCATAAACGTGCAGGCAAGTGCGTGCAGATTGCCTGCTCTCCACCTTTGAACTTCTCCGTTGCCTTCTCCCACAACAACCAGCTGCAGACGGCTCCAGGCCCTGCAGCCCCGCGGCCTCCAGCCACGGTCCCAGACACCGCGGAGAACCGAGCAGCGTGCGGCACTCTGTGCAAAACCCGAGTGGGCCGGGACGGTACAGCAAAAAGCCCCGCCTGAGGGTAAGTCTCATGCAGACATCAGCCCCACGCTTGCACATAGGTGCACAGAAGCACGCACGTGGACGGGTCTGCACACCCCGACACCATCTCCCACCTAGACCGGATGGAGGGGCTGTGCCAGGGGCCCACAGAAACGCCCCCCGGTTTTCAGGCAGCTCAAGAATGCACTGGCTTTCCCAGGAAGAAGAGCTGGGAGAAGTTTGCAAGGGAGGCCAGATCCCCCAGGGAAGCATCTTGGGATGAGCAGGTGGCAGCCCAGAGGACGCTGGCCCAGGCTGGTGGGCACACCGCGCCCCATGCTGGGCACTACGGCCCAAGGTAGCTCCGTACAAACTGATGTTATAGACGTTCTCACAAGCTCCCCTCCAAAAGGGACCCGGGGCCTTCCGGCAACCTGGTGCCCTCCTCCTCACAGAAGCTCCAGAAACAGTGCCCAGGACCACTCGGGATTTGACCCTGATGACACCCACGTGCTCGGGGTTGGGGGCTGGTGCTGGGTCAGCAGGGGTGACCAACAGCCACTGCTGAACTGGGGCGGCCGGAAACGGTCGTCGGGTCAGCACAAGCCAGAGACGCCGGTTCCCAGCCCAGTAAAGACCTGAGCATGTCGCTTCCCCGGGACTGAGGGAGAAGCCGGGCTGCCCGGCAAAAACAGGAATGCTGGGAAATGGCCCGAGTCTGGACCTTCGCCTGACCTGCCGAAGGAGTGTCGGGGGGGTGCCAGAGGCCCTGCAGCAGGAGGGAGGAGGCGCGGGGGGCACACGAGGGTCGACACCCTGCGCTTGCCCGGGGGCCGCCGGGCTCTCCCATGGCCACCGTTTGGGCTCCTCCGGTGAGCATAATTTCCGGTCTTTGTTTAAGTGTTTTATGGACCGATGTGGCCCGGCCTCTCTGAAGAGGCTGTTACAGCCCATTGAGCAGATACAAATGTCTGAGCGCTTTTAAATGCATGCCCCTTTCCCTCGGAGACGCAACCAGAAGGAGCAATGGGAGTCTATTATGTAAATCCATATTTCGGCATAATATTGACTGCCAGCTTCTGAATATAGATACGGGGATTAAACTGTGTCACAGGAAAGAGTTCCCAGCCATGGCGAGTCCCCATTCATCATACGCCGACCCAGGCATTTTATCCCGTTGCTGAAGCGTCGGAGATGCCCGGCCTACCCGAGGTGCCCGAGACGCACACACATTTCAAGTGAGCCCCTGAATTTAAAACACAGAGACTCACAGAGGCAGACAAATGGGCAAAGCCCCTCTCCGAGCATCCCTCCCTCTCGCCCCCCCCTTCTGGTCTTTCTAATTTGAAATAGACCCACTCTCTGGGGGTCCAGCCACCCCACCGGCAGAGACATAAGGCCAGGATGCCCGAGAGGGGGTTGCCCCCAGAAGCGATGAGGTTGGGGGTGGCTCGTTGGTCCGATCTGGCTTTCTCCCCAGTCAAACAGCTTGGACACGGAAGCCCGGACCCCAGGGCAAGGGTTTGTGGCCCCAGACTCGTCAAGTTGCCCAGAGCCTGGTGACATGACCACGCCTATCTCTGGGGGGCCGGCCCGCAGCCGGGCAGCCGTGGGGGGACCTCAGGTACATCTCAGAGCCCTGCACACAGTAGGCCCGAGGACAGCGTGCTCCACTCCAGGGGCAGGAAGGAACGGACAGACGGCACAGAGCCCCCAAAACAAACAGGAGACCCTGACCCCCTCAGGAGCCGGGGGCCTCCGAGGAGAGAAGAGCTGGCAGATGCCAGGAGCCGTTGAAACGGACAGAAGGATGGAGAAGGGACGGGGAGGCAGCAGGAGGGAGGGGCTGGGCTTGGCGCCGGCTAGCATCTGGCCGCACGTCAGAGGGGCCAAACCAGACCCGGGCACCCGTGCTTCTCGGTTTGAAAATAAAACTACGAGCTAAGGCTCTTGTGTGCATGTTTTACTCCATGACTGAGCTATGCGGCAAGAACCAACGGGAGCCCTTTGCCGGAGCAGGGCGGACCGGCTGAGCCGGAGGGCTTCATGGCAGGTGCAGCTGGGTACGCAGAGCAGCGCCACGTGCCAGGGGCCGTACCCTTGGGCGGGCAGGCGCTCACCTGCAGGCCTGCACACCCTCCCTGTGCCCCCGCCCCCCGCCCGGATGAGCCCAGGGAGGCTGAGGACCAGCACAGCATTTCCCCAAGCAGACCAAGGGGATAAATCCCAAACTCACTGCCTGTCTGAATGGAGTGGGAATTCTGCCTCATCCCCACCTGGCCCCAGGACCCCAGCAAACACCACGCTGGACCCTTCCAGAACCTTCCATGCAGTTATGCCTGCTGGAGGCTGGGGGGGCGAGTAAGATGCAGATGCACACGGGTATTTGGGGTGGTGGTGGGAGGGCGAGCAGGCAGGCGAAAGGCGGTAAGAGGAGCCGATCTGGTGGCAGAATGTGGGGGACGACGCTGGCAGCAAAGGTGGGACTCGGGATCCAGGAGTGGGGCACACGCACCGGAAGCCGGAGTGAAGGGGGTGCTGGGGTTCTGGGGCCAAGGAGAGGCCTGTCCCACGGGAGGCCTCGAGAGCAGCACCCAGGGCTGGGGCTTGATATCTGTACTAAGCATTCAGCTTTGTTATTCTCTCTAAAGTAGGAAAGTAGACAAAGCCAGTTATTTCTCGACTCGGCAGCACATTGAATGGAAAGCAAACCACGGGCCTGAGGTCCCACCCTGGACATATGGAGTCAGAGGTCTAGGGAGACCCAGCCCCGTCGGCCACACTCCTGAGGAGCAGGTAGGGCCTTCAGACCTAAGGACGCGGTGCCCATGTCCCCCTCGATGCCCCACCATCACCCACATTGGAATCCATTAGAGAATATAAATGTGTTGCAGGAGAAGATCAAACCTACAAAAACCCATCCAGGCGAGTCGGGAGACCGAGGGGCAGGGTGAGGGGTTAGCCCTCAGTACGGCCAGAAGTGCCCAAGTACATCTCCCGGAGCCCCCTAAGAATCCACTGCTGCGACCCAGGAAACCCTCAATCTGCAGCAGCCCCATCCCCAGCTCAAACCAAGCTGACTGCAGCCTCTTCTTCCTCTTAACGCCCTGTGGAGCTACCTGCGGGTGAGAGGGGACAAACACTCTGGAAGAAGCCCAAGGCCAGGCTGAGCCCCAGCGTCTGCCCATTCGCAGCCAGGCGCCCTCCCTGTCCACCTCCACGCTGGGAAGAGCCAGTGCCCACTCAGCAGGGGCTTCAGGTCACCTCAAAGTGCACGCAAGAACCAGGAGCCATCCAAGGAGCCCCGGGCTTCTCCCAGCACCCTGCTCCCAGGTCTGTGTGAGCACATGGCCCGGGAGGGAGGGAGGAGCGAGCACCTGCCGTCACCTGCCTCACCTGCAGAGGCAGGCTGGGCGCGGACTCCCGCGGAGAGCGCGGATCCCACACGCCCCTCCCCCATGCTCCTGGAGGGCTGCGGACTGGAGGCACACACCCTTCCCGGAAGTGTGCTGTCACCGAAAAGCAGCATGAGTCTGGGGAATTTTGCTGAGAACCCTCCTGTCGGGTTCAGAAAGCAAGTGTGTGAGGGTCACCGGTTCTCTCCCTTCCTGAGCAGGGTTTCGGGGATGAGCCGAGCAAACGCTCGCTGTTCCTCACTTCCCCAAGTTTGAGCGGGGAACACGGGCCCTGGGATGTTTTTGCTCCCACGCCAGTGAAGCCCTAAAGGCCGGTCTGCTTCTGGATCCCTCCGTCCACCACCTGGCGGGGGGCGGGGGGCGGTGGAGGGGAAGACTCTGCAGCACCAGCCTCTGGGCCCACCTCCAGCTGCCCTCCGTCCCCAGGAGCATTTCACAAGAGTCTGACGCTACACCAAATATTCCCCCTGGAGACCGAGACCAGGGTCAGACCAGAATGAGAAGGTGACCCTATGTTATCACGTCTGCTTAAGGACAGGGTCCACTGTCTCCACCCTGAAGGATGCATATTTGGGGTTGGAAATGACACATGCATCAATATGTAAAATGGGCACGGGATAATTCAGAGCCTGGTTTAGAGGAGGTAAAGTATTCACCAGGACCCAGCCACGGTTTAAAATGATTATAAATTATTTTAACAGTGCATTTGCAAAGGGTTATAAAAACAGCCATAATATATTTTTTTCCTTAGATTCTAGAATTACCAGTGTGACAGCTAATGCAATAATGATTTGTTTCAAATGCCAGTGTTTAAGCGGTATAAAGCTGATTTTATACATTTTTCCAGTAGGCCGCATTGTAGTTAATGAAATTAAACACACCAATCGCATTTGTCCCCAGGGGATGAGGAACTGAACACACCACTGGTTTATTTTTTTATTAAAATAAATTGCAGCCAGCAAGATGGACTAATTGCATACAGAATTGAAAAAGAAACATTCCATTGATATAATTAAGCCAATTTTCATGGACAGAAATAGTTATAGTGGATATAAAATAAGCAAAGCCTTCACCAGAATCTGACTTCACTCCTTTTTTGCACAGAATGTTAACTATTAAACAAATATGTATCTCGGAGCCGAGGCACCGCTCTCTGGGAGCTCCAGGGCATTGTTCCTGAGTCTCGGGAGAGGCCAGCCGGGCGGGCCAGCCAAGGATTTGATGGCAGAAACCCCAAGAGAGAGAGAGGTAGGGCAGGAAGAGGCCCTCCCCATGGCCCTGGGGCCCACAAGAGCTCAGGAGCACTGGCCAGACTGAAGGGAGTACCACAGCCCTGGCGGGAGCCTGTGAGGTGCCCAGGATTAAGGAACAGCGGCGGATTCAGGGCTGGACCTGCAACTGCAGCCTCGGGGCTCCTTCCGCCCGGTGGCTCAGGTCCACACAGCAGCGGCTCCACCTCTCCCTGATTGCCTGGGGGAGGGGTGGGGACTATTTCCCTTTTGCTCAAGCAAAAGGCAGTACATGGAGGGGGGGATGCAGATGAGGGTGACCCTGGTCAACACTTCTGCCACCCTGCACCTACCCTTGGAAGAGGGGTCCCAGAGCCCCGGGCTGGGGCTGGAAAAGCGTCCCACCCAGCCTGGGGAGGACAAGCAGCAGGAGAGTCCAGACCCCGGCAAAGAACACCCAGTCTGGAGGAGGCTGAGGACACAGTTAGCTGGTTGCATTCACAAGCTGTATGGGGACTGATGTCTTACTTGCTTTTAAAAACCAGACCTGTTACAAGCTAAGCACTGTCCTTGGGAAAATGCTTAAACCTTGACACATAAAAAAAGAAAATCCTATGGAATTAACTACAGCGTGCAGTGCCCTAAGGAAGGGGGCAGGGTTAGGGTGTGCGAAATAAGAAAGCTTGGGGAGCTTTACTTAAGTGGCATCCAGTTTCATGCCTAACTTGCTGTGTGACCTTGAATGGGCTACTTGACCTCTCTGTGTTTGGGATTTTTTTTACCCCTAAAAGTGGTGCCCGCGAGGCCAAATTCCCTCTTCAAGGTCACTGAAGGGGAGTGGGGTCATGCCTAGTAAGTGGACCAAGTGTGCCTTTATGGGATCCTGGACCCGCTCCTGTCTCCCGGAGGCTCGGGTAGGGACAGGGACAGGGACAGGGGCGGCAGCCCATTCGGACCTCTTGGTAGGCAGGTGCGTGGGGTGAATGCACGGGGCCAATGGGCCACCTTGGCCGAGTCTGGGCCCGGGGGTGCATACCCCGGAATAAGGCAGGGTTGATCCTGCAAAGCCCGACCTCTACCCTGCGCTTCGGTTTCTCCCCTCACCATCCTCCCCCCTCCCCACACCACCCTGACTTTGACCCAGGCTCTGGAGCGCTCTCTGGACTCTCTGTGCCCAGATCCGCAAAGCGACTGCGATGGGGACACGGGCCTGCCGCCCGCAGAGTCTGGGTCAGGGTCAAGAGTCGGGAGTTGGGAGCGCGGAGCCCGCCCTTCTCCATCCAGGAAACCGAGAGGCGGAGACCCCTGGGGCCGATCTAGGCCCTGGAGGAGGAGGAGGAGGAGGAGGAGGGCGCTGCTCCCGCTGGCCGGGCTGGAGTGAAGGGCGCCAGGGGCAGCAGCCACCCCCTCGAACCGGCTGCCCTGTGCAGACGGCAGGCAGCGCCGTTCGCGTCGCGCGGTAGTTACCGGGACTTTGTGCACGGAGAGCAGGGGGCTGCAGCGACGTTGGCTCTGCCTGGGGTCCCCAGGCCCCGCGGCCGGGCCAGCCCGCACTGTCTGCAGCCCTGGGCAACCCGTGTCCGCGCGCGCGACCGGCTCTGTACGGCGCAGCAAGGCCCGGCTTCTCTGCCCCTTCGCCAAGTTTCCTTCCCGCAGGGGGACAGTGCTAGGGCTGTCCCTTGTCCTCCCGCGCCCGCTACTCGAGCTGTAGCGTCCAAGACTTGTTACACGGGTTTGATTCAAAACCTGATAAATTGTCTTTAACGCTATTTGAAAAATTTTAAACGAAATTATTCAAAAGATTTTTAATCCTGGATAATTTTTGTTGAAACTCTAATTATACATCACCTTAATTACCAGCCCCAGCCCCCCAAGGATCCCTAATTGCCTCCTAATTGAATAAAACAGGGGGCTAATCTAGCCTACAGAGGCCCTGCGAGCGGGCGGCCTCCCCCTAGGGGCCCAGTGGGGGGAGCCTCCAGCTGGCCCCACTGCCAGCGCCGGCCTCCCAACAGAAACGGCAGGACCAGGTCCCCTGCCCCGTGCTGTGCCCAGAAGGGGAACTCAGGGTTTTCGGGAGCCATGGGGGCCCGAAGGGTCAGGCAGCCCAGCCCGCACCTGCTCCACCAGCGGCCGACAGGAGGTGCAGGGTGGCCTGGCGGGTGTCCGGCGGTAGAGACCTTAGGGCACAACCCGTGCCCTTCCCCTGGGAGCCCACTCAGAGGTCACCCAACGGACAGGACTTGGCATCCGCCCCCGCCCACAGGCCTGGGCGCCCAGGCACACCCGCGGGGCCAATGGCGAAGCCAGAGCCTGCAGGCACTCAGCGCGCTGCCGCGGGGCACCTGGCCTTGGCCGCCAGCCCTGCACCCCGCCCCTCCACCACGGCCTCGGCGTTTTCGCCCGAAGCGGGGTGAGACGCTCGACTCCTGCCGGACATTTCCTGGCACTGCTGCCCTCCCGGGCGTCCAGACCGGAGGCTGCCGTCCTGGCTGCGGGGCGAGAAATGGTAGAAGGGGCAGACTTCTCCTGGCGGGCGGGAGAAGGGCAGGGCCCCCGCAGAGCCGGAGCTGCTTTCGGCTGGGGAGAAGGAACCGCCTAGGAGCTCAGGCTCCAGCCGGGCTCCCCACACCCTGTCACACACACACCTTCCTCGTACACATCACGCTCGATCGCACACACCAGACACACAAGTCCTCCCTGGAGCAGAGGTAGCAGCCCCCCACCTGCACCCCAGGGGGAGGCGGCATCTGTCCTGAGGACACTCTCCCCAGGCCTGGAATATGTCCTGTCTAGTTGTGGGCCACGTTCCTGGTGATCAGGTCTCAGGGGCGGCTCGAATGGGGGCCGTGGCTGGACGCCGTCTCTGGGAGCACATCCTCCCCTGCACAGGGCCCCCCAGCTGTGTGATGAGAAGGTCAGGAGGGCACCTTGGCTGTGTTGACCACCCCCACCTGCCCACCTGCCTCACAACAGTGGCTGAGACACAAAGCTTTTGTTAGGCATTTTGTTTTGAAAATGTAGGGTAGGGACAGCCCCAATTCCTCGCAGGCCCACAGTGCCCTGGCCAGCGTGAGGGGACCCGGGACCTACCTGTCTTCACTCTGCCCCCAGCCCCCTAGGCTCACACTGAGGAGGTGCTGAGCACCGCAGCAGCCTCTGCCCTTGGAAAGCTGGACTTAGGAGCCCCCAGTGTGGGCCCAAAGGTGCTGCTAGTCAGTCAGCATGCAGGCCCAGCTGGGGAGACCCCCCGGGAGTGGGATCCTAGGGAAACACAAACGAAATTACAGCCCCAGATGCGCCCTCTGGGGCAGTCCTCAAACTCTGACTCAGGGGGTGACACTCACTGACAAGGTTGTCCTTCCAGGCCCCACATATGGCTTCAGGCACAGCCCAGCCCTGCATACTGGACTATAACCATGACCTCTCCTTCTTCCTCCAGCCCCCTGACCCTGGCCAGGAGGTGGCTTACAGGGGTTGGTTCTCTGGGCCACCCTGGGGCTGCCCTGCTGCCTCAGACTCAGGTACTGGAGTCAGGTCCCCAGGGACGCCCACATCTGCTTAAAATATTGTCCAGTGGAATGAAATTCCTCGGCAGGTCCTGCGCTCTGTGTCAGGCAGGCAGCGTGGCCTGTGCCTGTCGGGGCCACCTTCTTGGGGAGGGCTGGGGGCAGCTGTCCCCGCTGAGAGAGGTTTCCAAGGCGTGCTCAGTGTGGGCTCAGCGGGCTCTGGGCCTGACGCACTCGCTCTGCTTTGGCATTTTCTCACCAAGGACTCCCAGGAAAGGGAGACCTGTGGTCTGCCCTACCCTCGGGTCTGGTTCTCTGGCCTCGGGCAAGGCTGCAGGACGCCGCTGCCGAGCACCCATTTAGGTCCTGAGATGAGCCAGCGGGCCGCCTTCCCCACCTGTCGGGGTGGAGCAGACGGGGAGAGAGCTGAGGGCCAGACGGCTGGCCTGCCCGGCCTGCCCGGCGTGGGTTGCTCCGCTGTTTCCGGGGCTGCGCTGGGGGCGCTGAGCTGCCTCTCGCTTGCAGCGAAGGCCCAGGAGAGCGCGGCACTTTCCACCTTCTCACTCCAGCTTCAGGCCCTTCCCCAGCGACAGCCTGACCCAGGCAGCTTGCAGCCCAGCGGCAAGACTCTGAGGAAGCCGCTGTGCTTACACACACACCCAAACATGCACACCAACACCCACGCCCTGCCGCCCATGGGCACACAGGTAGCGGGCCCACAGCCCTGGCACACCAGCCACAAAACACTGGGGCCTTGTTCGCACCAAGAGGGGCTACAGGTCACGGGAGATGGAGGAGGCCGAGGCCCCGAGCATCGGGCAGAGGAGACAGGCTGGAAAGGGGTGCCTCAAGGAGGAGCCCCACACAGCCACGGGGGACTCCACGGGCGTCCTGCAGAAGCGGGGAGCTGCTTTTCCCCGGTGCTCCGCGGCGGATGCATGGCCTACCACCGAGGGGCCGCTGTCCGGGGGAGCCAGGCCAACCCCACCGAGGAAGCAGAACTTCTTCGGAAAAGTGTCGGGGAGTTTCTGGCCCACCAGGCTCACGCTTAGGGGCTCAGCCCTGGTGCGGTCAGGCGCCGCCGAGCAGGGTCAGGCCGAAGAGGAGCCGGCTGAACGGCCTGGTGGTCAGTCAGGGATCCCAAGGGGAGCGGGCCGGGCGCCCCTGCCGCGGGTGGGCGGGCGGCCCGCGGAGGAGGGGGCGGCGAGAACGGGCGGCGCCGGTTCCTTCCCGCTCGGCGCTCGCCGCTTCGCTGCAGCCGGGCCTCGGCCGGGCTCCGGGAGCCGCGCTCGCCTGGCCGCGGCGCCGCCGCTCCCACCTGCCCTCTTCCCGGGCCACGGTCCCGGGCCCGCGGGCCTCTCGGCTGATGGCGCCGGCGGTCGGAGCGCGGAGGGCGCGCGGGTGGCCCCGAGACGCGGCGGCCGGTGGCGGGGCGGGCGGCGGGCGCACCGGGCCGGCGGCGAGGACCCGGCCGGCGGCGGGCTGGGCGCGCGGAGCTTGGGGCTCGGCCCGAGACGGAGCGAAAGAGAAAGTAAGAGCGGGGACCGGGCAGCCTCGCCGGGGGCAGCCCTGTCCCCGCCGGGCCTCGAGGCTGTGCGGGCGACAAGGGGCAGAGGGGCCGAGCGGGCCGAGCGGCGCCGAGGGCGGCGGCAGCGGCGGGTCGGAAGGCGTCCGGGTGGGGACCCTCCCGCTGGAGGTACCCGCGGCGGGGGCGGCCCGAGCGGGCTGCCGGAGTCACGGAGGAGCGCCCGCCGCCGCGCGGGGCACCAGTCGGGAATAAACTTCCCGACCATACTTCCAAGCCCAGGAAAACGTCTCCATTTTGCTCCCCAAGTGGCCGAAGCTGTCCTGCCGCCGCCAGCCCTGCCCCTGCGCCCGCGAAGCGGGGTGGACGCCGGCCCGCGCCCCCCCTCCGCCCCCTCCCCGGCTCGGGGTCTCCCTCCTCTGCGCCCCGCCGGCGGCCGCCAAAGACGGTGCTCTAGCGCCCACTATTTCAAAAGCCCGGAATATGATTTGACCAGGACTGAGAGCCACTCCGAGAGAGAGAGGGAGAGAGCGAGCGAGGAGGAAAAAGTTGCTCTCCCCTCTCGTCAACTTTTCGCTAACTTTCGCTTTTCGCTCCCCCCCACCCCCAGCCCTCCCCCTCCGCCCCCCTCCCCGGCCCCCACCGCGCGCCTCGGGTTCCCGGGCCCGAGCGCCTGACACTGGGGGGGGGAGGGGGTTCGCGAGGAGGGGGCCGGCGCCTTCGGGGAGCGCGCGGCCCGGGCGCCCCGAGCCTCTGCGCCGAGCCCGGCCGCCCCGGAGCGCAGGAGGCGGAGCAGCCCCCGGGCCGCGCGGCCGATCCGAGGGCCGGGAGCCCAAGGCGCGCCGGCCGCGCCCCGACGCGCACCCCTGGCCCAGGCGCCCCGGCCCCGCGGCCCGGACCCGGCGGCGCGGCGCGGCCGAGCGCGGGAGACTTACTTTTGGCTAGCTTCCTCGCCCTCGCCTTGGATCGCATGGTGTCGGCTCGCGGAATCTCTCTCCTCCTCCTTGAGTCCAGAAGCAGCTACACACTATCTTCATCTCCCCAGCATTGTCAGTTTGGACACCTTCGCACATGCGCACAGAGCACTCAATCTGACACCCCTCGCCGGGGCCAAAAAAACTTTGCAATGTATTCATCATCCTCATCGTCGCGCCGCCGTCGCCGCCGCCGCCTCGGCGCGGGATTGGGGGGCTCTCCTTGGCCTTCCCGGTCTTCATCTCACTTATCTCTTCCCCCCCCCCGCCCCCTCTCCCCCCCTCCCCTTTTCAGCGCAGCTCGGAACTGGCCCTTTAAGAAAACATTCCGTGCTCGGCGTTCCCGCCCGGGGCCCGCACCCCGGACACTTTAAAAGGACCCAGGTGGCCCCGGAGGCGAGGTGACTATCCCCCCACCCTTCCCCTGCGCTGCGTCGCGCTCCGCCCCAGCCCCGGCCGCAGGCGGAGTGGCGGCTGCGTTGGTCCTCGCGACTTCCTAGGATGGGGGGGGGGGGACGCGCGACAGTTCGGACGCGGGTCTGGCTGGGTTTGCTTCGTTTTATTGCATTTTATTACTAATTAAAAAGCTTTGCGTTCACCGTCGCCCCAGCCTGCTTTTCTCCTCGTCTCTCCCCGCGGCCCCCCACCCCGGCCCGCCATCGCCCGAGGGGGTGTCCCGGCCCGCGCGCCGAACCCGGCTCCTCCGAAGCCCCCTCCGGGCCCCGCCGCCCCCCTCGGGCCTGCCTGGCTCCCGCCCCTCCCCTTCGCCCCCACCCCAGCGCTGCTACTCCGGGCTTCGCGGCTCAAAAACAACAGCTCCGCGCTCCGCCCCAGCCCCGGCGGGCGGCTGAAACTCGGACCCGCCGCCCTCGGTCCGCGCGGAGCCGGGCACCGGGGAGGCAGCGCGGGGGCCGCCGTCCGAACACCGGGCGCCCCGCACCTCGTCGCCCTAGGGGCGGGCCCGCGCACTCCTGCCTCCGCGGGCCCCAGGTGAGTACCCCGCGGCGCGAGCCCCCGAGCTGGGCCAGCTTCGGGGAAGGGGCCTCCCGCGGCCCAGGTGAGTCGCGGGCGGAAAGGCCGGCAGAGCGAGTGGCGGAGCGCGCGGACGCGAGCCGATCGGGCGCTTCTGCCCCGCAGCCCTCCGACGCGGAGGGGTAGGCAGGATGTCCGGGCCAGGGGCCTGGTGCCGACAGTGAGAATTCCGCGTTCGAGTGTGTCTGAGATTCGAGAACGAAATGGGAGCAGAAGCAGGCGCTGACCCGGGCCCTTCCTGGTACCGGGATTCTGCCAGGCTCCAGGGCCGGGAGCTGCCCCAGAGTCAGCCTGAGCAGGGCTGAGAGATCGAGCCTCTGGTGCGGGTCTCTGCTGCCGCGGGTGGGCTCTTGGCTCTGCCACTCCCCATTTGTTGTGCAGTGAGACCAGTAGTTCCTCGATGGAGACCTGCGTTCGGCACCGAGCCCTTGCCATCGTGGAGGTGAACCGCTGAGGGCGGAAGGCTACCGCCCAGACCCTGGGGTCCTAGCAGAGGCCCTCCGGCTGGCGAGGGGTGCGTGACCTGCATGACCGATGCTACCCCAGAGGAAAGGCTCCACAGAGCGGGGCTTGGCAGGAGCCCGAGGTGGTGGTGCGTGGGCCTTCCTGCCTCCGCAGCTCATAGCTGCTGCCCTGAGTTCCAATGCCACGAGCTCCCACGGTCTCAGGGGTGCCCAGCCTTGTGCCGCGCTTGCAGCCCCAGACGGAGAAGGCGCTCTCTGCGCTGCTCTGTTTCCCACTGAACTGAACGCAGCCTCCGGCCCTAGGTGAGTGTTGACGGCGGCAGCACCCGCAGGGGCTCTGGTATAGAGAACGGGGGCAGCTCAGTCCCCTTGCCTGCAGCGCTTCCGAGGGCCTGTCGCCCCGGCCCCACGCTCTGTCCCCATGGGCTGGGTGGAGAATTGTGGGGTCCAGAGGGGCCTTGCTGCCAGGCTCTGGGGGTTTAGGTGGGCAGTCCCCACGGGGAGTTAGGGCCTTGCTGCAGCCTCTAGCAGGCTCAGAACCCACTTAGTCCCAAGATTGGGGGGGGGTCGCTGGGAGAGGAAGGAAGGGACCTGGAGTTCAGAGCTGGGAGCTGTTCTGCTTAACCTAGCCAGGGCAGGCTCCAGCCCACGGACCTAACCTGGCTGGCGCCACTGGCCAGAGAGAACACAAGGTCACTCTCCTACCTCAGCACTCCCGGACCCCCTTGCCCAGAGCCTCCTAGCAAGGTTGGGTAGGAGGCCTGGGGAGAATACAGTGGTGCCTGCAAAACACTCCCAACTGCACAGAAGGCCCTTCCCCTTTCCCCACCCCCCACCCCCCACCCCCCACCCCCCACCCCCCACCCCCCACCCCCCACCCCCCACCCCCCACCCCCCACCCAGCTCAGGCTTCCTTTTCCCCTGGCCTGGAGGCAGCCCGTAGGCTCCAAGGTTAGGAAGGCCCAGTCTTCTTCTGGGGGCACCCCAGCTCACTCTGGCCTTCTGCCTCAGCTGAGAAGGTGATTAAAATCTTCTGAACCCTGGCCAAGCTGGGCCAAGACACTCTCTGGACTCTGGGACTGCACCCTTTCCAGGGCCTGAGGAAGGAGGGTGGGAGGCTGCACGTTTCTTCCCTGCCCTATGCTAGGCACCCCCGGGGTGGGGCTGGGGGCTGCCTGGGGAGAAAGACCAGGAGACAGCCTAGCTGCTGACACCCCCAGGTGCTGCAGCAGCCCTGGCAGACCCCTCGCTCCCATCAGCTCCACTCAGTTCCAGGAGCCTGGGCAGACTGTCCCCAAGGCCATGGCCCTGGTCTGGCCAGGCCCTGCCCCCGCGTGGCCGGATTTAGAACCAAGAACAGGTCAGGCTTTGTAGAGTCCTGCAGAGAAAAGGACGAAGAAGGGGGAATCCGATGTGGGTCCCGATCCTAGCCCAACCTTGCAGACAGTATGCCAGGGGGAACAGTTATGGGTAGGTGGGGGCCAAACAGGAAGAGAGGAGCAGTTTTCATTTTGTTGATAGTGAAAGGTTGGAGGGCAGTTTTCAAACCAAGCCAAGCTTCGGGGAGTCTTGTGGCCGATGCTGGGCTTAGGGGACCAGCACTGGGATGCAGAAGTGTTGCTCCTAACCTTGGCTTCCTACAGTGGGCTGTATGGTGGATGGTGAGACGTGGGCTGCCTGGACACCTCCTTAGGCTACTGTGTTTTGGAACAGACTTTGTTGCTGGGGTCCAGGGTACTGGAGAGAGGACTTTTTCTGCCAACCTTTGCCACAGCCTGGAGTCCCACTTCAGCGAGGAGCTCTGCCTACCACAGCCTTTCCAGCAAGCAGGGAGGTGCAGCAGGAGACCCAGGATCACTTGAACTCTTTTTGGGAAAGGGCCCGGTTTGGGAGGGTGAGCAAGCTGCTCCTCGGTGCTATTAGTAAGCATAATAGTGGGCAGGCAGGAAGGGGGTCCCCAACTCCAGGATGCCCTGAGAAGCCCATGAGGAACAAAACCAGCTGGAGCCTACCGTGCACTCCCAGAGTTTACTGTCTTGGACTAGAGGGTCACTTTGCTTGGCTTGGACTTGTGCCCCATGCCAACTCGCAAGGCCTGGCCTCTGAAGAGGTCTGCACTGTGGTGTGTGTGTGCCCAGAGGTGCAGGGTCCTAGCCAGCCCAGCCACCTGTCCAGGCTCTCGGGGCCCCCGGGATGCACTGACCTGACCAGATTCTCACTGCTTCCCCCCCGCCCCCGTTCCTATCTGTGCCCCTGAAACTTGGCCATGGGCTTTCAGGCACTCAGACTGTGGGCTCAATTGGATTCCAGGTCAGGTTTTGTTCACCCTCCAGTTCCTGCTCAGAAAAACTCTGAGTAGCTAAAAGAATAAAAGCACATCTCCCTTAGTTTACATATGGGCTCTCCTCGGAAATCTAAAACTGCCCTGAAAGGGTCCAGACCACCAGTCCTTGCCTCACCCCCATCACAGGAGCATTGAATTGGGCTGAGATGGGGGTCTCCATCTCTGGGCACCTTCTCCTGCCTTACGTTAGGTGGAAATGTCTCCCAGATTTGAGCAACAGAAGGCTTGGAGACCACCAGGGATGTTTGGGGACAATCTGGTTTGGTTCCCACCACACAGAGAAAACGGAGGTGGTCTTGGCACCCAGCAGGGGACTCAGTGGGGACTGAATGCAGAGGTCTTCCAGCCCTGGGGCCAATAGCTAGCTGGAGTGTTGGGTCTAGAATGGGGGTGGGGTGGAGCACAGACAGCCTTCAGGGCATTTGCCTTCCCCAGGGGGGCTTCCACACCGTTCCAGAGTGGGCACTTCCCAAGGGGCCACCCAAGACTCTGGGGGTAATAGTCCAGGCCCTCTTTGGCCCTTCTTCCCACCCCGAGCCCAGGGAAACTGGCTGAGACCCACCGAGCCCAGAGGCTGCTGTTTTCTCCCTGTGCTGCTCACGGCTCAGGTCCCCCAGTGCCCACAGCCAGTCCCTGCTCTGGAGTGGGCCCTGAGAGTGTTGGGCACTCTCAACCAAGACTTCCCAGGAATGTGAACCATGCAGTCGATTTTGAGCAAACCCCAGATGTCTGGAAACCTACTGCCTTCACAGGCGGGAGGACTTGGTCCCTTGCAGATGGGCAGCCTCTTGGGAGGGGCCCCAAGAGACTTCTCTGCCCTCATCTGCAACCCGGGGTCCTGGCCGGGGAGCACGGATGCATGCCTCTCTGCACCTGGGGTCGGCCACGTGCATTTGGGGGAGGTAATCAGGAATATTTTTGTTTGTTTTGTTTTTAATTTAAGAGATGGAAGCTGTGGGCCTGAACTCCCCATTTGAATTCCCTGGGAGGGAGTTGGCTGCAGCATTCCGGGCCCAAACCGCCTCTCCAGGAAGCGCAGGAAGCCCCCAAATACTGCTTCCCCGGGGCGCGCACAGTGGGCCGGGGCGAAGCGGCGGCTCGGCGGCCCGGCTCCTGCCCTGCGCGGGGCTCCGGCTACTGCTGCGGGAGTAGCGAACCGCGTCGGTTTCCCACGCTTTCTCTCTATCCCAGACCTTTAAAAATCCGCCAACGAACGCCATTGCCGGTTCGCGCCGGTCTCGAGCCCTGAGCTCGGCCGGCGCCGCCCGCAGCGGGGACTTCGCGCCGCGCTCACCCTCGGGGCCGCCCGCCTGCGCGCGCCGGGAGCCACTTGGTCCCCTCCCCGAGCGCCCCGGCCCAGCAGCGCCGCAGAACTTCGCGCAGCCGAAGTGGCACCGCGGCCCCGCCGAACGCTGCCAGCGTGGACGCGGCGGCCTCCTGCTCCCGGTTCCGGCAGCGTTCCGGCAGGGGCCTGGTGGCAACGAAAACGGCGAGCCGAGTCGCTTTCCCCGCGTCCGAGTCCCGGGGGCCGCTGGGTGGGAGTCCGCCCTCCGCTTCCCCAAAAGCCCCAGAGCCCGGGACATTGTAACTTCGCAGACTCCCCAAGTCGGCTTGCGCCCCGATTCAGAGCCCGGTTTGCAGAGCCCCCTCGTTTCCGTCCTCTCGGCCGTGGTCCCTGCCCCCACACGGACAACCGTCCTTGTTTAGAAACCGAATTTCGCCGCGGGTCCTGCGGGCTCGACACACCGCAGACGTTTCCCTGGGAATGCTGCAGGGACTCCTTCCCGCCTCGGCTGCCCCATCTGTGAAGTGGGGCCCAACATTCCTGTGCCCCTCTCACAGGTTTATGTGGGCAGGTTGGAGAACGGACGGACTGATGGAAAACCCCAGGCAGGGCGAGCGCAGCCCAGCCCCTGGGGCCACGTTTGCGCCGGCGAGGCTCAGAGGTGGTGCCCAGCCTGAAGAGGCCCCCGGTTGCTCTTGAGCAACCAAGCCTGTCCCGCCCTTTGCGCCCCGCGCCCGCACCGCGGAACTGTCCTCTCCGGGGGCTCAGTGAAGGTGGTGTGAGGGTCCCGCTCCGTGTCCAGCCGTCTTCTCCCCGCCCCTGCACGGGGTTTTGCTCCCCCGGCCCCACGGTTCTCGGTTCCTCCCGGCCAGGATGCAAGGAGGCTTAACACCCCAGGCTCCAGCTCTCAGTACCTTACCACCCCGCACCCCAAACCCTGCAGAGGGCGGGTCCTGGGGCTGCCGGGGAGCGGGGACAGGCGACCGAGGTCCTAGTCACAGCTGAGTTCCTCAGAGGGAATGCTCCCCCTCTCCCCCCTCCTCCCCACGCTTTGGGGACTGCGGAGGGAGCTCCGCGCCAGGTGCCGGAGCAGGCGTGTCCCGGCACGTGACCTTGGGCCTTCGGTTGTCCGTACTCTACCCCGCCCGATGGTGACTTGGGGGGGGAACCAAGGGGAGGGGCCATGGCCTGACTGGACACTACTCTGGGTAGGGCAGATGGGGGAGCGGGGGAAGGGAAATGGGATGGCCAAGGGAATGCCCAGAAGGACACCCTCTCACCTTCCCCCCCTTTGTTGCTTCTAAACTAGTAATGGTGGGGGGGGGGGGTGCCTGACAAGACCAGGATCCTCTCTGGGGAAGGGAAATATTTACCTTTCTCTCCTGCTGAGTAACCTGAAAGTGATGGACTCAGTCCTCCCTCCCTGGACAGGGCCTCCTGCTTCTGCCCCAGGGCCTGATGCCCGTGACCTGGGGCTCTAGGAAGGGAGCAGGGCCCATGCCTCTCCTGCCCTGGTGCCTGATGCCCAGACTTGAGCACCTGCAGAGCTTGCCACTGTCGAGCTCCCCACCCCATCCTTACCTCCTGGACAAAGTTCCGATGAAGGACCTTGGCCCAAGTGGCAGGAACACATTTGTGCACAGCCCCATGCCCCTGCAGCCCAGGCCAGTCAAGAGACCTCACTGAGGACCCACTGTGTGCCAGGCCTGGGGCTAGGGTGGAGATGGCAGGGTCCTGGCCTTGAGCAGCTCTTCATTCATGGGACAGACCCCTGCTCCCCCAGGATAACAGCAGAATTACGATGGGAGTGCAGGGTGGGGAGCCGCAGAGGGATGGGGCGCATATAGCCTTTCCTGTTCCCCTCCCTGCCCAGGTCCAGGAGACAGCGTGGGGGGGGGTGGTGGGGGGTGGTGGTGGTGTAAAGACAGAACTTCAGCTGAGTCAGACCCAGCTTCTTCCTGACTCCCTCCTTACTGGCCTTCCTTCCTCTCAGCCCCCAGCTTCCTGGGCACCCCAGTTTCCTTATATGTCATATGGGGGAAACAAGCCAGGGGTCTTATGCTGCATGCAGGTGAGGGCTGGCACTTCTTGGGGGCTCTGGGTGGTTGGAGTTGTCATTAGTAAGGATCCCTGTGTCCTCTGACCCCTCCTCGTCCAGAACTCAGGTCTGCCTCTAGGGGCTCTGAGCTGGCAACATGGAGAGCAGCTTCTCACTCCCTGGCTGGACACAGAGGGCAAGTCAGACCGGGAAGGACAGGGCTCCTGGGAGCTTCAGGTCCCGCTCACCCATGCAGATCTTAATGGGCTCCCAGAGCCAGGCCCCACCCTGCCGACCTTGGCCTGCCCTAGTCTTGCCTGGTCTCCTGGCACTTGTGATCAGTGTTTCCGCCAGGTCCGCCCCTGCCCTCCAGGACGCCGAGGCTCTGGGGTCATTCCTGCATTCGCTGACATAGGGCCAGAGGCCCCTGCAAGGTGGATGCTCCTGGAACGCACAGTCCCATGGTGCTGTCAAACACGAGGACTGTTTGCCTCAGCACACCTGCAGCTTCCAGCGCATCTAATGCCCCTACAAAGCCCAGGGCTGGCCCAAGTCTGGGAGCCTCAGTGAATGAAAGAATGAGTCACTCACGAATGAAGAGCACTAAGTAAGAAGGAAGTGATCCCTACGTCTGATTTCAGCCCTGAAGACTGAAGGAGATGTGGGGCAGCCTTACCAGACATCACAATGGAGGCCAGAAGCCCCTCACCGAGGGCCTGAGGCCGAGTGACCTGTCCTTCACCTGTCCCAACTCGCAAAGGGCCGCCCTGTATTCAGTAGCCTGCACCAGTCCCTCATGATGGGGACACAGCAGTGAGCCACCCAGGTCCCCAGCTGCATGGCGCATGATTTGGAAAAGGAAGCCAGCTTGCTCAGGGGGGCCTCAGCGAGATGATGGGGGCAGGGGATGATGGCAGAAGGGCAGAAACTTGGTCTATCCACGGGGCTGTCCGGCTTGAGTGATGGAGGGCAGGAGAGCTGGGGCTCTGGGGCCAGCAGGGTGCTGGTCTCTGCCCCGGGCTGTATCAGGCACCGTGTGACCCTTACAACAATCCCACGTGGTAGGAACTGCAATTGTTTGCACCTTACACACGGGAAACTGGAACTTAGAGGTACAAGGACATGTCGTAGAGGCAGGAGAGTGAGATTCATCTGCCTGATCCAAAGCCCTATTCCAGGTGACATGCGCAGCCACGTGATGGTGTCCAGGGTGCGTGCGGACACAGGCTGCAGAGGGGTCTGTGTTTGGAACCCCTTCTTGGGGTTTGTGCAGTGCCAGGCGTGTGAGCTCCAAAGAGCATGCTGGCCTTGTGGTCACCCACTTGCTCCCAACACTGACCAGGACATTTATTTGTGGGCTTCTAGAACAACTGAGCCATATGCAATACGTATTTTCTCCAGGTCCGGCTCTCACTGGGGAGCCAGGGTCCCCCTTTCCTCCCCGACACCCACCCTCAGGGCAGCCACCCCAGGACTGTTCTGTGGCCGTCCCCGGCGACAGGCTCCACACCCGAGCCTTGGCTTTGTGGGCTCAGTTTGGGGCTAATATGCCAAGCAAGTGATGCTCAGTATCTGGGCTTCTACTAAGGTATTTCCAATCATAAAAAAATATGTGTGTCAGGGCGCCTGGGTGGCTCAGTTGGTTAAGCGACTGCCTTCGGCTCAGGTCATGATCCTGGAGTCCCAGGATCGAGTCCCGCATCGGGCTCCCTGCTCGGCAGGGAGCCTGCTTCTCCCTCTGACCCTCCCCCCTCTCATGTGCTCTCTGTCTCTCTCATTCTCTCTCTCAAATAAATAAATAAAATCTTTTAAAAAAAAAAATATGTGTCAGTTAAGTGTGCATGGGGCCTGGACCACATGGGACACAGTTGTTCTAATAAACACGAATAAGCCAGTTTTCACATTAGAGAAATAACAGTTTCTAGTAGAAATGTGGTGCTTCTAAAAGGGGTTAATTAATAAACAGCAGGTAATTGTTCGTGGTACATTGTGGCAGAGGGTAATTTCCATTTTGGAGGATGGAAGGGCCAAATACCCCTCCCCACTCAGCATTTTTGTGTAATAATCACCTTGGCTTCACCTCTGCCTTTAATTTTTACAGCTGGAGCTGTTTACCATCTTCCAACTTTCACTAAAAGGGAAAAACCATCGCTTAAACAAAGCCATTGAGAACTCAGCATCATATGTGGATTTCTTAACATAAATAAATCATACAAACCAAGATTTATGTTCTCCAAATGATGTCATTCATTGAAGGCTGCCTTCCCAGTCAAATCAGCCTTTGGTGATTTCCTTGTGTGCGTGCGCTCTCTGCAAAACAAGGGGGGCGGCTCTGGCCTCCCCCCTGCTCCCGTTTCTCTGCTCAGCCCAGGACACCAGCAAGGCCTCTGCCCCGGTCCGCCCAGCAGAACCGGGTCAAAATGGTGACAGCAGTTTCTACCCCACAGACGGCTTTAAAGCTTTGTTCTTGAACCATAAGTTCTGAGGTTGAAAGACTGTTAAAGCTTCCTGAAGAATTTGCGCAGACCCCAGAGGAAGCTGAAGGTCCTTTGGGTCTTCCAGAGCCTCCAAAGACAGCTAGCTGCAGAGGAATCACTTTGAAGTGAATGAGGAACAGAAAAAAATCACCATTAATGGGTAAATGAGAGGTGGTGTACCCATACTGTGGAGGAGTATTTGGTCATAAAAAGGAACAAAGTACGGACACACGCTACCACATGAATGAACGCACATTATTCTCGGTGACAGAAGCTGGTCACAAAAGGCCATGTGTTGTGTGAGTCCATTTATATGAAATGTCCAGGATGGGCAAATCCCTAGAGACAGAAGTTAGATAAGTGTTTGCCAGAGGCTGGGGAGGGGGGTGACTGCTAATAGACATGGGTCTCCTTCTGCTGTGTGATGATGTTCTGGAACCAGCTGGCTGTGAATGTTGCACAGCACGAAGGTCTAAATGCTACTGAAGTGTTCACTTTAGAATGGTAAGTGTTACGATATGTGAATTGTATCTTGATACATCTGCCATTAAAAAACCACCCCTGAGCATACATGTTTAGAAGCTTCATGCTCATCTTTAAATCCTTATTAAATTTGGAACTGAGCATATAGCAGGAGGAGGGTGGTGTGCACGCACACCGTGAAGGGGGTCACGTGAGCGCTGGCCCAGCCCCTAGGGGAAGCCCGAACACACTACCATTTTCCTCGGAGCTGGCTGTGCAGCAACCGCCCCCTTCCCCCGGCAATGGCATCCCCTTCCCAGCAGCCCAGGGGTAACCCCTACCCGGCTTTTTGTGTTAACCATCTCCTTGACTCGGTTTAAGCTTTATCACCTAATACAGATCCCTGAAAATGTGAGTCCGGATGCAGAGTTTAATCAGATTGAAATGAGCAAGGAGCATTAAGAGCACCACAAAGGGTAGGTGAGGTGGGTTCCATCCACACCGTGGATGATCATTTGGCCACCGGAAGGATGCTGAAACGTCTGCAAACATGAAGAGAGAAGCTGGTCACAAAAGGCCACATATCGTATGACTCTATTAGCAAATCTGGAGAAACAGCAAGCAGGTTGCTGGTTGTCTAGCTGTGGAAGGAGAGGCGGTGGTGTCTTGGGCAGGTGAAGGTTTCCGGCCCCTGGGCATTCACAGAAGACCCTCGGGGAAAATAGGACTGACCAATACAGCTTGGACCTTTTATTAATTCAAGCAGCACACATTCCCTGCACACCTAGTTTGTGGCAGTATGACCAGAGGCCCCAAATATGTAGCAGTGACCGAAAGAGACAGGCATCTTCCCCTGAGGAGCTCATGTTCTCATGGGGACGGCAGCAGTAAGCAGGATACCTAAGAACCTTGCAGGGCAGGTTCAAAGTCTCTGCATGCTGTAGGGGATAACTAAGGAGGGAAACAAGGTGAGGAGCATGGCCAAGTGAGACCTCTCTGGGGTGGTGGCATTTGAGCAGAGACGGAACAGACTGAGAAGGAAGCATTGTGCATGTCTAGGGAACAGCATTCGGGCAGAGGTAGGGAAGTTGTCCTGTATTGTGCTGGTCGGCTCAGTGTAATCACAAGGGACGTTCAATGAGGTAGAGAGAGGCAGAAAGATTCAACTGGCTTTGAATTTGGACGGGGCTCCTGAGCCAAGGAATGCAGGTGGCCTTCTGATGCTGGAAAAGGCAAGACAGTGTATTCTAGACTCTCCACAAAGGAAACCAGCCCTGCTGATACCTCGATTCTTGCCCAGTGTGACCCATTTCAGACTTCCCGTCTGCAGAACTGCAAAATGATAAAGTGTGCTGTTTTAGGCCACTGAGTTTGTGGGAATTTGTTACGGCAGCCACAGGAAATTCACACCGGGTAGGAGGGAGACAGGAACTTCTTCCAACATGGTCAGGACACGCCAAGGGACAGTCACTGCAGAGATGTTGGCAGTGGCTGTCCTCACGTCTGGCTCCTTAGTCACTCTGCTCCGATGTGGACCGTCCGTCCTCCACAGCCCGCCTGTGCTCATCACTCCAGGAGCCTTAGCGGCCATCCCTTGGCTCTCCCACTCCCCAGCTTCCTGTCTCATCTCTGTGGAGCGCATCCTCTAGTAACTTCTGATAAACTGGGAGATACATTTTCTAGGACCATGCATGTCTGAAATGCATTTATCCTCCCAACACACCAGAATAATAGTTGGGCTGGGTGTGGAATTCTAGACTGGAGATGCTTTTCATCCAGAGTTTTCAAAACATTGCCCCTTGTCTTCTTGCTTCCAGAGTGGCTGTAGAAAAGGGAGGGGAATCTGTTCCCTTGTGCTTTGAGTGCAACTTGCTTCTTCTTGGGAATCGTCCAGAATCCTGTCTTTGTCCCAAGTGTTTTGCTGTGTCACGGTGATGCACTCGAGAGTGTGTCTGATTTCCTCCACTGTGGGTTCTTTCAATCTGGGAGCTTATGTCTTTCAGTTCTGGGAAGTATTTTTCCAGAAATACTTTGTTATGGATTTCCTGCCCTCTGCTTCCTCTGCTCTTTGTTCTTGGAAACTGATGGTTACTATGAAGTTTTCTTCATAGTCCACATGGTCTGTGTATCCTCCAGATGGCTTTGTTCTATTCCTTTTAGTCTCCTGTGTTGATCCTCAGTGACCCACTCATGATCTGAGGCAGGGAGTACAGAGCTGGTTGGAAGATCTGGGGTAAGGGAGGGCTTGCTGCCTTTGACATCCATAGGAGGGTGATCCTGGCAGCTCTTGATGTCAGCATCTTCAGGGGCTGATCTGATGCCCAGGCAGGTTCCCCAGGGATGAGGGGGGTCCAGCTGCCAGTACTCTGGGATCCAAGTTGGGGTCTCCTCAGTCAGTGTCAGGTTGCGTGCATTCCCAGGAATAGGCCTTTGGACTTTTGCTGAGTGGGGGAGGGGTGGGGGTGGGGAGAGCATCTAGGAATCCGTCTCCCTCATGACTGCCTTTCATGCTGGCCTTCCTGCTGGCAGCCATTCCCGCACCCCTCATCTCAGGCTTGCTTTTATGGCCAGTCCTGAGTTTGAGATGCTCTTTGTATTAAACCCAGTAAAAGCCCACCTTCTGCACTGTGTTCAGAGCTCTCTCGCTCGCTCGCTCGCTCTCTCTCTCTCATCTGTGAGCCAGTCACTGTGGGTGCACCTGCAAGTGGGCTTTCAGAAATTTGCAGCTGCCCTGCCCTCCCCTGTCCTCTCCACCCTCATGGGAAGATGTCTCTTAAAATCTCTTTTCTGTGGTTGAAGTGGGCTTTGCAGAGGGGGCTTATTCAGTGTGTTTAATCTGCCATCTGAACCCGGTGCCTTTTGGGGTCATTGTGTTATTTCAACTCCTTCTCTTAGTTTCTGTGTGGCTATTTTAGAAAGGCTGTGTCCATTTGCTGTGCAGCGTCCAGAGGCTCTGAGTGAGGTTTTCTGGGTCCTGACCAGCAGATTCCTTGGAGCTCCCCCCACTGTGACACATTCCAGTCACAAAGAGGTGAGCTGCGTCTTTGGGTCCATGCATGGACTGCTGTGCGGACAAGGACATGATGGTGTAGATATGTGCGTGTTGCCCATACTGATATGTCCCTGAAACACGGGATGGGGAGGAACGTTTAGGAATACGAATTGAAATATAGTAACAGTGGTCTAAACTGAGTGATGAGATTTCAGGGTATTATAACATTTTTCTTTGTTATGCTTACCTGCATTTCAATTTTTCTCCAGTGACCATATGTTAGTTGTGTAATTGTTACAATGTTAAATGTGTAAATTGTTACATATGTTAGTTGTATAAATTGTTACAATGTTAAAATGAAGAACAAAATGTTACCTGTCCTTCAAGAGCTGGCTCAATGTCATTACCTCCCAGAAGCTTCTCCTGAATGCACTGTTGGTAATGCTCCCCTCACCACAGAAGTGAGATGGGCATTAAATAAAACTTAATTTTCCAAATATTGATTTAGAGTTTAAGCCTCTTTTCTCCCAGGGTATGGGAGACTGGAGACATGCTCTGAGCTTGGGACTCAGCTCCCCAACTTGTTCTGGTGGGGGAGGGGCCTCTGACCCTGGGCTTCAGCCCCGAGGTGGCAGGGTGCATGGGAATGCGGGCTCTGGAGCGAGCCGCCTGCCATGGCCTGGATCTGCCACAGCTTCCCTGTGGACTGCAGCTGGTCACACCTGCCTGGGCCCTAGTCTCCCGACTGCAGGCGTGAGAAATGGACCTGCCGCTGGGCTACTGTACCCAAAGGTCCTGATGCTCAGGGAGGACTGGAGCCAGGTACAGAGGACAGAGCCCAACCACCTGCAGGCTGGGCTTTCTGTCACTTTCATTTGTAATTGTGGTACAACACACATAGAATTGACCATCTTAACCATTTTAACATGTCCAGTTCAGGAACATTAGGCACATTCACACCGCTGTGCACCATCACTGTCCACCCACAGAACTTTTTCATCTTCCCAAACCACAGCTCTGTCCCCACGAAACACTAAATTGCCAGCCCCCTCCGCAGCCCCTGGTGCCCACCTTTCCCCTTTCTGTCTCTATGAATCTGACTCCTCTGGGGACCTCCAAGGAGTGAGATCATGCAGTGTTTGTCCTTCTGTGTCTGGCTTCTTTCTCTCCGCACAATGTCCTTGAGGTCCATCCACAGGGTGGGATGTGTCTGCTTCATTCCTTCCTCAGGCTGATTGCTATCCCAGTATGTGGACAGACCCCACTTTGTTCATCCGTCCATCCACAGATGGAAACCTGGCTGTTTTCACCTCGCCAGGTTGTTTCAGCGGTGTTTTCCTGAGCCTCGTCGGGGGCATGGGATTGTTTTTACTCCTCCGCATAGAGGGCTATGGACTTCTTCAGCAGGGGGCCTCCTGGGAGGGCCTCTTCTTGGGGACAGTTTCTCCCTCTCATACCTCTGCCTTCTCCCTCCTGACACTGACCTCCCTGAGGCCACATGAGTCTGATCTGATCACCCCCTGTGAGTGTGGCATGGGCGCCTCCTCAGAAGACCCCACTCATCATGACGCGGACAATTTGCTTTGTATTTGAGATGTTACTCACTTTTCACCTGATGCTCAACCCTGAGGGGTGCTGGGGGCTCCAGTTGTTCCCAGGTCCTTGACTTCCCCTTGTCCCTGATCCTAGGAGTACACAGGGGATGGGACAGAATCCTATCCAAGTGGGAGAACTGGGGGCCCTTTGCTGAAGGCTTGAAGGCCAAGATTAGCCTCCACCCACACCCTTAGAATGGGGTCTGATCCCCCAAAAGATGGCCAGGCTGGCCAGAGCCAGGGCCCAAGGATTCCCGGCAGTTCCTCCCAGGGAGACCCCAAGGCAGCAGGAACCCAGCACCTGCCCCAGCTCTCAACCCTAGGCCAGCTCCTCAACCTTGGGCAGGCTCCAGGGAAGGAACCCAGCCCTCCCTAGAAAAAAAGCTTCTTCAAAGAAGGCTCCCTCCCGGCACAAGGATCACACTGTTTAGAAGTGATAGGATGAGCTCCAGGAGTTTGTGCTCTGCTCCTCAGGGAGACGTAACTGCCTGAGATTGGTGGCACGACATCACACACACAAAGCCACAGGACCGCACACCCTCTGGGATAAAGAGGGGTTTATAAACACAGGCAGAAGAGCACCTACAGAGGGGCCCATCCTGTAGAAGCAGTCCAGGCTTCAAAGGCATCACTTAGCCACTGGGGACCCACAGACCCACCACTGGGGGCTCTGCACAAACCCAACCAGTGGTCCAGACTTTCTGTTCCACCAGTGGAACCCGCCCTGTGCACAGACATGGAAGGTGCAGCCTTTTGAGCACCGCAGAACGGGAGTTTACCAGAGCTGCAAGGCCATCTCCTCCAGGAAGCCCTCCCACCCAGTAGGATTGCCTCTCATTCCCTGAGTCCCCCAGGACCTCCATGGACTGCTGTTATATGTCAGGCACAGCTGGGCTCCCACAGGAGATCACAGGCTGACAGCCACCCTCTCCTGTCACAGAGCAGGGTGCGAGGCTCTGTGGTTAGGAGGGATCTGTAGAGAGAAGGACCTGAAGGCAGGCTTCCTCATGTTGAGGCTCCTCTGGAAGTGGGGCTGGGGTGCAGTGGCCTGAGGGGCTGAATCAGTTTTCTACACCTCTCCCCTCCCTGTGGCAGGGATAAGGTCATCCTGACTCTTCCCTGCAGGCACAACCCGGGGTGCACTTCACCTTCCTTCTTACCCTCACATGCAGGTTCTCCAGGGCAGGGATCTGGGGGCTCCCTAGGGGCCTAAACACTCCCTGGTTCCCTCCAGGTCTGGGGTAGCCACAATAGCCATCCCTTCCTCCTCCTGAACCACCTGGTGGAGCTGGTTCTGCCCCATGCCCCCTGCTTATGGGTTCTTGAGGAACTTGGGGTCTGCTCAGAAGTAGCCAGCCAAGAGAGGGCCATGGCCACTACATGAGGGGTGTTCTGGTGGAGCTCCAGCCTGGCCCAGGACACAGATTGACTCCCCACCAATGAGGGCAGCGGTTTTCTACTCCTGGGCACTGGCTGTTCTCTGGGCCCTCTGCCTCTTCAGGCCACCTCCATCTCTCTCCTGCTCTCTTACAGCAAAAGCTTCCTGGCTGGTCCCCAAACCATGGTCTGTCTTCCCATGCAACCCTCAGGGCCAAGAGGGTGAACTTCTTGCCTGTTTTATTTCCTCTTACTCTCCAGGGTCTAGCAGAGTGTGGCACATGGGAGATGAACAATGATTTTGGATGGATGGATGGACGGATGGATGGATGGATGGATGGAAGGATGGATGGATGGAAGGAAGGATGAATGGATGGATGGATGGATGGATGGATGGATGGATGGATGGATGGATGGATGAAGGGATGGATGGATGGAAGGAAGGATATAAGGATGGATGGATGGGTGGATGAATGGATGGATGGATAGATAAATAGACAGGGGGGTGGATGGATGGGTGGATAGATGAACTCCCTGCCCAATGAACCAAGGAAACTGAGTTTTATGATGAAACTGGAAATGAACTGGGAAACTGAAGCCTAGAAGAGAGCAAGGGGTAGAACTTGCTCAAGATCATGGTGCACACTGGCAACAGAACTGATCCAGGACCCCAGAGCTTTGTTCTCCCTGCTCCAGCTGCCTGCTGGAGGCAAGCAGTTTCACCTTGTTTCACCTTGACAAAGTTTCACCTTGATAAGCAGTCAGGATTCATGCCCTGTATCTGTTGTTGGTCCCAAGGTGAAGCCCTTCAGGGCCCAGGATCTGGTCCTCCTCACCTCTGTTCATGTGCACCTGTAGGAAACACATATCCCTGTCTGTTCTTCTTAGCTGTGAGACCCTGGGCTCAGGACCCAGGACAGGAAAGATGGTAAGATGATGCCCACCTCTCAGGGCTGCTGCTCAGAACAAATAAAATGATAAGTTCGAAGGGACCAGGTGAATGGTAGTCATGTGACATCTGTACCCTGCCTGTGCCAGACAATCTGTTTTTTACCCCTCCTTCTACTGAAATTACTCTCAAGGTCCCCAAAGACATCTGAATGGAGCCTGCTCCATCTTTGTCTTTCTTGTGCCCCCTGCAGCACTGCACATGCCCCTCCAACTCATTCCTAAAAATTCCTAAAAACCCACCTCCCACCATGACCATGCTCAGACCCCTCCCTGGGATAGGGTCTTACCAGACTCCTGTGTCAGGAAAAACCTCAAATCCCAGATATTTCAAGGAAGGCCCAGGGTAGGTGCCCTGGAGCACAGGATTCTTCCATCTACCCACCTTTTCCGTACACCCTCCCCCTGCCCCAACCTTCATGCAGCCACACGTTTCATACGACTGAGGGCATTGCCAGACCCCAGCTCTTCCTAGCCCCAAGCTGGCATGTTCTCCCTTGGGTGGGTCCCTGAAGCTGACCCAACCGGGTCTGGCTGAGCCTCTGACCTCAGCCCACAGAAGGAGTAGTGATAACCCCTGCAGGGAAGGACCCTCCCTGGGTTAGGGTCTTGGGACCATCCTTGAGGGACAACCCATAGACTATCATTCCAGTTGGGTGTAAACAGACACCTTGATGTGGGCTGGAGCCGTCCTTGGGTATGCATCTGCTGAGCATAGCACAGCCTCCTTCAGGGGCTTCGACTGTATATAGGGGACTCTGTGACCCATCAAGTTCCCCTCTGGGGCAGCTCTGGACTCTATCTAAACGAGGCACTGAAAAAAATAAAAAATAAACGAGGCACTGCAGTAACAGCTGCCCTGAGCTCCAGGGTTTTTATGGGTTTGTCTTAAAGATTTTATTTCCAGAAAAAACCAAAAGCAATTAATCCAAATTACAGAGTAGTCATTTGCAATAATATTTGCTTTAAATATATGTATTTTTTAAAAACCCCTAAGCTGTGAGCCTCCAGTGAGTTCGAGGTGAAGGACACCTTGAAATAATTACACTTTTTTGCTTGTTTTATGTTGTGAAAATGGCTTGGTTGATTTGGGGAAAAATTATAAAATAGTCAGCTGACTCCCTTATAAAGGCGACATTATTTTTTTTCTCCAAATTCTGCCAGAATAACCACATCATGATCATTTACCCTCTTGCCTTGAAGGTGGATTTCTTCCAAAGGCGCCTCAAGCGTTTGTCCAGCTGCCCCTCACCCCAGCCTTGGCCAGCAAGGGGAGCGATACCCCTCCCAGAGACACAAATGATGGGTGGCATTTCCCAATGTCCAACCAGGAGGACAAGTGTCCAGCATGGTGGGGGTCCACATGCTGACAGACAAGCTGACCACCCAACTTGGACGGGTGGAAGGGAGGGGACCCAGGTTCATCTGCCCTCTTTGTCTCAGTGATGGTTAGGGATCTTGACAACTGTGATGAGCATAACCCAGAGGGAGGGCGGTCTAGCCCAGGTAGGAACCCCTGGCCAGTAAGCATGCCTAATGAGAGGCTTCACTGCTTGGAAAATGGAAATTCACTGGAAGATTCAATTCTGCTTAGTATAACATCAAAACACTCAACCACACTGGGTCGGGACACCTGGTTTTGGTGCCGGGGGAGCCAGAGTGCCGGGGAGCCTTCTCTACTGTTCCCCAGACATTTTATCATCTGATGTCTCCTCCCCAGATCTAAGATTTGTAGATATGTCCTCCCAGTATTTGGCTTTCCTTTTCATTTTCTTAAGTGTCTTTTGAAGAAGAAACTTTTAAATTTTAGCAATATACTGGTTTTTTTTTTCAGTTTATTTATACTGAAAGTTCAGTTTATTTATACAGTTTATTTATAGTTAGTGCTTTTGTTTCTGTCCTGTTTTGCCTAACCCAAGGTCACCAAGATTTTCTACCATATTTTTTCTTAAAGTTTTATGGTTTTAGTTCTTATATTTGGATCTAGGATCTATTTTGAGTTTGTTTGTTTTTGTCGTGTAAAGTAAGTGTTGAAGTTTATTTTTTGCATGGGAGTGTCCAATTTTTCCTGCATGATTTGTCGAAAAGTCGATGATTTCCCCCCTTGAATTGCCTTGGCAACCTTGTCAAAAATTAATTGACCAAATATGTGTGTGTCCACTTGTGGATGCTCTGTTCTGTCGATCTATGTATTTATTATCTCGCCAATATCACAATCTTGATTGTTCTAGTTTTATGATAAACTTTGAGTTATAGTATGCCTCCCAATCTTTTTCTTCATTTTCAAAATTGGTTAGGCTATTTTAGGGCCTTTATGTTTCCACATAAACATTAAGACTAGTTTGTCAATTTCTATAAGAAAGCATTCTGGGATTTTTGTTGTTATTGCATTGAAACTATAGATCAATTTCAGGAAAATTGTCATTCCAACAATACTGAAACTTCCATGAACATGGTATATCTCCCTTATTTATTGATTTATAAGATTTACTTATTTATTTTATTTTATTTTTTTTTTTAAAGATTTTATTTATTTATTTGACAGAGAGAGGCACAGCGAGAGAGGGAACACAAGCAGGGGGAGTGGGAGAGGGAGAAGCAGGCTTCCCGCCGAGCAGGGAGCCCAATGCGGGGCTCGATCCCAGGGCCCTGGGATCATGACCTGAGCCGAAGGCAGACGCTTAACGACTGAGCCACCCAGGCGCCCCTACTTATTTATTTTAGAGAGCGGGGAGGGGCAGAGGGAGAGAGAGAATCTCAAGCAGACTCCCACCTGAGCACAGGGCCTGACTCCGGGCTTGATCTCACAACTCTGAGATCATGACCTGAGCCAAAACCAAGAGTGGGTGCTGAACTGACTGAGCCACCCAGGTGCCCCTCCCCCATTTATTTAGATCTTTAATTTGTTTCAGCAATATTTGGTTGTTTTCAGTTTATGAGCCCTACACCATTTTAGTTAAATTGATTGCTAAGTATATCATAATTTTTATTCTATTTTAAATTTCTTAAAATTTCAATTTTCAATTATTCATGGCTAACATGTAAAATTCAATGAATATTTGTACATTGGCCTTTTGTACACTGTGCTCTTGCTAAATTCACTTATAAGTTCTTACAGCTTTTTTGCAGTTTCCTTTGAATTTTCCACATAGACAAATATGTTATCTGTATTTATTTCTTCCCTAAGTGAACCCTGGTAGTTGGTGGTTTTTAAGAAATTTATACCTTTCATCTCAGTTTTCAAATGTATTAGCATAAAGCCGTTCATAGCATTCCCTTATTACCCTTTTATTATCTATAGGCTTGGTAGTAACTGTCTTTCATTTCTTACTTTGATAATTTGTGTCTTCTGTTCTTCCTGATCAATCTGGCTAGAGGTTTATCAACAAACCTGTTCAAGAACAGGTTTGGGTTTTATTGATTCTTCTCTATTATTTTTCTGCTTTCTATTTCATTTATTTTTTTCTCATTATTATTTCTTTCTGCTGACTTCGGGTTTCACTTTTTCTTCATTTTATAGTTCTTTCAGAGGGGAGCATAGATTACTAATCTGAAATATTTCATCTTTTCCAATATAATAATTTAATGTCAAACCTTTTCCTCTAAGCACTTCTTCACTGCACTCCGTATGTTTCAAAGTATTGTGTTTTCATTTTTATGAATAAAAACTGAATTCAAAATATTTTCTAACTTCTCTTGTGATTTATTTTTTGACCCATGAATTATTCAGAAATGTGTTGGTTTCCAAATATATGGGGATTTCTGGATATTCTCTCTTATTGATTTCTAGTTTAATTCTATTGTCATTAGAAAATGTACTTGGTATGATTTCAGTCCTTTTAAACGTACTGGGACTTGTTTTATGGCTCATAATGCAATCTCTCTTGGTGACTGTTATGTGTACATGGAAAGAAACTGTATTTCACTATTGTTAGGTGCATACCTATTTAGGATCACTATGTCCTCTTAAAGAATTGACTCCTTTATCGTTATAAAATCTTTCCTCATCCGTAGTGATATTTCTTATCCTGAAATAAACTTTTTGATGTTAATATAGCAGCTCCTGTTTTCTTTTGACTAGTGTTTACATGGTGTGTTTTTCCATTCCATAACTTATTTGTGCTTTTTTGCATTTAAACTAGGTTTCTTGTAGATACTGTATAGTTGGGTCTTGATTTTTTTTTAATTCAATCTGAAAATTTCTGCTTTTAAATTGGAATGTTTAGGCCTTTTACATTTAATGTGATTATATAAATGGTTGGGGTTAAATATAGCATCTTACCTCTTATTTTCTTATTTGTCTCATTTCTTTGTTCTTGTTTTTCTGTCCTCTCGAATTAAATGAATGTTATCAAATATCCATTTTACCGCCGATATGGGTTTATTAGCTACATCTTTCCACTTTAGTGATTGTTCTTGTTTACAATATACATCTTTAACTTATCAAAGTGCCTTCAAATAATGCTATTCCCCTTCACGTATAATGCAAAACCTTACAATAGTGTGCTTCCATTTCTCTCCTCTTCTGTCCACTGTGCTCTTGTCATACATTTTGCTTCTTCACCTTATAAACCTTTTAATATATGGTTATTTTCCTTTGAGAAGTTAATTATGTTTTAAATTTTAAAATTAATTTAAATATTGTCATATTTACCCACATATCTGTCACTTCCAATATTCTTCCTTTCTCTGTATAAGTCCATATTTCCATCTGATGTAATTTTCCTTCTGTATGAAAAATGCTATTTAATATTTATTATAGTGTTAGTCTGCTGACCATAAATTCTCTCAGCTTTTATTTTGGCTAAAAAATTATTTATTTTGCCTTCATTCTGAAACATATTTTTGCTGAGTATAGAATTCTAGATTGACAGTTTTCTTCCTTCGGTACCTTAAAGAAGCCTCTCCATTGTGTTCTGGCTTGCACAGTTTCTGATGAGAATTTTATTTATATACTTTCTTCCTTCATCGATACATAATATGTCTTTTATTCTCTGGCTACTTGTCAGATTTTCCCTCTATCAGCTTATCAATTTGATTATGATATATTTTGGTATGGGTTTCTTCTTGCTTTTTTTCTGTTTGGAGTTCATGGAGATACTGGATCTTTGAGTTTACAGCATTTTTAATGGAATTTTGAATATTTCAGCAACTATGTCTTCAGATATTTCTCTGTCCTTCATCTCTTCCCCCCATCAGAGATCTCAATGATATGTCTGTTAGATTGCTTCCTGATCACTGTTGCCCTGTTCATTTTTTTCAGTCATTTTTCTTTGCATATCATTTTGGAAAATGTCTATTGCTCTCTTAGAAGATCCCACCGATCTTTAAAAAAAAATTGTTCTGCTGTATCTAAACCACTGTTGATCCCATTCTGTGTGCTCTCCCATCTCAGATAATGCATTTTTTCATCTCCGGTTCATTTTGGGTCTTTTCTATATCTTCTGTTTCTCCCCCATCCTATTTATGTTTTCTTCTATCTTTTGGATAACATAGATTTGACTTGTAAAAGTTGTTTTAACATTCATTTCTTGTATTTCAATTATTTCATTTCTGGGTCTTTTTTTTTTTTAAGATTTATTTATTTATTTGAGACAATGAGCGAGCAAGGGAAAGGGGCAGAGGTTAGAGGCAGAGGGAGTCTCAAGTAGACTCCACTCTGAGTGTGGAGCCTGATGCAGAGCTTGATCTCAAGACCCTGAGATCATAACCTGAGCCAAAACCAAGAGTCAGATGCTTAACCGACTATGCCACCCAGGCGCCCCTGGGTCTATTTCTAATTATTGGTTAATTGCGGTCATGGGACATATATTCCTGTTTTTTTTCATGCCTGGTAATTAAAACAGCTATTTTTTTTATAATTTCACCCTTTAAAAAAGCTGCAGAGGAGCACACAGAGGTCCAATTTACTCTCCGCTCCACTTGTCCTAATGCCAACATCTTACATAATCCAGTACAATTATGCAAGCCAGGAGAGTCACGCTGATCCAATATTATCAACTTATCACAGATCTCATTTGAATCTCACCAACTGCAAACGTCTGGGAGACTCTGAATTCATCTCCTTCAACTCGCCAGGAACCTCAGTTTAGGTTTCCGTCCCTGCACACCGCCTGGAAACTCTCTGGACAGTGAGCTGGGACCCGTTGTGGGGCAGGAAGGGTTCTACATGGATGACACACTCCAAGAGACACATTGCTTCATACTTGCCTGGGGCAGGTGATACCTTGGTGTAGTTTTGAGGAGCACCAAGAAGCTTCCAGTGACTTCTGACCCAAGATCTCATGGCCTCAAATTCTGTTACCAGAGACTTGCTCCTTTGTACTTTAAAAAGAAGAAAGAAAGCCTTCAGAGACTCACTACTGCTGAAATTCCTGAGAGGAAGATGGGAAATAAATGTGGATGAAATACACACCTGCTGTGAGATGTGCTTTCCATCTACTTCTCAATGAATTTACCTGGTCCTAGTATATACCTGAGGCAGGTACCACAATCCACCTTGTCTCCCATACATGCCTGGGGCAGGTGTTACAGTCCTCATCCTATCCCCTGCACACACCTGAGGCGGACACCACAGACCACCTCGTTCCCTGCACACACCTGAGGCAGATGCCACAATCCACGTTATCCTCTGCACACACCTGAGGCAGGTATCACCACACCCACTCCCCAGGTGAGGACCCTGAGGAGCCTCCAGAAGTTCCTACAAACTTCAGAGCTTCTAAGTATGGGCATCTTTCTGCTCCCCCTCCAGGGAAAACTACTCCCCCCTTCATCTATCATATCAGCTCCTCCAAGGTTGGGAAGAGGGAGGATGTCTGGAGGCTGGCAGGGTCCTAGAGCTCAGAGCCCACCCCAGGACTCTCCTCCTCCTGAAAGTCTCCCGCCCATTGCTGCACCACTCTGGCCTCAGGGAGCAGCTCCCTCCAATCCCCTGGCTCCTGTGGGTTCCCAGCTCTCTCTTTATGCCCAGCTGAGATTGATGCAAGGATATTTAAGGAAGACTTTGAGATAAAATGAGCGTATTTCTGGGAAAATATGAAGTGCCAAGCCTGGCCCAAGAAGAAATAAAAAACTTAAATAGATTTAAAATGGGAATCAAAGTTTTCACCTTTCTCAGAAAAAGAGCCTCATGCCAAAACAGCTAACAGCCTCTTTCCAGGGACAGATAATCCTTATCTTATGTAAACTTTACCAGAAAACAGTAATAGAGGTAAAATAACATGTTTCATTTTAAGAGACTGGCGACCATCGTGTTCCAAATCTGGATAAGGGCAACACGAGATCAATTTTCCTGATACACAGGTGGGAAAATCTTGAATGAAATATTAGCTAACTGGATCCTACAGCATGTTTTAAAAATACACACTCACAGGAATGGCTAAAGTTGAAAAGACGGATACCTCCAAATGTTGACAAGAATGTGGGGCTGCTAGAGCTCTCATGGAGTGTTGATGGGGAGTTTGGGGAAAAGATCTGTGGTTGCTTATAAATCTAAACGCACAGCTACCCCACAATCTGGCAGTCCTGCCCCAAGACGTTTACCTGGGAGAAATGAAAACATATGTCTACAAAATGACCTGTACAAGAATGTTTATAGCAATTTTATTCATAATATCCAAGAAATGGATATTGGAGTTGGAGGATGGAGTACTATTCAGCCATAACACCAGATAGACCACAGGTCCACTCAACAACATGGCGAATCTCAAAACCCTGTGTCTGTTTACTTGTTTGTTTTAAGATCTATTTATTTATTTCAGAAAGTTGAGGGGAGGAGCAGAGAGGGAGAGAGAATCACAAGCAGACTCCACACTCAGCACGGAGCCCAATTCGGGGCTCGATCCCATGACCCCGAGATCATGACCTGAGCCAAAACCAAGACTTGGATACTTAACCAACTGAACCACCCAGGTTCCCTTTTTTGAAAGAAGCCAGACACCAAGGGTACCTACCCTGTCATTCCGTTTATGTGAAGTTCTAGAACAGGCAAAACTAATTTACGGTGGGAAAAAATCAGAGCTACTTTTACCTCTGGGTGGATGGGGGCTGGGGAGGAGTAACAGAAAGCTTTCTGGGGTGGCTGTTCTGCATCTCTGTTGGGTTTTGGGTCACACAGGTGTGTGCATTTGGCAAAGCTGTTGTACGTAAATGTTAGTTCAAAAGCAAAAAAAAAAAAAAAAGAACTAGGCAGAAGTACTGAACTCTAGTGAATGATGTCCATGCTGAACTATTCAGGGGAAAATGAGCTAAGAATTGCAACTTACCTTAATGCGCATCAGAAAGAAATAAAGTGTGCCAACACAGTGATTGTGGACAGCAACACTGCGTTACACAATTCAGAGTCACTAAAAGACGAGGTGCTAATTGTTGTCACCACAAAAATCAAGCTATAATTAGGTGAGGTAATGCAGATGCTAGCTAATCATACTGCAATATACACACGCATCAAGCCAACATGTGGTACTAAGCTTAGACTCACAGTGTTGTATGCCTATTATAGCTCAGTAAAAATAAATTAATTGCCTTTAACAAATTAAAATTATTCGTAATAAAATGTTGGACAAGATACAGCATGATCAAAAGTGGTTTATCCCAGGGATGCAAAGATGGCTTCAATTCAGAGACTGATCAATTACATTAACAGACTAAGGGAAAAACTAACAGTGCTGAGTAAATATTTGATAGAGGTTAGCACGTCCTGTCTTTCAAAAGACTCTCAGAAAACTAAGAGCATGAGAAGCTTTCCTGACTTGATAAAGGTGGTCTTCAAAACACCAACAGCAGGTTTCTCAATCGATGGGGGGTTTGGAAGCATTCTGTCCGTGATCGGGGACCCGACAAGGACACCTGCCCTCCCCATTGGTCAGTGGAGCTGGATGGTCCTGCCTCCTCCATCAGACACAGACAGGAAATAACGCATCTAAGAGTTGGAGGAAAGAATGAACCTATCCTTATTCATAAGAATAAAAATTAAAAAGGAATAAAATAGGAGTGAAGATGAAAAGAAGAATGCCCATCTATCTACTGGTCAACTATGTAGAAATCCTAAGCGACTAATAGACAAAGAGCATCAACAGCAACAAAATAATAAGAGAGTTCAGTGAGATTCTAGATTAAAAAGAGACCAACTCACACACTGACCAGCAGCAATCCACGAGAAGAAGTGGTAGAAAGACAGTGCTGTTCACCCTAGCTGCGGAATCTCCTGGGAGCCCAGGAATCAGCCCAAGGAAGGACTGGCCAGACTTCCCTGTTTAAGCTTAGGGTTAGGGTTAGGGTTAGGGTCTCCATGGGGGAGGGAGATGGGAGGAGGGTTGAGTTTGCTTCGGAGGGACAGTGGTGCAGTGGGGACCGGGCTCAGAGGCCCAGCTCACACCCGGTTTCACTCTGCAGAGAAGATGGGGAGTTCCATGGACGTGGGTGGAAAACGACTCGCTAGGTGGGGAAAGAAACCAATTTCTTTCCCAGGCGCTCATGGGGCGGGGAAACCCCAGGTGTGAGAGAAGGTAGGACAACTTTAGTCGTGAAAGACAATCACGGGGACAGCTGTCGCCTTGGGGCAGTAAACACTTCTTCAATTAGACCTAACATCTTCACTCGTAGCTGGGGATCGCATAGCTGGGGATCGAGGGATTTGGCCATGTCCAAATAAAAAATGAACAGGCGTAAAAATATAGAGAAGAGATAATGATGCCTGTTGGATGAAGGACACGGCAGGGCAGTTAACAGGGCGGAGAAAGTGCGAGCAAGACCCATGAGCACCAGGAGATGCGCTCCGACTAGGGACGTACTGCAGCTGGACACCCCGGGAAGGGGCCACGTCACCAGTCCACGTGCACGGAGACTGTGTAGCTTGAGAGTAGTCAGAGCAACGCCAAGGGGAAGGAAAAGACTTTCCACCCCGCGCCCCACAAATCTGCAGAAATGAGAAAGGACACCGAGTGTGGGTGAGTGCGTGGGGACAGGAGCCTCGGCCTCTGAGGGGGCGTGTCCATGGTTCCAGCATCGGGCGCGGAATCTGGCCGCAGTGAGTTTCGTTCTGCAGGCAGAGCTCCCAGCTCCACATCTGCCTCCTCAAGCAGGTGGACAGTTTGCCCGCCTGGGGAGGTGGGGGGACAGGGCGGGGGACGCGCGCTGTGGAAAGCCACACGACTGCAAGAGGCAGCAGCCCAGGTGTCCACGCTGCAGTGTGGACAGAGCTTTAAAAACACGCTGCCACGTGGGAAACACAAGAAGCCTGAGAAACCAACAGCAGCAGCAGAGGGAATTAAACACACATACAACACGTGGGTACACACGACACGCATACGCGCGACGAGGCGCCCAGAGCCTGAAGGCAGCCGCCACCTCCAGCCCCCAAGCTGCCGGGACTGGAGGGCACCTGGGGCTGAGGCCCCGGAGCTGCGGGCGGGATGCCCCTCCGGGGCCCCAGACTTTAGCAGCGGGTGTGGGGCCAGAAAGACCAGCCGGCCCCAGGGGCGTGGCCACAGGTGCCCACGGGGGTCACAGGCCATGGGCTTTCCTCCTGTCCCCACTCCAGCCCCGACTCCCCTGGAGCCCCCGCGTCCTGACTGCTGACGGCCAGGTGTCTCACCTGCCGCAGGCTTCAGGCGTGGGGACGGCTGCAGGGCGGGAGATTTGGGCTGCTGAACGGTGCAGACTCAGGCTCACACGGCTGTTCCTGCGGGCAGTCTGGACAGAGGGGAGGGAGGCAAGCCCCTCACGTTTCCTGGCAATCAGCTCTCACTTTCGCCCCCACCAGCCTGACCCCTTCATCGGGCTCTCAGCTGCTTCCCTGCACTTTCTAGGGTTTTCACATTTTCTACATTTTGCACATGAGGAAACTGAATCACAGACCGGCCGAATAAGGTTCCCACGGTCACAGAGCTGGTGAGTGCCGAGCTGCGTTTTGAACCAAGGCTGGCTGGCTGCCCCATACCCACAGCCGCCTGGGGCAGGTGAAGAAAGCAGGGTCATCGAAGGACATTGGAGGCAGGCCCCCCACGCATAGCTGTCATGTCCCCCCAAGAGCCTGTAGCATGACTTAGTCCCCCGCTGACTGCCGGCGCCCCACCAGGCTGCCCGAGCGAGCGCCGCCCCCGAGTCCAGCATCTTTGCGACGCGCTCTGAGATGAAGCATGGCAGAACCTCTACACAGCCAGCCCAGCCCCCGTTTCTGCCTCCATGCTTCGCTCTCGCCCGCGTGGCTGCCAATGGCCCCCTCTGCTTCCACCTCCCGAGCACTGCCGAAGTGTTCCAAAGCACACTTTGGCGCTTGGAACACGTCCTCCGTAGGGGCACACACGTCTTGCTGCTCATCAACAGGCAGGTAACCCACTCCCTTTCCATGACCCGGCTGTGCTCACGGGGACAGGTTGTCCCCTGCCCCCCAGCACCCCGTGCCCGAGGTGAGGACTCAGCTTGGGAGACCAGCACTTGAAGGGACCAGGTCTCCATCGGTCCCCTTGGCCTTGCCTTGGAAAAAAAGCCTCTGTCCTCTGGCCAAAGGTTTGGAGCAGCAAGTTTCACTCCCCGTCGTCAGGACAGAGAAAGAAACATACAGAATAAAGGCGATTGTGTAATCCTACGGAAAGAATGATCCTGCTTCTCTGCTGGGGTCATTGCAGACTCCAGCTGCGCACCAGCGTCAGTCGGTGAGGGGCGGACAGGGTGGGCAGGAGAGAGCTCCTCGTGACCCGGTCAGGCCTCAGGACCGACTTCCCTTCGTTCTGTCCCGGGTGCCCACCCTGAGGGCTCCTGCCGCCTGGGCGTCCTTGACCTGCTGGCCCTCGGGACCTGCACGGCACACTCGGCTCCAGATGGGGTGGGGGTGGGGGGACACGTGTGCACTGGGTAGTGGGCCCGACAGGCTGCTGTGACGAAGCAGGGCCCCTGGCCCCTGCCCCGCCTGGGCTTGTCCAGGAGACCCCGCCTCTGCAGGACACTCGGGCCAAGGAGGCGGTGTCACATGCATCTTCCTGCAAGTCTCTGGCACTTCATCCGCGGAGCGAGGAATGGCCGTCGCAGGGCCAGCATGGAATTGGGGCCAACTTGGACACGGAGCTGGTTGTTGCTGTGGAGCCTGTCCCTGCGTGTGCACCTGTGTGTATGTGCGTCTACGTGCACACGTGTCTCTGCACGCACGTGCATGTGTGTGTGCATGTTGCGTGCATGCACACGCATGTGTGCGTGTGTATCTGTCATGCGTGCGTGTGCGTGTGCATGCGTCCTCACAGCCTACAGCGCGCATCCACCTACCTCAGAGGCTCCCCGAGAGGCAGGAGCCTCGAGGGCCAGAGTCACAGCCCAGCGACTGAGTCACTGAAGCTGCATCGGCCAAACGGGTCACTCACCTCCTTCTGCTAACTGCTTATCAGGCTCATGGCAACCTACGTTACATGGACTGGTTTCAACAACATTAGGGTGATTTTTCTTTTTGCCCTAAATCTGGGCTTTGCTGTGGTTTTGTTGCAGAATTTTTAGATTTGTATTTGTGTTGGCTACTACATTTTATTCACCAGTTCTCAGAAAAGTGAGCTGGTTTTCTAAGATCCTGCAAGGGGACTGAGCCTGCTGTCGGCATCGCGGGGAGCTCAGCACGTCAGGGCTCAGAGAAGCTGGATGACTCGCTCCATCGGTTCTGCCCGAGTCCAGGCTCTCAGGCTCCTCAGCAGCGGAATGTCCCCCTTCTGCATTTCACATTTGGGTCCAGGCGCCTCTGGAGCCCGCACAGATCTGTGTGCAAATGGGCAGAATTTGGCCAGTGTAGGCAACCGGGCCAGAAGTCCGAAATGTCCCCAGCAAAGAGGCGAGCCCAAAGTACCGAGTGAAACTGACCCTTCAGTGCGAGGCGTCTGTCTGGCAGGCTTGGAAGCGTGTGGTGAGCTGGCTTCGAGCAAAGGGACCCCTAGCTGACGAGCATACGCTCCCACCTCCCAGCCCGGAGTGTGCCAGCCCCCAGCCCAGCTCCGTCCAGCTCGTGCCTCAGGGCTCCCCAAGCTCTGGCCTTGCCTGGTGAGGTCCATGCTCCCCCCTGCTGGCGTGCCCACCCTCCCAGCCCAGGAGCCAGTCTCTGCTGCAGAGGAAGCTTCCAGGCTGGCCTGGGGTTGCACGGCCGCAGGGTGTGGGGTACGTTTGTGCCCCTTGCCTCCAATCTGCTCTCCGAAAGACAAAGGAAGCCTTAAGTAATGCTGCAAGGACTCGGGAGGGAAATGGCTAGCTGTGGCAGCACTCGGTGGCCCAGCTTGCTGCAGAGGAGCTGCACAGCCCTGCCCAGGTTGGGGGCCCTGCCAGGAGCGCTGGTGAGGGGTGCTCTGATGGGGAGGGCCGCTGCTCTGCCCAGGGCTCCCTCTGAAGCCCGCCCCTCCCGCCCCAGGGTGAGGAGCCCCAGGGCCCCCTCGCGGGTCCGCGTGGGACAGACGGCAGGGGCTGGTGGGTGTCTGTGGGGGGATGCTGCTCGCACTTTCCCCGGGGCTCTGGAAATGTGCCTCTCCCGCACTCACAGGTTTTTCTGGTTAAGAGCCTTACCTCCCACGTGCATAGGCCGAAGCCAATATTTTCAGGTCTTCACAGAGTATGACTTCCACTGTCTGATGGATGGTGCTGGGGATGAGTTCCATGTGAAACACGCTCTGAGCTCCGGTGACATGAAAGGCACACCCCCCACTCTGGGGATGGAGCATCTGCTCCCTCTGCTCATATGTCTTCCTCACACTGCGCTTCCTGGCCCTGCCGGCCTCCTGCGTGGTTGCGAGGTGGGCTCCGCTTGCTGCCGGGACCACCTTGTCCTGCTCTGCCAGGCCTCCAGCCTGGGGGTGCACAAGGGGCCTCAGAGTTCCTCCTCTGCCCGCGGACCTGGCAAGAGTGGGACCGCCCCCCACCCCGGTCCGCGGCAACACCTCCACCTAGACGTGCAGCCCTTGCTGCATATCGTTGGTTCCAGAGACACGTCGCCCAGAAAGGGGGGCGCTGCCTCTGCGCAAGCGGGGTCCTTGCACGAGGCTAACCTGCTGTCTGTTCCTCCTTCCTGAGCCTTCCCCACTGACCTCTGGCTTGCAGCGAGGCCCGGGCCCCTCCTGTGCTCCTGGTTATGACCCCGCCTTAGCCCTCCGTTTGGTCCACTTTGGGGGTGTCCCCCATGCTCCAGGCCCTTTCCAGACTCCATGGCACCCTGGTGCCAGGGACGGCAGCCTTGGGGTGTTTCCTGAGCTGCGGGGGCACCCGACACGGTGCACCGTGGATTTCCGGTGTCGGCCAGGCTGCGAGCGGCCTCCTGCCGGATGGCCCCAAGTCCACTGGCCCCATGACGAGCGCCCGTCCAGTAAGCAGACTGGTCTGAGCGCCCCTCAGGTGCAGGGACGGCTACCCCCGTCCAGACCGACACCGGGTTTGAGTGTGAGACGTGCAGGTCTAGTTGGGGGGAAGGGGAGCGGACTCTGGAAGTCCCCCACCAGCTCCCGCGGGGGGGCGGGCGCTGGAGCAGCGACCTCCCAGCACCCTGCCGGCCCCGCCTCCCCGCCCGCGCCCCGCCTCCCCCGCCCGCGCCCCGCCCCCCTGAGCGCGCCCCGCCTCCCCGCCCGCGCGCCGCCCCCTCCGCCTCCTTCCATGGGCCCAACAGCTTCACACTCGGGAGCGCCCCGTGCTTGTTTTGGCTGCGGCAGTGGTCCTCCGCGCAGCCCCGGCTCGCATAACCGTGAGGTATCCGCTTTCTCCGCTGACGCCTTTCGGCGAGGCCTGAAATGGCCCTGGGCGGGCGGGCGGGCGGGCCGGCCTCCAGCGCTCCCTCGCCCGGACTCGGGGTGGGTCTCTGGCGGTGGCCCCCCGACGGGGGGCGGGCTGGCGGTGGCGGAAGGAGCCCTGGGCCTCTGGGCGCCGGGAACAGCCGCCTCTGACCACGCTGGCCAGCACGGGCCGCGGCTGGGCTGCCTCCACCCTCTGACTGCATCCCTCCCGGCGTCATCCCGGCCGGCCAGCACCGTGGGCCTCGGGTCAAGAGACAACTAACTGTTGGGGGGAGCAGGTCCCGGGAGCGCTCTGCTGGATGTCCTTGTCTCCAGGCAGGCCCCCTCCAGGGCAGCGTCCAGCGCCCTGGCCGTGGCCTGTGGGCCCTCGATGTGGTCGGATGCCCATGTGTGAAGACGTCCGCGGCCCTGTGCCCTTAGGGCCCGGCCACCCTCTCCCTCAGCTGCTGCTGCGGAAAGGTGGGGCGAGGGAAACAGGAGACTGGAATGATGGGCGAGAATTATTATGTCTTCGTGTGAGCTGGAGCGCAGCCCCGTTCCCTGTGATAACTGGGGGCTCAGCGTCTTCCATTTCCGTGCTCCGAGCCAGGGCCGGCCGTGACAATGAGCGCATTGTTCCCAGCGCCCCGCATCGTCACGGGATCGGCTTGCACTAGGAACCCGGGACGATGAGGCCGGGACATTCACCGGGAGGGGACAAGGGACACGCCACCTCCTGCTGACACCTGTGCACATGTGACCTAGTGACAGGCCCACCCACAGCTGGGACAGGCGCCCGTGGGAGGGACCGTGGGCACCCTCATGGGGGGCAGAGGCTTTTCGTGGCAAAGCTGTGAGGCTGGAACCAGCGCCAGCTTCCTTGTCTGGGAGCAGGTGAGGGCCCAGGAAGTTTGGACGTGCCTTAGGAGGTCACCTCTTGGGACAACAGCCAGCACACGCCAGGTCCTGCACCGAGGAACCAAGAACAGCAATGCCTCGAGGACCCGGGTCTTTGCCTTCCCCCCTGCGGCCGGGCAGGGATCGGGCAATGCCCCCAGGAACCTTCTAGGAACAGCAGAAACTGATCAGAACTGAGCCAAGTCTCGCCCACCCTTGCCCGGCCTCCCTCTGTGCCCTGCTTCAGGTCTGGTGGGCAAGGGGTAGGGGGCAAGGGAGCCCATGTCTCGGTCCTTGCTGGGCCCACCCTGAGCCCTGCCACTGAGACACACCTGCTCATCCAGGGGCAGGTGCCTACTCTGCCCAGTGCCCCGGGGCAAGCCCCGCAGAGAGGTGGGCCGCCGCAGACCACTACTCCTCAGAGCATGGCCCCTCTGTGCGGCACTTGGTGTTCGAGTGAAGAAACAGGCCTGACCCCTGATGTGGGGCCGAGCCAGGCTTTGGCCAGACCTCCTGGCCCCAAGCTCGTGCCTGCCTCCTGGACCTCAGACTCTGATATCACCTTCCCGATGCACCAGGCTTATGCAGCCCACGTCCGGTACCCAGGAGACACGTCGGCTCTGTGAGCCCCCTCTGCTGCACCCCTCCACATGGCCATCTCTTTGGGCCTGGGGTGCCAAGGCCATGTGCACAGGCCTACGCTGCGGGGGCAGCGGCCCCTGGACACAAGCTCACGTGTCGGGGCACCACTCAGTCCTTCTCCGTGGGACCTTTGAGGGGCTTGAGAGTCAGATGCATCCCTTTTGGGGGTCGAGGCCGTCCCTCTGCTTTGCCCACAGGTGCCTGACCCGCCCCTCCAGCCATGTGTTCAGAGGGCGGCCAGGCCTTCCAGAGAACAGCCCGCCTCTCATGGCTTGGGAGAGGATGGCGGCCCCTCTGAGTCAGTGTGGACGGAGCAGAGGCCAGGACAGTCCACCCTGGGGGAGGCTGTCGGCCCCAAGGCTCCTCCCAGGTGGCATCAGCCCCACCAGCCACTCCTGGTTCTCGTGTTATCTGCATTGGATTCCTGGAGTCTAAACTCTTAAGCTCCCATAAATCTCCTCTCATATGGAAGTCAGCGAGCCGTGTAATATTTAAACCGTCCGCAGTCATACCTCATTTGTTTACAAGTTTTCCATGCTGGCCCCAGGGCCTGGGATCCCTAAGTCAGGTTTCCCAACAACCCTGGAAGCCCAGCCCTGGGGGCAGAGGAGCCCCGTCCCCACTTTCAGGGAAGGTCAAGGGGGCAGGATTACGGGGGAGGGGTGCGAGTGTGGATTCAGGGCCTGGGGTGTCCCCTGCCCACTGACTCCAGGGGAGCAGATGATGGGAGTCCAGCATCAGGCCCTTGACTCTGTCTGGGCGGAGGACAGCGTGGCAGCTCAGCCTGCCCCATGCTCGTGCTCACCTCCATCCTGGGTGGGGAGCCGGCTCCCCTCATAAGCAGCTCCCTCTGCCAGAAGGCCCTGTGATCTCAAGGGTCCTACATGGGTCTTCAAACCTCAGGGCTGAGGATGGGAGGGCAGTGCTGGGCCAGGGGCCTCCGGATGCCTGGGGCTCCTTGGTGCCCACAGCACGACTGGGCAGCCTCCCGCCCATGCCGCCATGTGGCACTATAGCAGGGCGAGCGGCTCACGGCTCTGGTGCCACCCCCATGTCACGGTGTCCAAGTGCAGAGCCTGAGCTGGTGTGTCCTTGGAGCTCCTGTCCTTTCCTTCCTGGGGCCCCCTGCTCTGTCACCTGGGGAGTGCGCGGGTCCTAACCACACGCATCAGGACTGTCTCTTCCATCCACGTGCACACCTCTTGGCTCACTGTCCCATCCTTTTCCTTGGCAACCATGTAGACCCGTGGGGGGGGACAGAGCAGCATCTTCTGCTCCCTGTGGGACCCACAGCCACGGAGCAGCCCCTGGAACTGGATGGGCCTCCCACCAGTGCCTGCGAGATGAACGAATGAATGAGTCAGTGAATGAATGAATGAGTGCAGTTGTCACAGCCATGTCAGGCTACAGCTCCTTTCAGCAGAGGGTGTGCTCCCCCATGGGTCTGCGTGAGGGCGGCCTCCCATGCAGCCTGGCCCCCAGGCCTGCCCAATGGAGTGAGGGAGGTCCCCCACTCTCCTGGACCTGGGGTTGAGGCAGCGGGGTCTCAGGAGGCCACGGGGATGGCGGACACAGGGTCGGTACCAGACCTGGAGCCACACGGAAACCACGGGCTCTCTCAGGCTTCTCTCTCCCCCAGGGGCCAGGCAGCCCTGCCTCTGAAGCAGGAGCTCCTGCCCCACCCCTGCTAGGATGAGCTGCTCCCTGGGAGTTGGCGCCCGAACCACTCCCATGTTTCCCACCATCTCTGTATTGAGGCCAGTGCAGGAGGACAGCTGTGACCCCCAGGAGAAGGGGTGGTCATCCTCCCATTATGGACGGGAGCACCGAGGCTCTGAGCAGCCACATGGCTCTCCTGGGGCCACACAAAACTCAGCCCACCTGCTGCAGCCAGGCAGGAGGTGGGAGGTGCCGTGGCTCCGAGCTACATGCTGGCCTCCCAGGCAAGTGGCCCCAGCCATTTATTGACGGTCAGCATTGTGCCCGGATAGTAATGTGGAGAGGGCTGGCGCCCAGACCACACCTTTAGGAGGCAACAGAGCCTCTGTACGTGAGCCCATGACTGGCTGACACCCGTGGACCCCGTGGGGGGTATCCAGGCCTTGGAGACCCCCATAGCAGAGATCATGGGTCCAGGGGACAGGTGGATGGTAGGAGCACAAAAGTTTTTCCCCTGTGAGTGTTCTGCCACCCTACCTGAGGTCCACCTTACCCTGGTACAGACTCTCTGTGTCTGGTTCCCATCATAAGACATGGCTTCGGGGGTACCCCATGATCATGGCCAGGATCTCTCATGGAACCTGCTCCTCGGTCCTGCTCTGCAAAAACCTGCACTATCATCCAGAGTGACAGCTGAGATTTAGGGCCAGTGGAGTTGAGCACCGTGGCAGGGGACACTGCAGAGTGCAGGCATCACTGAGCACTGTTCACCCTCAGAACATGGAGGGGCCTGGACCCCAAAGTCACATGGGCTGACCTTCTGAACGTGAGCGACCAGTATGGCAGGGCCGGCAGAGGCCCTCAGTGGGGGGACAGGGGAGCTGACATCGTCTGGGCTCTGCCAGAGACACGGCAGGCTGGAACAAGGACCACACTCAGGCATGCTTGGCCTCTGTGCTCCACATCCTCTTCTCAAGCAGAGCTGGCCTGCCTGCAGCATTTCCATTTCATCTTGCACCCAAATGTTGCTTCACAGAAAGATTTTGTTTGAGACCAAAGGGATGGGAAGGGATAAGAAGGGGTGGAAAGGGGTTTGAAGAGGCCTCAAGATGTAGGGAGGGGGAACTTATCTTAGAAATAGGAAAACAGGCTCAGATTCACTCCTTGGTCTCCTGGCAGGCAGGGACTGAAGAGCTCAAAGCCGGAGGAAGGTTTCTCTCCCCTCCTCCAGGATCTAGGCCACCCCCAGCCCCAAGCCTTGATCTTTTGCATTAGACAACTCCAGTCTGACACAAGGGTCAAACTGCAAACGGGAAGGCAGAACCCACAGTTACTCCCACTCTGCTTCCCTCACTAGCAGCAGCCAAGCCTGCCTGATACTCCCCTGGGCCCTCACCCCCTCAAGGAAGCCAGAATTAGAAGACAGACTCTACCAGGGACCAGGGAGCTACTTTTCCTCTCCACACTATAGCAGCCCAGGGACAAAGTGCTGAAGATGACCTAGAGGTCAGAAAACCAGTGTCGTTGCCATCAACAACACCACCATGGCCACCATCATCACCATCATCATCACCATCATCACCATCATCATCATCACCACAATCACCACCATCATCACCATCACCATCATCACCACCACCATCATCACCATCATCACCACCATCACCACCATCATCACCATCACCATCATCATCACCATCATCACCACCATCATCATCACCATCATCACCACCATCATCATCACCACCATCACCACCATCATCACCATCACCATCACCATCATCATCACCACCATCACCACCATCATCACCATCACCATCACCATCATCATCACCATCATCACCATCACAATCACCTCCATCATCATTATCATCACCATCACCACCATCATCACCACCATCACCATCATCACCATCATCACCATCATCACCACCATCACCATCATCATCATCACCATCATCACCATCATCACCACCATCATCACCATCACAATCACCTCCATCATCATTATCATCATCATCACCACCATCACCATCATCACCACCATCATCATCATTATCATCACCATCATCACCATCACCACCACCACCATTATCTACATTGTCATCATCACCACCATCATCACCATTAGTCACCTCCATCATCATCACCATCATCACCATTATCACCACCATCATTATCACCATGACCATCGTCACCACCATCACCATCATCATCACCA
>NC_138372.1:1423298-1480998 GCF_054177405.1 Leptonychotes weddellii | reverse complement strand
CATCATCATCATCATCACCATCATCATCACCACCATCACCACCACCATCATCATCACCAACGTAGCAGTAGCAGTAGTAGCAGAGGCCATCTTGAATAGGAGAAAAGGGGCTTTGTTTCAGTTATTCTGAGATGTGGTTTGGTAACAGGATGACAGTCGGGCAGAGAAGGACAGTGAAGGAGTGTACAAAGGGGAAGAGCCCTGGAATCTGGGCTGAGCACTACTCTCAACTTCTTATATGGCTTTGGAAGGTGACAGCTTGTGAACCTGACATTCTCACTTATAAAACAGTGACCCTGACAGGGAGGGTGTTGAGAGCGGGAAACAGTGGTCCTTCTTAAGTTCCCTTATGACTTTAGGTATGATGGAAAGAGATAAAAACCCTATTCAGGAGCCCCATTCCTCCCAGACCCTCTCTCTCACAACTAAGAGCCCTGGTTGTAACACAATGAGCAGATGTCAGGGTGTCTGAAAGGTGGGAAGAAGAGGCTGCAAGGGGCCTTGGGATGTGGGGAGCTCCCTGAGCTTCCTTGTTGTCTCCTATATGGTCCCCAGCAGGTGCTGTGAAGCCTCCAACACAGAATCCTTAATGGGCACAGACTAAAAAAGCTCCGGGGAAGGCCTGTTCCCACTGAGAAAAGTATGACCTAAAAACAGAGAAACTTTTGGAGAATATCCTCCCTACTCCAGCCAAACACCAATGGAAAAAGCACATGGCATCTCTGTGGCTTCAGCAGGCAGAGTGGGAATTGATTCAATGGTACTCCTCCACCCCAGCCCCACCTCACCCCACCCAACTCCTCACCTCCAGGGGCTCCAATCCCCTGCCGGGGTGGTATTGGCATCCAGAGGTGAGCTGAACCTCCACCCCACCTGTCTGTCACAAGGCCATGTGAGTCAGTGCCCACATTTCTGGGATGCTGGCTGTGGGGCCCCTCAGAAAACTCAACACACCACCTATCCAGCCCTCATGCTACACCTCATCAGGGGGACTGCCTACTACAAAAAAGATTAGATGGTGTCCAGAGTCCCAGGACATTCAAAGCCCCCAGAGTACAGTAGAAAATCACTCATCATACCAAGAACCAGGAAGATCATAGACGGAATGAGAAAAGACAATGAGCAGGAGTGATTTTTGCAGCAGATGAATCTGATGCTGGAGTTCTCTGCCAGTGGTTTTAAAGCAGCCATCACAAAAATGTTGCAGCAAGCAATTATGAATTCCCTCGAAACAAATGCAAAAATGGAAAACCCCAGCAAAGTTTTAGAATTTACAAAAAAAAAAAAAGAACAAATTATCAAACTGAAAAATATAACTGAAATAAAAAATGTCCTGGAGGGGCCCAGTGGGCGGGGACAGAACAGGTGAATTTCAGGACAGGTGAGTGGAATTTCCCCAATCTGAACAACACAGAAAAGAGAACAAAAAATGATGAGCAAAGTCACAGGGACCTGTGGGACAATGACAAGATTGCTGACTTTTGTATCCTCAGAGATGTGGAAGGGGAGAAAAGAGTGGAACTTTAAAAAGTATTACAAGAGGGGTGCCTGGGTGGCTCAGTTGGTTAAGCGTCCAGCTCTTGATTGCAGCTCAGGTCATGATGTCAGGGTCCTGGGATTGAAGCCTACACTGGGATCTGCTCTTAGCGGGGTGTCTGCTTGAGCTTATCTCCCTCTCCCTCCCCCCGCCCCTCCCCCCACTCTCTCTCTCTCTGAAATAAATAAATCTTTAAAAAAATGTATTACAAGAAATAATAGCACAAAATTCCCAAATTTGGCAAAAGACATAAATCTACAGATTCAAAAGGCTGCCTAAATCCCAAAGGATAAACCTACAGAAATCCACACCAAGACACATCATAATCAAGCTTCTGGGAACTGCAATGAAAACCCTCAAGAGCAGCCGGAGAGAAATGGTGCATTACCTAAAAGGGCAGCAATCGAATAACTGGGAATCTCTGATCCACAGCCACAGAGGCGCGGAGAAGGGATTCACACAACATTGCTCAGGTGCTGAAAGGGAACAGCTAACTGTGGATTCTGTGTCCAGAGAAAATATCCTTCAGGGACGAAGGAGAAAGAAAGCCATCCTCATATGACAGAAAACGAAGAGACTTTGCCACTAGCAAACTCCCCTTAAGGAAAGACTAAAGGAAATTCTCTAAACAGAAAGGAAATGATAGAGGGGGACTTGGAACCTCAGAAGTGCAAAAGAACATCAGGTTGGGTAAAAATACAGATAACCTATTCTAACGAGTTTTTTAAATCATTTGATGGCAGAAGGGAAAATCGTAATACCGTCTGAGGTTGTTCTCAAACGTGTGTAGGAGCAACAGGACAATTCTATTTTAAAATTTGGGAGGCTACAGGGACCTAAACAGAAGTAAGTTTTCTGCATTGCACGCCACATGGGAAAACGTCATGACTGGTAGATTGTGATGCTCCCCTGCGGCAGTCGCCAAGAAATCAACACAATACAATCTGCTGAAAATCCTCATTAATAAGTCAAGATGGAGTTCCAAGGAACGTTCAAGGGGAGAGAAAGGGAACAGGAGACAAAATAACACGGTGGCGGAGTCAAGATGGAACACATTGCTTTACATGTAAAACATCCAAACCCACGGACTGAAAGGCAGAGATCGATCCCACGGACTCAACAAAGGCCCCGACTCCCTGCTGTCTGAGGGACACTGTGTGCTCACGTCAAATAGGACATCCACAGAAGGAGAGGAACACACACACGTGTAGATAGATGGGTGTAGTCCCGTCGTTAAACTACCCCCCGCCGCCTCCCTTCCCGTTCCCTCCTGCCTCCACCAACCTGCGGTGTCTATCCTTCTGTTCTTTTCCATGTGCTTATAATCCTACAAAAAACCCACATGTTCACTTACACGAAATGTGCAGAGATATGCGTGGGAAAGCGCCACTGTTTTCTTTACCAGAAACAAAGGGGAGATCCTTTTATAGACTTCTCTGTCATTTGTTTCTCTCCCCATATTATTTTGGGAGAATTCCACCAAATCAATATGGAAAAATTCCCTTTATGCATCATTTATTCAACCGTTACTTTATTGATGGCTGTTAACTTTGTCTCTAGAATTTCACTCCCAAACGACGCTATCAATATCTTTGGCAGTAAAAACAAGCAGAAACATCACAATAATCCTGGTGTTTGATGCTCACGTGACCCTCAGAGCAGGGACCCTGATGGAGGGTCCTAAACCAATGACAGTTTCTGCTCCTGCCCAACCCCGTCTGCCCAGGATGTGGGCTCCATCCTGCTTCAGCTGCCGGCCTCATAAAAACTGCAAAAGCCCTACTGTATCGAGGACCCACCAGCTGGCTCTGTTGGCCCCCAGAACAGAGCAGCATTCCTGTTGGTTCCTGTCCCCGACCAGGGCTGACTGTCCCAGACCATCTAGGACGCACATCTAAAATGGAGAGCCCAGGGCCCTGTGGGATCAAGCTCGGGCCCCTGCCTTTGGGACAAACGGCAGACAGACACAGCCTCAACCCCTAACCCAGGGCTTTCTCGGGACAAGGGGGGTGGGGGCAGCCACTTAAACGGGATTCACCACCGGGGTCGGAAATGACTCTGGTGCCACCTAGAATAAACAGCCCGACATGACCAGAGGCTGCACGCTGGTTCATCTTTTATTGAACACCCTGCTGATGCTGAGGGGCGAGCTCACTGCCCACACCCACCCCTTGCCCACAGCCCCTCAGAAGCATCTTCTCTGAACCACGGATGTCCCAAACTCCTTGAAATCTGCGGAGGTAACCCACATCTGCTTGAAGCTGCTCAGGGAGGTTACAATGGAGGCACCAATCCACGTGGAGAACCACCTGTCAGGGGGAGCCGTGATCTTGATGGGGGTCCCTTTGGAAGCCAGTTGCTCCAACTCCCTCAGAAGACGGTCGTCGAGGCCCTGGAACAGAGTGGTGCCCCCGGACAGCACAATCTCCCCATAAAGCGTCTTCTGGATGTCCGCATCACACTTGGTGATGCTGCAGGACACCATTTTTGAGAGGCCCGGGTTTTGGATGCCCAGCTGGTCGGGTGCGAACAGGGCCTCGGGCGCCTGGTGCAGCTGGTCCCCGATGCAGATGATGTTCCCGTCCGGCAGCTTGTACTCTCTCAGGACCTCCTCCGGCCTCCGGGAGAGCTCCTTCTCTGGCTCCAGGGCCACATAGCACAGCTTCTCCTTGATGTCGTCCACCAGGGCCTTGTCCAGCACGCACGGGAAGGACCGCCCGCTAGCCAGCAGCAGCCGCGTGAGGTGCTCTGTGATGTCCCTCCCCGCCACATAGAGCTTGGTGACCGCATGGGGCAGGGAGTACCCTTCAAAGATGGGGACGGTGCAAGTGACCCCATCCCCGCTGTCCACCACCAGGCCCGTGACGCAGGCTGAGGCGTAGAGGGCCAGCACGGCCTGGTCCGACAGGTAGAAGGCGGGCACATTGAAGTTCTCGAACATCATCTCGGCCATCTTCTCCCGGGCCTCCCTGGGGTTCAGGGAGGGCTCGGTCATGAGCACGGGCCGGTCGCTGGCCTTCACCCCCAGCTCCCACTCGAACAGGTGCTTGCAGAGTCTCTCCATGTCTTCCCAGCTGGTGACCAGGCCCCGCTCGATGGGGTAGCGCAGGTGTAGGACCTCGTGCTTGTGCAGAGCTTCTTCCCCCACAAAGTACTCCTTGTGATTGGCTCCCGCCGAGGGCATCTTGAACTTGGGGTGCCCCACGACAGAGCTGATGACATGGCGGGGCCCAATCTCTCCAGAGAGGCCCGCTTTGCAGAGCCCAGAGCCATTGTCGAAAATCACAGCTGGAGAATCCAATACGTGTGGATTAAACATGTCTGCAGCATCCTCTTCTGTGCTTCACCCAAATAAAGACAGAACCCTCTCGGGCCACTTTGTGACGCAAGAGGCCCCTCTGGAAGTTTTAAGGGCGCGGGATTCCACAGCTCTGTGGCGACTCCCAGGTGGGGCTAGCAGGCTGGTCCGCGAGGGCCCTCCATCCTCACCGCAGATCTGCCCTGCTTTCAGGCAGCCTTTTCAGGGATGACGGTCCCACATGTAACAATCCAGCCAAGGCAACAATTGTCCTCAGCCAGCAATCAGAGGGCCCTGAGGGCGTGGGGGCTCGGAGCCCCCAGTACTCCCTCCCTGGGGAGACTCCAAATGGCCCAGGGCAGGCCAGACCGACAGGCGTTATTGATGGGCCTGTGGACCGAGGCCCAGCCTTGGAACCCAGGGAAGCAGCCCAGCCCGGCCCCTCCCCCAGAGGACTGGTGTCTGCTGTGCGTGGGGTGACAACAAAAACACACTTCCCTCTGCTAAGGAGAGGGCCAAGAGCCAGGCACAGGTCCAGGTTGGAGGAACAGTGCCCACAGCCATCACATCAGGCACTCAGAACGTGTAGACTCCTCCAGGTAGCCCTCAGGGATTTGTCCTCCCTTCACCCCACGAGCCCTGGCTCTCTGTCCCACAGAACAGATGCGCAGCGACGCTCTCTCGGCCTGTGGGATGTCCCTGCAGGCAGGCCCGTCCCTGCTCTGGCTTGAGGTCAGGGCCCCTCCTTGCTGTCCACGGCCTGCAACAATTGGCACAGAGCAATGTGCAGCGATCCGTGGGGCTGGGAGCATGGCCTCTGAAGATGGGGTCTGGGGTTCCCAGAGTGGGGCACTCCGGTGTCTGCGGACCATCACACGGTCGGCCACACGCACTGAGGCTTGCTCAGAAAGGACCAGCTCTTCAAGAAGGAGGCAGGCAGCACAGCTGGACCGTGGCAAGGCTGCGGGGCCAGCCCGAGGGGCCAGGCCGAGGGCCACACGATGGGAGCCCCCAGGGGACCCGAGCCTGCAGCCCTGAGCCCGGCAGGGTGGATGTGCGTTTACCTGATGACCCTCCCCTCCCGGCGTATCCAGAATCACCCTCGGGTCCAGCTCCGCCCACATCCCGAGAGCCCCCCCAGAGAACAACCTCCCCTCCGGAAGCCCCAGCCTCCTCCGCCAGTGTATGTCCTGCTGACCCTTCTAAAGCCACCAGATAAAACAGCAGTAAGGGTTAGTTGTGTGGTGTAGACTCTGGTGCAGGTGTGTGGTCTGCACATGTAGTGGAGACAAGTAGCAGATATGTGACCTCGTGGTACCCTCAGAGCTAAGCCCTGGGTGAGAATCGATAAAAACTGGGCCTCGTTGGCTATTTTCCCCAAAGGACACCTGCAGGCGGAAACTGAGTCACACACAGGATGGGGCTGATGCCGTGGGATGACCCCTGATGGAGTTTGCACAGCCCACAGCAGTTGTCAACTACCCCTGTGGGGGACCCCGCAATTTGGGGGCTCCAACATTTAGATGGACAGTCAGCAGAAGGCCGTCTCTTGGGGGTTCCGGCCTGCTTGCATCACAAAAGGCCTGTGATTTGGGGTCTTAAGAATTGCTAGAATTTTCTGATTATTGCCAAACACTCCAGGCTGAATCAGGAGGAATGCGCTCTCAGGGTTTCTAAATTTTGGCCCCCAAAGTGGCCCACATGGGAGGTGATGTAACAATGCACATCAGTTTCAGGTCAAAGCACACTGGTGACACATGGGTGTGTCCCCGTGGGCCGGGGCTGGCAGGGGCATTTGGCGTTTGCAGGAGGGACAGAGAAGGAGAAAAGGACCGAGGGCAAGGCACAGCTTAGACGGACCCGTGGGTGGGCATGTCCTGTGGCCACCGGGCACCCTGTTGCTACAACAACACACAAAACCCACCAATAACCGCATCCCGTAGGCCAGCTGCCTCTGACCCACGCGTAGGTCACACGAGCACATGAACCCCCCCCGGCCCCTCCCTGAGCTCCCCAGGCCCAGCTTCCTGGTTGGCCCCCCAGTTAGGTCTGGGACACATCCACCTGTTGCCAAACCTGGGCGGCTCTCCCTTCCTCTGTGACCCCCGCCAGCCCCACACAAGCTGAGACCCTCAAGGACAGAGCTGGGAAAGCAGGGCCGACGTCAGGCCAGGGGCCCCAAGCAAAGCCATCCGAGCATTTCTAGGACCCCTTTCCCAAATGCTTTCAGTCTCCCTGCTGAGCCTGCGAGACGTGCTGCCCTTTGTCGGGGGCCTGGCACCTCTCAGCCCTGCCGACAGCTCAGGACGCTCACGGAACGCACTGGGGACGGCCATGCTATTGAAGACTGGCCCCGGGCTAGGTGGAGGCTTCCTTCCGTCCCCATCGTTAAGTATCCACCTCATGGGGAGAAGACCCGCCGCCAAGAAGTGGGATACTCTCGGCGGGGGGAGGGGGGGGCGCGACACCACGTGGCCACTGAGAAAAACGAGTGGGTTTATGAGCCACAGCCTACGTGAGGTTGTGTTGGTTTCAAGCTCCCGGCTGGGGGCAGAAATTCCACCCCGTGGTGCTCAGGTGCCTGGGAACCTTCTCTGCAGCCCGGCCCCCTCCCTGTGCCTGAAGCCCATCATGGAAATGCCCCCACCCCTCCCACCACCTGGGTCTGCAGGTCTGGGAGGGACAGCATGTGTCCTGTGCAGGTGTCCACGGCGGTGCCCACGAACACCCTTGCCATGTCAGTGGATACGACGCTCCGTGTAGCTGAGCATTTGCTGCAAGGTTGAGTTTGCTCTGAACACAAGGACGTCACCCCTCTTCAAAATCCAGTTAGAAGCCGGCCCCGTGGAGGCTGCCCTGCCCCCACCCCGGGTCGGCCATGCCTCGTAAATCGCTTGAACAAGTTTATGGGCCAACTGGCTATAACTGCATCTCCCTCCGCAGGGCAAGGCTCGCCACCGTGATTGTTCTAGAGGGCACTCGTTTCCGTCTTACACGGGGAGGCTCGCTCTTATTTCTGGTCCAGCAGTCATGCCCAACGGCAGCCCTCCCCAGCCCCCACACGGTCCCCACCTCCCACGCCCTTCGAGGAGCCCCAGCCCGTGGAGGGAGGTGCACAGCCCTGGGGCAGCCTTGGAAAGCTGTCAGCCATTTAGACGGGAGTGGGCAGCCTGGATCTGCTGGGCACCCCTGCTTCCTGCTCCCTGGTGCAATGTGACTAGGCCACCCAAGCCCTGGGCTGGCAGCCGCCTTGGCTGTCCCGTCGTCCCTGGTTCCATGTGCCACTGGCGCCCAGATCCTCAGCCAATTAGTGACCAGCAGACTGGGCTCATTAGTTGTGGCTGACATCTGGCGGCCAGATCCTGTTTGCTGGGGTCTGGTCCGGTGTCGGCCAGCAGCCTGAAGGAACAGGGCAACTCTGCAGGTGGCAGGATGGGCACCCCTCTTGCAAGAGAGAGAATTGTGTACATGTCCACGGGGAATGTGGGAGTCCAGGGACTACAGGGGCTTGCAGTGTGCCCCCAAATGTCTTCTTTTTCACCTCTTTGCCCCCGTCATCCCCAGGAAGCCCAAAGCCCTGAGAACTCTTCCTTGTGTCCCAGCCGTTTTGAATCTCTGGGATGGAACTTGTGTCATATACTCTCATCCATTTTCCATCCACCATCCAATCATCCATCCATCCACCCATCCATCCATCCATCAATCCATCCATCCATCCCTCCACTCATCCATCCATCCATCCATCCATCCATCCACCCATCCATCCATCCATCCATCCTTCCACTCAATGATCCATCCATCTATCCATCCATCCATCCATCCATCCATCCATCCATCTCTCCACTCATCCATCCATCCATCCATCCTTTCATCCATCCATCCATCCATCCATCCTTCCACTCAATGATCCATCCATCTATCCGTTCATCCATCCATCCTTCCACTCAACGATCCATCCATCCATCCATCAACCCTTCCACTCATCCATCCATCCACCCATCCATCCATCCACCCTTCCATTCATCCATCCATTATTCCAGACATTCATCCACCCATCCTCCTTCCACTCATCCATCCATCCAGACATCCAGACATCCATCCACTCATCCATCCATTTGTCCATCCATCCACCCATGCATCCATCCACCCACCCTTCTATCCATCCATCCATCTACCCATCCATCCACTCACCCACTCACCTATCCCTCCATTTATCCATCCAACCTCCTGTTCAATTATCCTCCCTCCCTTCCATCCCCCTTTCTTCTCTTAGTGGCTGAAGTGAGCATCCTCACTTGTCTTTGTCCACCTCTTTCCTTGGTGACCTTCAGGCTTCAGCAGAGCCGATGGGGTCTCCACAGCTGACAGCACAGCACCCATTGAGTCCTGCCTGCTGTCGTTCCCTTCCAGCTAACTGGGTCAGAATGACCTCCCTAGGTGGCTCCTCTCTCAGCCTCCCCATAAGCCTGACACTAAACTGGTCGGGGTGGGCAGATCTGGCCCTCTGCAGTTGATATGACTTCCACAAGGAGGGGCAGAGGAAAGAAATGATGCTGAGCTGACACGTTCTGGGGAGCCCTTGTCAGAGCCTTCCATGGTTCAGCGTGGTTCTGTGGAGACACTGCTGGGAGGGCAAGGGGAGGCAGGCCAGTTTGAGGGAGAGACAGTCTGAGGCCAGACCACCACTTACCCCTCTCCTGCTTTTTGTCCCCCATCCTCATGGAACTCTGGTCCTGAGCACTTACAAAATATTTTCTCTAAATATATCTGTTGGAGGAAATTTGGAAAACACAAGAAAAAAACATTGCAAAGCCAGTAAGAACTAGCCTTGACCCTACCACGCTAAGCACTGCTGATATTTTGGTATGCTCCTTAGGGTTTTATATTTCAAAATAAAATGAGGATGTGTTCTTATCCCAAACCCCTGCATCTCCTGCTCCCACCTAGTGCCCTCCCCACACCACGTCACGTGCCAGGTCCTGACAGGTGCCCGGTCATTTCTCTCCAAATTGACAGCTGGCCTTTGTCACGTAGGTGGGACTCTTGGCCCTTCCTTGCACCCCTCCCCATGAATTCTCACACATGGTTCAATATTTGGCTAAATTATCGCCTCATGGGGGTGGCCTGTGGCCAGCAGGCAGGTGGCCAGTCACACTTTTGCACCTGGGGTCAAATGTGCTGTGACCACGGATGACGGGGAGGCAGAGGGAAGTTCTGAGGACAGGCGCCTCTGTGGCCCAGCAGGAGTGGGGGCCCAGCCCTGGCAGGTGGTGAGCCCCACCTGGGCACATGCTGGCCGAGGCGTGGACCCCTTCTCTGGGACCAATGTGGCCAGAACCCTGGAACAGATTTTGCGGGGACCCAGGTTCCGGATCCATTAAGACAGAGCCCTTCCCTATAGCCATTTCAGGACTCTGTAACGTGGCCACCTGGCCACAGGGCAGGCTGGAAAGGACCGTCTCTCCTTTGGGGTGTCAGGTGGGTACCAGCCATCAGGATGGGTAACCGCCAGAATCGGACATGTCAGGGGTGTCAGGTGTGGGTTTGCTGGTCTTCCCGGCCCAGCCCAGTGTGGGTGGGCTCCAGGCGTGGTCCAGAGACCCAGTCGTTGCCTTGTGGGGGGCTATCCTGGTCAGCCCGGGCACCATAACAGAACACCGCAGGCTGGGCAGTGTAAACAACATTTGCGTCTCATAGCTCTGGGGGCCCGAAGTCTCAGATCGGGGCGCAGGCAGGGTCAGTTCCTACTGAGGCCCTCCTTACTGGCCTGGCCTCACAGGATGGACAGAGCTCTGGGGTCTCTCCTTCTCCTTGGAAGGGCACTAATGACATCAACTCCCCCTCCTGCAAAACCTCATTGAACCCCAACCCCCTCCCAAAGGCCCTGCGCCCTACCCCCATCACAGGAGGGGTCTGGCGGGGACACAGACATTCAGCCCACATCAGGGCTGTCCTGTCCCTCTCTCGGCAGCAGGAACCCACAGGCAAGGTGGCTGGGGGCCAGGCCAGCAGTGGCTCGGCAATCACAGTCCACATGCCGGGTCTCCGAGCCCTGGCCCCCCCAACTGCTGGGCAGGTGGAAGACGCGTCCAAGCCAGGACACAGAGGAGTGGGAGAGAGCCTGGACGTGCTGAGCTGCCAGGAGAGCGGATGGGGGGCAGAGGACAGGACAGTCAGGGGGCTGGCTGGGAGCTTTACCTGCCCCCAGGGAACAAGGGACAGGCTCGTGAACAGCACCGTCCACCCCACCCCTAGACTTGGAAACCTTGGGGTCCCACCGTCTTCCCTTCTCAGGACAGTGCATGCACGAGTGTGTTGAGGGCGTGGGGCAGGCCCGGCCTGCACCCGTCGGAGGCCGGAGAGGCTTCAGCCCCAACAGGACAGAGAGAAAGGGAACGGAGACGGGAGACAGCTCTGGGGGAGCCCTGCATCTGCGGCGAGCAGGGCTCTGGGTCACGGCCACACGAGCTCGAGACACCCCCCTCCCTGGCAGGAGAGTGGCTGCCCGGGGTGGGCACAGACCTCCTGTAGCTTCACCTGCTTCTGCTCTCCTCACTTCCGGAGGTGGCAGATTTCTGATCTGAAGAGTTAAGACAGTGAACACAGTGTATAAAATACCAGAGAAAGCCCCTCCTCGTCGCCCCGAGGCTTCTCCACGCGCAGCCTCCATCAATGCTCCGTCTGAATCTTCCAGATATTCCTAGGCACAAGTACATACGGAAATACCCAGAATTCGGCTTTTTTCCGCAGAACGGACACAGCCACACACACGGTTCTGCCCTCCCACCGGCGTGCACCATGTGTTTCTGTTCTCGGGGTGCCGGCGGGACTCAGACCCGGCCTTCCGAGTGGCCGCTCAGTGACTGGCTGTCTCCTTATCTGACTCACCTGACCATTTATCTCTCTTCAGGTTTTGCATTGAACAATGTTTCCGTCATTGAGGTTTTTCGGATTTTTTAAACTCTCACACACAAGGCCAGAGTTGGTATTCTTGTTGGTCCACATCTGTGTGCTTGGTGCGGACCTCAGGAGCTGGATTCTGACTCAGGGTCCCCCATGGCCGAAGGGGACGCATGTTTACGGGTGGCCAGAAGCTGCCAGGATCTGAGACCCCTTTTGAAGGATGAGGGGGCCCCGTCCATTCCAGGTTTTGTAAAGCCTCCGAGTGGGAAGACAGAGTGGGGGTGGTTGGCATCGTGATACCCGCCGAAGTCTCCAGGGAAGGACGTCCCGGGCCTCTGTCCCGGCTCCTGGTGGTAGCAGAGCTCCAGTCCTCCTCTGGCATTCTCCCCGCCTGCACGTGTCTGTGGCCTAATTTCCCCATTTTATAAAGGTGCCCTGATGTTGCATTAGGGCCACCCCAATGGCTTCGTCTGAGTTCTGTCATCTGCAAAGACCCTACTTCCTGGTGAGGCCACATTCACAGTTCTGGGGTTAGGACTTCAGCCTAAGAACCTGGGGACACAATTCAGTCTGTAACCTGCACCTGCCCGGGGAGAAGTGGGTGTGCTGGTGTGAAGGGTGCAGGCAAGGAGGTGGGGGCCCAGGGGCATCGTGAGGGGAGGCCGCTCCCTGATACAGAAAGGGGCCATAGTAGTTACCCACTGCTGCGTAACGAGTTAACACGAAATGCAGCAGCCGGAAACAACCATTCTTACTTCGAGGTCTCTGTGGGTCTGGAATCTGGGCCCCACTCACCTGGTGTGGGTGGCTGGGGATGCAGTGTCATCTGAAGGCTCCTCGGGGAGGCCGGGGTGGGGGGTCTGCTTCCAAACTCACACACACGACTGTGGGCAGGCCTCAGTCCCTCACCATGTGGGGTCTCTCAACGGGGCAGCTCGCTTCCCTTAGAGAGAGAGAGAGAGCTCAAGAGACCTCGCGCCCCGGTTGGGAGCCGCAGCCCTTTTATACCGAATCCCGGGAATGATGTCCCATCACTCCTGCTGCCCTCTGTCGTCCAGAAGCCCGTCCATAGCCCAGACCACAGGGAGCGGGCCGCATCCGGGGGCACCTGTGGGGACGTAGGATTATCGGGGGTTACGTTGGAGGCTTCCCGCACAGGGGGCATCGACCAGAGCACTGGGACGGGGACCAAGGGCCACCCAAGCATGGCCTGTCTAGCCTCAGTTTCCTGAGCTGTCCGCAGGGATGCTGCATTCTGGTGCTGCTGGAGTCCACGGAGAAGGGGGCACCGTGGCTGCCGGAAGAGTGTGGCCCCGGAAGCTGGAGCCCCACAGACCAGGGCCAGTTGGCTGGCTGGGCACCGCCTCTTCTGGGTCCCGGAGACAGTAGCCGGTGGCTCTCCAGCGGCCACTGCAGCCAGTTCTCATTGCTTTGAAATGCCACATCCTGACCTAGACATCCCAAACAAGCTACGGTGTCCTCCCCACACACACCCCGATGAGCCGTCTTGGCCTCCCCCACCACCGAGCGTCTGTGTGGACGCTCACCCCACCTGCCCCACACCCGGGGCCAGGCCAGCAGCAGCACCCGCAGTGTGGCCCTCAAAACAAGAGGGTCTCCTGCCCCCTGCTGGTGCCCAGCAGAAGTGTCAAAAGACTGGGGTGTTTGGGGGGTGTCCCTGGAACAAAAGGAGGCTTGTTAGCTTCAGACGAGGCAGGACACTGGGGGAGGGAAAAAAAATCAATGTTTGCTAAATAAGGAAAAAAAATCACCCTGCCTCAGTGGGGAAAAGGCTTATTTTCAAGTGTATTAAAGTGATTACCCAGAGGAAAAGCCAAAGCAAATGAACAGGCGTGCGGAGTGGTGAGTCGCCCGCTTTCCCAGAGAGCTTCCGACAAGCAGAGTGTGCACGCCCGCCCTCCAGCCGGACTCGGCTGAGCTCTCAGTTTTAAATAGTTTATAACGTTTCAGGGGCAGTGTCTAAGTGAGGGCAGTCCCTGGAGATGCTCGGCAGACCTGTACATTTAGCCCGTGATAAATAACCAGGAAAAGCACAAGGCCCGGAAGGATCCCAGATTTAATTCAAATAATTTAAAATCTAATGTTGAAAGAGCTCTTTGCATTCATGTGCCGTCCATGTTTCCAGCTGGAGAAAGAAAAGGCTTTGTGTTCGGGCTGGGGGCAGGGTGACGGGCGGTGAGCCCACGGTTGGGGGACTAACCTCTTTACCATGTGCTGCTTGCAGCCAGCTCGCCGGCATTTTTCAAGCGGTAAGTGGCAGGCGTCGTTTCGGAAAGCCGGACGTGGGGGGAAGAAGATTTATCACCTCCGTGGACTTCACTCCAGGTGAAAGGATTTTTGTCCACGGCGGGGCCGCCAAGGGGAGCAGAGGGGGCTGCCCCTCCCCACGGATGCCCACCCTCCAGACAGCTCCCGGGAGACCCGCTCGCCTTGGGATGGAGGGGTCTCCATGTGGAGTGCCGTGTGCCCTCACGGGGGCGGACAGGGCTGGGTGGCTGGTCCGACGGCACGCCCCGCATGGCCACGGCCCGTCCAAGGAGGGAGCCCCCCAGGCAGCCACAGATGAGGAAAGCGGCCGGGGGCCACCAGGAGCTGGTCTCAGCAGACCGGGGTTGTGGGTGGTGCAGCCTGAGGGTCTGTGCTCAGTTTTGAAGGATTTGCAGAGCTGTGTGCCCTGGGGTGACAGTGTCCCCCAAAGAGGCACGGCCACCTGAATCCTCAGAACCGGGCCTTATTTGGAAACGCACTTCGATACGAGGGGTCATATTGCATTAGGATGGGCTCCCAATCCAATGACTGGAGGACTCAGAAGAAAAAGCAGGCGCACAGGGAGAAGGCCACGTGACGGCGCAGACAGAGGTCGCCGTGGGGCCTCCGTCAGCCAGGGACCGTTGGCAGCGACGGGAGCCGAGAGGGGCTGTAGCGGAGCGTCCCTCAGACCCCCATAGGGAGCCAGCCCTGCCCACCCCTGGCCCCCGCACCCTGAGAGAGCACCTTGCTGTGGCTTTAAACCCTGCCCTCATCCTATAAGACTGCCCGGGAGGGCTCACGCAGCCACCAGCAGCCACGTGTGTCATCCATCTGTTCTACGTGACAGCGACAAAGAGCATCGTCTTCCCTCGAGCGGCTCCAAGCCCCCAGGCCCACTCCTGTGGCAGGTTTCCCTGTGGCCTCTGACGATCGGGGACATGAAACACACCGCCCAACTCACCTTTCTAAAATGACCCATTTCCCCTTTTTCTGACAGTTGCTTTTTCTATTTAAGAGACTCCATGGGACCTTTGCTTAGACGGTACCAAAAAGGCTACATCTGGTTGCAGAGTTTATTCCCGGCTTGGACAGAGGAGGCCTTGGAGCGTCCTCGAGGAGGAGCAGAAGCTGGAGAAGCGCTCGGCAGAGGGAGGCCGCCCCCTCCCACCCCCCGGCCCGGGTCTTGGCACCAGGCCGTATCTCCGTGACTCCCGGGCATCTCCAGGACACCCCCGTGCACGCCTCATCTGGGTCAGGTGCGCCTTCAGATTCCGGGCAACTGGAAACAGATCCAGGATGCGAGGGCGTGTGGGCAAGATCCCTCTAGAAACAGACATTGTCCATCGTTCTTTCCAAGAGCGGCAGAGTGAGACGTTCCGTGGCACTCTGGAGAAGCATCCCTGGGATGAAAGACGCCAGGGGCCACGAGTTGGCAGCTCAGAGCCTCTGCCTGGGAGGGACATGCGTCACCTCTGCTCACATTTCACAGGTTCTGTAGCCTCACCCACCTGCAAGGGCCCTGACGTGGCCAATCAGGTGGTGTGCGTGCATTTTCCAAGGTTCTCCTTGGCTGTGTATATGTGGGGTTGCCAACTCCCAGAAGACAGGCCCATCCTAAACATTCTTCTTGTTTATCAGAAATTCAAACGTGGCTGGCTGTCCTGTGTTTGCAGGTGCAAAGCTGCCCCACCTGTGCGGGCTGGGCTCACAGTCTGGCTTCGTGTCTCAAGCCCCACGGTGGTGGGTGTGCGCGTGGTCGGTATTTTCCACGTAGGAGCCTTAAACACGGAGAAACACTTGCCCTGAGGCACCAGGGTACAGCTCTGTTCCTCGGGCCCCGGAGGAAGGAGACCCGCCAGGAAGGGAACGTGAGCCAGGGAGCTCTGCCCTCAGGCATCTGTGCCAAAGACATGCCTGGAGCTTTCCAAAAGGGAATTCAACCTAAGAATAGAAACCGGCCCCCTTCTCCCCGCGTCCCCGCCTGTCTGCCCAGACTCCCAAGAGAGGGGCGCTGGGACGCCGCCGGCAGAGACTTGAAACATCCACCCTGCTCCTGGGCGATTCTCACGAGAGCCAGGAGGTAACCGTTACCCGCTCAGGTCTTATCACCAAGTTCCCAAGATGCCCAAAAGATCGGTTAGCCAGAAGCGGCCAAAGCCGAGAGCAACGGGGGCTTGACGGACGCCAGGAACCGAGGACGGGGGGTCAGCCACACTGGCGGGGAGAGCCACGGTTCCCATTTGCTCAGCACGAGAGGAACAAAGTACAGAACGCCCTTCTCTGTCTGCCCCTCCCAGTGACAGAACCGCTGAGGACATCATGCAAATGGATCAGCATGGACGAGGCCGGGGTCCCACCCAAGCGTCCCTGCACCCTGTGGGAGCTGCCGTCCCCCGATCCAACATGCACCTGCTGTGGACCCTAGGTGGGGCTGGGCGAGCTGGGACGGCCCTGACTCACTGAGCCGCAGTCTGGAGGCGGAGGGGTGGGGCGGAGACGAGTTAACAAACACGCGTCCAGATGGTGTCGGAGTGGGATATACAGTGGGAAGAAAATAACACGAAACAGGGGCTGGGACAGGCTGGGCTGAGGGACAAGTTAAACCAGGTGGTCAGGGGAGTCCCCACCGAGCTGAGACCCCAAAGCCAAGGCTAAGAGTGCATGGGAGACCTGGAAACAGAACATTCCAGCATGGCAAGGGAAGAGCATGGGGTGGGCAAAGGCCCTGGGGCAGGAATCATGTTACCTTCCCTGGTTCTTTGCTTGTCACAAGCACTGCCTCCCTGGTTTAGGGTTCTTCCCAGCCTCCCCTGACCTGGTATATTAAAGAGGTCCCAGCCAGGGAAGGCACCACCGCCAAGCCCAGCCAGGTCTGGTGTCCAGGCCCGGCGTCAGGACCAGGCTGGGTTTGGGCTAGCCAGGAGCCTACACGGTGGGCCAAGTCCCAGGGCTCAGGTGCCCTGATCTTCAACCCCTTTCTGCGCTCCCCTCGAATGCAGCTACAGCTGGGTCCTCCCCCATGGCCTGGGCTTGTGGGGACGGACACTCCCAGGAAAAGCCGCAGTCCCCTTCTGTGCTGGCTGACGGCCCGCCACTTTGTCAAGTGGTCCCCATGCCCTGTGGGCAGGGCGCAGGGTTTGTGAACCTGCGAGAGCTCCTCTCCCAGGCCGGGGGTCCCTCCCTGCTGGAGGGGAGCAGGGATTGCCCCACCCGTGTGGACTCTCACCTGACCCACTCCTGCCTCGCCGGGAGCCCACGGCATCTCCACAGGACAGGTGGCCATCTGGTGTTTCGCGGCATTTCAGCCTGCTGAGAGCAGGCGTCTTGCGACAGTGACGAGCCGTGTGGCGGTGGACAGCTCATGCATGCACCTTCGCTTGGGGCGTCTTCAGCAACTTAGGGCCAAATCCTAGAGGTGGGATCTGGGGCTCCGCTCGGGCTGCTGAAACAGAACACCCCGGACCGGGAGGCTTGAAGTGCAGACATTCACTTCTCACCATTCTGGAGGCTGGAAGCCCACGGTCAAGGCTCCGGCACGTTCCATTTCTGGTGAGAGCTCTCTTCCTGGCTGGCAGACGGCTGCCGTCTTGCTCACAAGGTCCAGGGGGAGGGAGGGAGGGCGAGAGAGAGAGCTCCAGCCTTCTCCTTTTCTATGAGGGCACTGTTCCTCCAGGGCGGCTCAGCTCATCAAACCCTAACCAACCACCCCCCAAAGATGCCACCTCCCAACACCATCCCAAGGGGGTTAAGGGCTTCAGCATAGGAGCGCGGGGGACAGAACTCAGCCCGGAGGGATGGGGCTCCTCTCAGAGGTGGAACTGGGAGGTGGGGTGACGGGGCACCTCCTGACGGGCAGAGCTTTGTGTGAGGAGAAGTGGCCCCAGACCTAGACGCGCACTAAGTCACGGACAGTGGGATGTGGCGCAGCGAGCAGCTCAGAGGACAGGGAGTTCTGGGGAAGAGACGTGTGCATGGGTCTCCAAGGATGGGCACAAAGTCACACGTCAGTGTGCACCAGGGACCTCCCGCTGCGCAAGGAGCATCTAGCAGCCAAGTGGACGGGATGCCTGGACCAGTTTTCCGCCGGCCTCCACCCTTAGCTTCCTCTGTGTTTGAGCAGTGGACTCGTGGATGAAGGGCGCCTGATGGCATACTTGGCTCAGTCGTATGCACCCGTCACAGAGGTGGGTACAGACACTGCTATTGCTGGGTGTGCAGGCTCTCAGTGTCAGAGACGGCCCCAGGTCCCTGCCGTGACTCCATCCCTCAAACACACCAACCGGCCACTTGGTGGCCAGTTGTCACGTGGGACCATTTCTGGGCTGGAAAGAGCAAGGATTCGTCCTGATGGGTTTTCGTGTGCTCCAGGCATGGGTTCGCTTTTCCTGCACGTGGGTCCTCCCCCCGCACCTCACGTGGGAACCGAGTCTGACTCACTAACAAAGGGCCCCCGACCGTGGATCCATGGGCTCTCCCACACGCCACACCACCCAGCAGTGGCCAGCCTGGGAGAAGGCCAGGCGGCACTCCCAAAGACGCAGCGTGGAAACGCCGTTTTGTGAATGCGGAGCCGCTCCTCGGTTCGTGCTCTACTCCCGAAGCCAGCCACAGGCACGTGGCTCTGTAGCCACGATCAGTGGAACCCAGGGACTGGGGGACCACATGGGCCTGCAGGTGGCCCCACTCCTCATCATCTGCAGAGACTCACTTTGGGAATGTGAGCGTCCCATCCTCACAGCTCTGACTCCGTGGGCTTAGAGGTTCTGGTTCCCAGAGGGCATATTTCCACCAGAGTCACAGTGGAAAGAGCCCATGAACTGAGGACGGTTCCAACCAGTCACTCTCACCCGACTGTACCAGCAGACCAGCAGGCGCCAAAGGAGCCATGGCTCGGGCAGCGGCGACCGATCCCAAGCAGGGGGCTGGGGGACTATGCCTTCTTCACAGTATCCACCCCAGTGGCACCAGCTGGCCCTCTGGGGCCCGCTTACAGCTGTAGGGCCAGCTCAGTATTTACAGCCTGAAAGGGCCCAGTAGGCAGGACTCGGATGTCAAATCAGCTAGACCAGGAGGAGTCCTGGCCTGGGGCGGGGGTGAGGACACAGAGGAAGGGGACGGTGAGTGCTTGTCACGGTCTCGAGATTTGCCGTGGCTGTGGGGCTGCAGTCTATCCCACTAGCCCCCCTTCTGTACGAGTCCCCGGAACGGAGATCACAGACTTGCCAGGACCTGTGACCAGGAAGGTGCTACAGAGACAAGCAGACGGCCGTAGATGATGTCCCTCTGCTGGGTCCGCGACTCCGACTCCCCATTGCTCGAGCGTCGGGCGCTGATGGCTTCTCCTCCTCCTCCCAAGAATTGCTGTCGATGGGCGTGAGTTGCCTTGCCCTGGAAGTCAGGTATCCCCTGGGAGGCGCAAGGCCAGGACTGACAGGGACAGACCCCCATCTCTGCCGTGCGGCTTGTGCTGTCTGTGAGGGACGGTCTCTGAGGCCACAGGGCCAGCCCTTCCTCTTCCCCACCCTGCTTCTCCTCCCCACCGTGGGCCTGCACGGACCAACTTCCTCGAGAGAGCACCTGCCACTGTGCCCACGGCTGGGACACCGGGCTCGGGCAAGGCACGCTGGTGGAGCCTTGTTGTGGGCGAGTGACTGAGCTCCCCTCCAAAGAAGAAGTGCGCCACGAGAAATTATTATGATTATAACTCGCCCTCCAGAGCAAGAAAACCCCGGTGCTAATCCCAGATCTTCAACCCAAGTGGCTCTGGGGTCACGAGCAGCCAGCTCCCCTACCCTCTCTGACTTTCACCCCTGCAGAGGGTTGGGAGCGACGGGAAGCCCCAGGGGGCTGGAAGGTTTGAGTGACACAGTGTGGTATGTGCCCGGGGAGTAGTGGCCCCCAAGGGCAGCGGTGCTGAGGACAATGAGATCCCACCACCTTGGGCCTCATCACTCACCCATCTTTCTGACAGTCGCTGTAGCAGAAACAGGGCCCCAGTCACCTTGGTGCCTGCAGCCTGATCCCAGACACTCTGTTGCTTTCTAAATTTAGAGCTTATAAAATCACTAAATGGTTGGAAAGGAGGGAAAAAAGAAAAGTGGAATTGTGTGACCATATATGTATATATGTTCAAGTGCTGGGGGTGAGGGAGATGTGGTATTTATATCCCGGTGACTGGGATATCCCCAAACACTTCTTCTAAGAAAACATCAACCGTCTGAATGACTCCACCACCCGCCCTGTCCTTGGTCTACACAGTTCTCCCTGCTGGATTTGAATCCCATAAGATAGATGCCTTCTTTTCACATCACTAGGAGTCCTTGGCCAACCCCTGCCCATCATCCCCATCCCCAGCTCAGAAAGTTCTCTTCTACAAATGGATCAACTTCAGGAGAACCAACTTCGTCCTGGCTCTTCCCAGGACATGCCCTCCATGTCGGCTGGGGTTGCTCAGCAGAGCACCACAGATGGGGGGCTTATCAACAACAGATGTTTACCCCTCACAGTCCAGAGTCAAGGTACTGGCAGATTCAGGGTCTGGTGAGGACCCCTCTCCTGCTTCATGGACAGCATCTTCTCGTTCATCCTCACATGGAGGAAGGGCCAAGGGAGCTCTCTGGGGTCTCCCACGAGGACACTAACCCCATCATGGGGCTCCACCCTTCAGACCCAATCATCTCCCAAGGCCCCACCTCCTAACAACATCACCTTGGGGATTAGGATTTCCACATATGAATTGGAGAGGGGGCACACAACATTCAGTCCACAGCTCTTTCCTTCTACTATCTCCTGGCACCTGCTGGGGTGGGCTGACATGCTCTCCACTGAACTTGGGGTCAGTGGACCTTTCACTATCTCTGAATGTTGGTGGGGGAGGCTCCTGGAGCCCCAACTCTTTCCTGGGGCTTCTGGGATCCTGCTTCAGGAAAGGTGGGTGGAGGTCCTGGGATTACAGGAGCTGTCTACACACCCTAGAAACCCCATTCCCAACACATTAAACACCCCTGGAGAAGGCCACAGGCGGACCGGGTAGTACTGAAGACCCCTGGACCCTGGCCAGACTCTCTTACCTTTCTGCATGCAAGAGAATCACATGCACTGTCCCCATCACGGCTTGGTGTTTCCAGCTTCTGCTTGTGGCGTTTTGGTGGTTGTGTATGTGTATGTTTGTGTGAGTATTAAAACAGAGAGACACAGCTCTCCTTTCTAGGAATATTCCCATCAAGATAACCTGAGAACATTCCTGTTTGCAAAATACCTTAGAATTCCCAGGTAAAATAGGATACACATCTCTTAAAGAGAGAGCTGAGCTTGCAAAAGAGTAATGGAATTTTCCAGGGGCCCAAAAATGAATAACATGACTTAAAATAGGAACTGAGGTGAGCTAATGGTGTGGCTGTCTGGAGCCTGGCTCCCAGATGCTGATCTTGATATGAAGGGGCTTGAGATGTGTTCCCAGGACAGGGCACGAGGCCCTTTGACACCAAGGGGGCAAGCAAAGGAAGCAGCTTCTGCACAAAGCCACAGTCCTTGCTACAACCTCCGTGGAAGAAATGATATTAACAAAACCCCCCAGCACATGGATATTACAAGGAAGTTTGTCAGACTTTACCTGGACTGAGAGAGAAAGTTTAAAAGCAAAGCCTCTTCTAAAAACAATGACGATGCTCCTCCATAAAAGCAAGGTGAACACTCCCAGAAATGATCAAAATCAACTTTTTAAAATTCTAGAAATTCCTCTAAGGCCTCCAACAATTAGGAGAGAATTTGCCCATAAAATGGTTGAATCCTGGTAAGAACAGGGAGCCCTCTCCCCAGCAGTAAAGCGGTCTGAAAACCAGCATCATGTCAGCCATGATGCCTGTGAACAAGAGCAGCCTATAGATGGAGGGGGTAGGGAGTCTCAGCACATTCCTGAAAAGCTAGAAAGCCACATGGATGTGCAGGGACACACACATGCCCAGGAAGGACCTGAGAGGGCCCTAATCTCTCACCCCTGCCTGACCTTGAGACTCTGCACAAGGAGGAATTGAAGGTGAAGGTGGAGCTGTAACCTGCCTACTGGGGCCCTGAAGTCCTCGTCAGCCAAGCCTGGAGCCTTTCTGGCTCAAGGTATTTAAAGAAATCCATTTCCAAACGTAAGACAACTGCTAAGCAAACCAAGCAGAGATTTCTGTGGCCACCATGACAAAGACAAATGAAGTCTAACTTACAGAATTGGTTCAGGAAAGTCACTAAATAAATAGCAGCAACAACAAAAGCTCTAGGATGGGGGGAATCTGATTTCCAGAGTTGCTATGTTATATTACCTAAAATGTCCATTTTTCAACAAAAATTTATCAGACACACACATAAAAAAACAGGACAATGTGGCCCATACCATGAAAACAAGCAGTCAATAGAAACTGCCCCCGAGGAAGCCCAAGTGTTGGGCTTACTAGACAAAGATTTAAATAAGTTATTATATTGTGTCAACTATGCTCAAATAAAAAAAGTAATAAATAAATAAGCTATTCTAAATATGTTCAAAGAACTAAAGGAAATCATGTCTAAAGAACTAAAGGATAGTATGAGAATGATGTCTTGCCAAATAGAGAATGTCAATAAAGAGACAAAAATTATAAAAAATAATCAGATAGAGGGGCGCCTGGGTGGTGCAGTTGGTTAAGCATCTGACTCTTGGTTTCGGCTCAGGTCATGATCTCAGAGTCATGAGATTGAGTCCCACATTGGACTCCCACACTGGGTGTGGAGCCTGCTTGATATTCTTTCTCTTCCTCTGCCCCTCTTGCTCATGCTCTCTCTCTCTCTCTCGCTCGCTCGCTCTCTTTCTTTTTCTAAAATAAACTTAAAAAACAATAATCAAATAGAAATTCTGGGGTTGAAAATTACAATAACTGAAATGAAAATAAATCACCAGATGGGCTCAATAGCAGATTTAAGCTAGAAGAAGAAAGAATCAGTGAACTTGAAGCTAGGTAAATTGAGATAATCCATTCTGAGAAACAGAAAGAAATGAGAATGAAAAGAATGAATAAGGCCTCAGAAGTCTGTGGGACAGCATATGTATAATGGGAATCTGAGAATGAGAGGGATAAAAAGGCAGAAAGAAGTAATGATCAAAACCTTCCAAATTTGATGGAAAACATCAGTCTACTCATCCAAGAGGATCAATGGACTCCAAGTAGAATAAACTTTAAGAGATCCATAGCTAGACAAATTGTCAAAAGATAAACACAAAGAGACAATATTAAAGTGGCAACAGAAAAGCAACCTATCCTGTAAATGAGATTACACCTGACTTTTCAACATAAATTTCATCAGTCAGAAGTTAGCAATAAATAAAGCAAAGAAATAAAAAGCACCTATAGAAAGAACTACAAAAGTAAATATACAAGATGGTATAAATGTGTTTTTTTGTTTGTAACTCATCTTATTTGATATGAAATACAATTGTACACAACAATATTTATAAAACTGTCAATAGACTTAGATGTGCAAAGATAGAATTTGTATGACAACATAGCACAAAGGTGGGGGGAATGGAGCTATATGGGAGAGCAAAGCTGTGTATATTATTGAAATTAAGTTGGTATCAATCCTAACTGATCTATAATCATTTAACATCTTAACTATAGTCCCCAGGGCAACCACAAAGAAAATATAGCAAAAGAAACAATAGAATTAAATTGGTACCCTAGAAAATATCTATTTTGCACAAAAGAGTGGTAATGGAGGAACATAAGAACAAAAAAAAGACATAAGACATATAGAAAACAAACAGCAAAGTTGCAGACATAAATTTTTCCTTATCAGTGATTACATTAAATGTAAATGGATTAATCCCTCTTATCAAAAAGCTGAGATTAACAGAGTAAATTTTTTAAATCATGCTCTGCACAGAAGACACCCTTTATTTTTTTAAGATTTTATTTATTTATTTGACAGAGAGAGCGCACAAGCACAGGGAGCACAAGCAGAGGGAGAGGGAGAAGCAGGCTCCCTGCAAGCAGGGAGCCCAACACGGGGCTTGATCCCAGGACCCCAGGATCGTGACCTGAGCAGAAGGCAGACGCTTAACTGACTGAGCCCCCAGGTGCCATGAAGACACACTTTCGATTCAAACACAAATTGTTTGAAAGTAAAAGGATAGGGGCGCCTGGGTGGCTCAGTCGTTAAGCGTCTGCCTTCGGCTCAGGTCATGATCCCAGGGTCCTGGGATCGAGCCCCGCATCGGGCTGCCTGCTCCGCGGGAAGCCTGCTTCTCCCTCTCCCCCTCCCCCTGCTTGTGTTCCCTCTCTCACTGTCTCTCTCTGTTGAAAAATGGATAAAATCTTTAAAAAAAAAAAAAAAGAAAGTAAAAGGATAAAAAAATGTACCATGCAAACAGAAACCAGGACAAAGTTGAAATGGCTATATTACTATCAGATAAAATAAATTTTAAGACAAAAATTGTATGAGAAACAAAGAACATTTTCTAATGATGTGTCAATCCATCAGGAAGACATAATAATTATAAATATGTAAGTATCCAAAAGTAGAGCCCCAAAATACATGAAGCAAAAACTGATAAAATTGAAGAAATAGGCAATGTATAATAATAGTTGGAGACTCTAATACCCTAGTTTAGTAATGAATAGAACAACTAAGAAGAAGATCATAAAGGAAATGGAAGATTTTTTAAATTACAGTGAGCGAACTACACCTGACAGACATCTATGGAATGCTCCACCCAGCAACAGCAGGATACACGCTCTGCTAACATGCATGTAGAACATTCTCCCACACAGACCATATGTTAGACCATAACACAAGCCTCAAAAAATAAAAGGACAAAAATTATACAAACTGTGTTCTCTGACAACAGAATAAAAGTAAAGAAAGAAAATTTGGGAAATTCATAAATGTGTGGAAATTAAATAACACACTCATCAATAACTGATGGATCAATGAAGAAATCACAAGGGAAATTAGAAAGTACTTTGAGATGAGTGAAAATGAAAGCACAACATGCTGACACTTACAGGATGCAGCATTCAGCAAGAGAGTTGTAGCTGAAAACAGCTACATTAAAAAAGAAGAAAGATCTCAAATCAATATCATAATCTTCCATCTTAAAACCCTGGGAAATAGAGGAGCAAACTAACCCTAAAACAAACAGAAGGAAGGTGTGATGGTCACCTTTACATTAACCTGACTGGCCTGCAGGGTGCCAAGAGATTCCGTGAAACATTATTCTGGGTGTGTCAATAGGGGTGTTTCTGGATGACATCAACCTTGGGATCGGTAGACTCAGTAAAGCAGATTGCCTTCTCTAATGTAGGTGGGCCTCATTCAATTGAATTGAAACAATCAGCTCATCCTGGATCTTGGGTCTGTCAGTTTCTGGACTATAACTATTCCACTGGCTCTCCTGGTTCTCCAGTTTCTACCAAACATTTTAAAAATAATTAACACCAACTGGGGCACCTGGATAGCTCAGTCAGTTAAGTGTCCAACTCTTGATTTTGGCTCAGGTCATGATCTCAGGGTCATGAGATTGAGCCCCACATTGGGCTCCATCCTGGACATGGAGTCTGCTTGAGATTCTCTCCCTCTCCCTCTGCCCCTCTCTTCCACTCTTTCTCTCTCACTCTTAAGATAGATAAATAGTTAAATAAATAAATAACACCAATCTTTCACAAAATCTTACAAAAAATAGGGAAAAAAGGAATATTTTCTAATTCATTCTGTGAAGTCAACAATGTCCTGATAATAAAGCCCGACAAAGACATCTGAAGAAAAGAAAAACTACCATCTGAAAGATGACCAGAATCCCTCATGAATATTGATGCAAAAATCATTTTAAAAAAAACTAGGAATTTGAATCTAAGGACATATAAAAAAGCTTATACACCATGATCAAGTGGAATTTATGCAAAGAAAGTAAAGCCAGTTCAACATATGAAAATCAATTAATCTATTATACCAAATTATAATTGAATAAAGAACATAAGCCAACATGATCATCTTAATAAATGCATAAAAAAGCATTTGACAAAATCCAATACTCTTTCATGATGAAAACACTCAACATATTAGGAATACAAGGGAAATTCCCCACCTGATGTGACATCTATGAATAATCCACAGGTAGTTTCCATACATAGTGACAAAACACTGAAAGCTTCCCCTTTAACATGAAGAACAAGACAAGGATATTTGCTCTCATCATTTCTATTCAGCATTGTACTGGGTGGTCTAGCCAGGGAAAATAGGCAAGAAAAAAGAAATAAAAGTCATCCAGGTTGGAGGAGAAGCAAAACTACATTTATTCACAGGTAACATAATCTTGTATATAGAATATCCTAAACAAGAAAAACCTACAATCTAAGAACACTGATCAACATACAAAAATGATTATATTCCTGTATACTATAAGTGAACTATCTGAAAATGAAATTAAGAAAACCATTTGATTTATAATGGCTCCAAAAAAAATGAAATCCTTAGGAATAAATGCAACAAAAGATGTTTATTACTTGCACACTGAGAATTATAAAACACCAGGATGAAATGGAAGAAATTAAGGACATAAATAAATGGAAAGACACCTGTGTTCATGGATCAGAAGACTAAATCCTGCAAACATAGCACTATTCCCTAATTGATCTGCAGATTCAATGAAATCCCCACCAAATTCCCAGTTCCCTTTTTAAAAAACAGGAACTGATCATTGATCCTAAAAGTCAATGCAAAGGGAAATGCAAAGGGCCCAGAATAGTCCAAACGATCTTGAAAAAAAAAGAGGAAATTTGAGCAAGGCATATCTCAAGAACACAGGAACCAATCAGAAAGAGCTCTCAATGGCCAAAGCTGAAATGATTTGAATAATATAATAAATAATAAGAGTATTAGGCTAAAACCCAGAGGGGAAAATATCTACAAGTCCATAAACAAATGATGAATAAATAAATACATAAATGTGGGAAAACAGGAAACTCTTCCTCACCATAACATTTGAATTAATACATGTAAAACAGTTGGATGGATGGAAATTTTAAAAGTCGCCTTTACAAAACCATATTAATAACTTCTGCAGGCAAGATCTACCCACAGAAGCTAAAATTAGTGGGTAAAAATTTAAGAAGAAAGGGGATATTTGTAGAGCCTTAAAGTATTTCTCTTTGAATACAAGTGGAAAATAGTAATTTTGCAGTGTAAACCTTGACAAAGAGCACCTTACCCAAAAGATCAAGGTTAACATCACCATTGTAAGATGTAGTGACATCTCATGCTCCCTGAAATAAAGCACTGAGGGCACATCATTCTTTCCCCAAATCCACAACCTCCATGTATTCATGAGAAAACAAAACAAATCTGTTTATGTATATTCTTCAAAATACCTGACCTGAGCTCTTCACAAGCATCAAGGTCCACAAGTAGCAGGAAACACAACAGTCCAGGCTGGAAGAGACCAGAAGACAAGAAAACTAAATGCAGCGTGAGATCTGAGACTGGACCCTGGCTCACAAAAAGGACCTGAGAGGGAAAACTGGTGAAAACCAAATGAAGTCCATAATTTAGTTTAAAAAAAGAATCTAAAAAAGAAACATAAATATCTGGAAGAAAATCTTTGCCCATTAAAGATAATTCAAAATATATGCCTAAAATATACCATCAGAATCCAAGCACTTTTGAGGGTAGTCTCCAAAATGTTCAATAATGATAAAATTGCAATTATAAATGAACTGTTTCAGAAAATAGAAACAAGACAACCCCTCCCAAATAATTTAGTGAAGCTAAAATCACTTTGATATTCAGGATCAAGAAAGGACAACACAAGAAGGGGTAAGTTATAGGCTAAATTCACTTATAAACATAGATTTATTTGAAACCCATAATTAAAAATCTAAAAATTAAATCCAGCAATGTGAAACACACAAACAAACAGAAAACAAAGTATTATGGCCAAAGTAGATTTATGAGAGGAACACAAGGCTGGGTTAACATTAGAGAGTCTAATTCAGGTCAGTTGCCATGAGTATTAATTAGGCTAAGGTTTGAAAGCATTCGACAGAACAAAAGTCAAGTACACACATAAGGTTTCATTCTCCCTCACTTGGAAACCTGGAGAGAGGCCATCCACGGCCGGCAAGGCGACTTCCTTCCAGGAGGTTATCAAGGAGCCAGGCTCCTTCTACTTTGTCTTCATTGCCTCTAGGATATGGTGCTCAGCTGTCTGGTCCAAGAGGATTCAGATCACAACCACATGTCTACATAGAGCAGAGGCTGCAAGAAAGATCAAATGTTCTTAAGTGCACAACCCTGAAACGCATCATTCCACTCTTATTAGTGACATTGTTAGCTTGGCCATGACTGCCTACAAGGGAGGCTGGGTTGTAAGGCTTATCCTGGGCAGTCGTGCTGAGCCATGCTGAGCACACAACCAGCAATTCTACTGCTATGGGAGCAAATACGTTTCCATGTAGTTATTACCTCATCTCAGGGCTCCAGCTCTCTCGGCCCTGTGTGTTCCTGTCCCCCAGGCCTGGATGTGGCTCCCCACAGAGCAGTAGAAGACACATCATCCGCCCCTAACACATCCACCCACAACACAATGGTGGGAGCAGGAATTTAATCTGCAGATGTGATTAAGTGCCAAATCAGCTGATAGGGAGATGCTCCATGGTGGGCCTCACCTAATCAGATGGTCCCTTACAGGGAGCAGGGTTGTTCTGGCAGAAGAGATTTGAAGCATGAGAGGGATGGTCTTTGCTGCTGGCTTTGAGGATGGAGGGGGCCACATGGCAAGAAATTAAGAGTAGCTTCTAGGAGCTGAGAACAGACCAGCCAGCAAGAAAACAAGGACTCTGCACTGATTTCTGCCAACAGCCACATGAGCTTGAAAGAGGATCCCTAACAGAAGGGAACACAATCCAGCTGACACCTTGGCTGCAGTCGTGTGAGTCTCTGAGCAGAGAACAGCCAGGCTGTGCCCTGACTCCTGACCTAAAGAAACTCTGAGATAATGAACAGGGGGTGCTGTAAGCCACCTGTGTGGTATTGTGCAGAATAGGGTACTCACATACTTGCTGTCTCTACAACTGCCTAGCTCCATTCTGATTTTGCCCTCGCCCTTACAGACTCACGGGGCAGATGAATCATATGCATCACATGGATGCTTGCTTCTGGCAAAAGTAGCAGCACAGACGAGTAGGGAGAGGGAGACATTTTTAATCAGTTATACTGGGTCAATTGGATAGTCACACAGGAAAAAAAATGAAAATGGGCCCCTACCTCACACCATGCAAAAATATACATATTTTAGGTGGGGTGTGGCTCTAAATGCAAAAGGAAAAATGATAAAGCTTCCTGAGGAAATCATGGAATACACTCAAGACCGTGGGCAGGCCGGGATTTGAAGCAGCACTCAGCATACAAACCACAAGAAAACGAGTGATAAACGGAGTATGTCGAATTGAGGAACTGTGTTCATTACAACACGCTGTTCTGAGAGCAAACAGCAAGCCAGCACATGCAGCCGTGCATCTTCGTCAACACGACTGGAAAACACAGAGTACACACACACACACAACAGGCAACCTTACAGAGAAGTGGGCAAAAGTCTTGAACAGGCTCCTCACGAGGGAGGGACACCACAGGGAGGAAACAAGCTCCTGGTCATCAGCAAAATGCAAGTCAAGACCACGGTGAGCAGCTAAGTGTTGGCGGGATGGGGAATGACAGGCACTCTCACACGTGGCCAGAGGGTCTGCGGTAGAGCAAACACCGTGAGAGACTGTTTGGAAGTACCATTAAAACCAAAACATCAGGGGCGCCTGGGTGGCTCAGTCGTTAAGCGTCTGCCTTCAGCTCAGGGCATGATCCCGGGGTCCTGGGATCGAGCCCCGCATCAGGCTCCCTGCTCGGCAGGAAGCCTGCTTCTCCCTCCTCCATTCCCCCTGCTTGTGTTCCCTCTCTCGCTGTCTCTCTTTCTGTGCCAAATAAATAAATAAAATCTTAAAAAAAAAAACAAAAAACAGAACATCACCCTGACCCAGGTGCTCATGCCCAACATAAATGGCGCACAGGTGTGTCAAAAGGCATTTACGAGATGGTTGATAAGACCACCAACCAAAGTATCCTAAGACTGGAAATGACTCCATCAACATGAGAACAGATAAATCAATCATACATTTAAACAAGGAAGCGCTATGAAGGAACAGGAAGGCGCCAGTGATTATTATCGGCAACACTGTGCACCCCACACAGAAAACACGGCTCGAAAGAAGCCAGGTACAACAGAGCAGGTCTGCGTGATTCCACGTGCACAGAATTCAGAACTAGCAACCCAAGTCCCCAGCAGTACAAGTCAGGGCAGTCACTACCTTTGGTGCGAAGGTGGGGTCGTGTCGGGAAGGACGCGGGGGTGCTTCTGGGATTCTGGGATGTTCTGTTTCTCAATCTGGCGTGCCCACTTGGTGAAAATCCATCCAATCGCACACGTACGCTTTTCACAATTTTTTTGTATGATACTGTCTTTTAATAAAATGTTCATTTAAAAAATCAAGAATAAACAGAAAAGATAAAACATTCCAATAGAAAAATGGGTGAAGGCTCTGGGGGCCATCTTACAGAAACAGAAACAAACACCTGAGGCATGGGGCAGCGATGCTCCAAGTCAGCAGTCAGGAGGCAGACGCTAACCGAGGCAGGAAGGACAGATCACCCCCCAGATGCCAGATGGGCAGCAACTTGGGATCGGAGGCACAAGGCCTGGGTGACCTCAACCACACTGCTGGGGCCAGAGGCCCCCAAGTTGGCGCAACAGTCTCCCATGTCACTTAGCGAGTTTTGTCAGTAGACACACCCTCTGCCGGCAATTCCGCAATTAAGCACTTTCCCTAAACAAAGCTCTCGGCTGTGCACACGGGAATCATGTGCAAGAATGCCCATTTCAGCACAGACCCCAAATGTCATCACCAGGAGAGCAGGTGAGCACCGCGGGCTGGATGCTCATGCCTCCTGATGGGGGCTCTGTGGGGCAGTGCCTCAGGCAGAAAACTGTTGACATCCCGTTCAGACCACGTGCAAAACAGGGCTAATGTGTAACGCCCAATGAAAGAGTACAAACCAGGCCTGGCAATGATAAATACCAAGGCTGAGAGATTCCAGGTGGAAACAGAACAGAATCAAGGGCTGTCCAACGAGATAAATCTGACAAAGGTGGGTGTGGGTGTGAGTGGGGTGTTTGCCTATTATTCTCTGTACTTTGCTCGACGCTTGAAAGAATCCATGACTGACAAATCCTGCAAAGAAGCCAACAGAAATGGGAACTAAGCCTGACTCCCTTCTCCTGAGAGAGGCCCCCTGCCCGTCCGCCCTTCTCAGGCTGTCGGAGGTTGGCTCTCGCTTCCCCTGGGGGGTTGCGGTGCAGTGTGTCTTCCCAAGGGTCCCAAGAGGAACAGGCCTGGGTTTTGGTCCCAGCTCCACAAGGCACCTGGCCCCAGTGATGTCCCCAGCCCTCTCACCGTCCCCACCCAGAGGACACCATGAAGGAAGCACACAGAATGTGTGCTGGCACAGGGAGGATGTCCGCAGGCTATTGACTCCAGCAGCCCACCACCCCCCCAGAGGGGTGACAGTCTGAAGGGCTGAGATCTCGCTCAGCCAGACCGAGGGTCAGGCCACCTGGGCCATGGTTGTGGCTGACACTGGCCATCCACACTGTCACCACGGGCAAGTGCTCTGCTGCCATTCAAAGGAGGCTCTGGCAATAGGACCTGAAGCTCATGGGACGCTGGGCCCAGGTTCCCAGAGCAGGACCTCAGATGGGGGTCACAGGAGGGCCATTACCCCACTTGGCCTGCATTGCTCTGGCCTGGGGAGCTGTAGAGGACAAGAGAGGAAGGCTGTGGAGCCTGGGCCACCCCTAGTTAATGGCCCCTGACTCTCACTTCCCCGGTGTTAAGCCCCCTCCTCTCTGCCCACTAATTATCTGGAGGTTTTCCAGAGCCTAGGTTTAAAAAGGGATTTCTTGGGGGATTTGGGTTGGACAGGGAGAGCCTTTCCTGCAGGAAGGGCCTCCAGGTGCCAGGCCCCAGACCCAGACAGAGGACTCGTTCTTCATCTTGCCTCTGCGCACAAGCAAAGTTTATTCACCGACTTCCTAGTTCTTCTGGGCTCCACTGAATCACCAGCCACCGGCGCAGGCCCCCCAGCCCACCTCATGGCCTGAGAGAGAGTGGGTATCATGTGCATGCTAGGAGGGAAGGAATACATGCATCAGCTGGACACTTAGTAGGGGCCAAGTAAGTACTTCTTAGATGGATGGATGGATGGATGGATGGATGGATAGATGGATGGATGGATGAGTGGATGGGTGTGTGGGTGGACAGATGTATGAGTGCATGAGTAGAAGGATGGATGGATAGATGGATGAGTGGATGGATGGATGGATGGATGACTGAATGTGGGATGGATGGATGGATGGATGGATGGATGAGTGGGTGGGTGGATGAGTGGATGGGTGGGCAGATGGACACATGGATGGGTGGATAGATGGGTAGATAGAAAGATAGACGGGTGAAAGAATGAGTAAAGTGTAAATAGATGAATAAAGTGATGGTAGTCTCTGCAGCTTTTGGTTCTACCTGAAGCCAAGGTTCCCTCCTGGGGCATTTGTTCAGATAAATCCCTCCAACAGCTCCCTTGGGGTCTCAGGAGCTCCATGAGTGGAGTAACAGTCCTCACTAGCCAGGAAGCCACACTCATTTTAGCTTCTACAACAGAAACCATGTCGTAAGGAATCTAAGGCAGTTGCTAGACCTCGATGAAAAGTGGGTCAAGAGGTGGCGGCTTCAGTTGTCTGAGTGGAAGCATGCTTTGGGTTGGGCTTCCAAGACCTCAGGCTTAGGCTCACTTTTAGGAATGTTCTGAGTCCACCCTGGACAGAATGGGGCAGGCAGGGAGAGGGACCTTTCAGAACACAAGAAGACAGTCTCTTCCTAAGTCCCAAGAAGAGCCTGGAGCTTTGGGATTTGCATCTTTTTCTGAAAAAAGTAGAAGTCATGAAAACTGAAGCTCATTCTGCTCAGCAAGGTCCTGGAAGCTGTGTATAAACCACAAGCAGCCCCTGGCTTCAGGGACTGTCCTTCTAGATGGGAGACTGGGCTAAGATATTAAAAACAGGAGCACTCTGTCCAGAAGCTACAGTTTTAGGGTAAAGCCAGGAGTTTGCCGGTCAGGAGCACATCAGCAGGAAAGAGCTCAGTGGAGGTCGGGAGGATAGGAGACTGCCTAGCAAAGGGGAGGCCACATCTGGGAGGACCTCTGAGGTCTCTGGGCAGGCCTCTGAGCAGGTTTGACAGATGCACCAGGAGAGGGAGGTCAGTCTTGAGGACTAACACCCTAGTGGCTGCAGTGGTCTAGAAAGGCCCCAGATCTTGGCCCAGGGAAGAGGAGAGGCCAGCATCCACCAGGACACAGCTGGCCAAATGGTAGGGGTCTTTACTGTAACCCACACAATGGCAACCAAGGTCTGCGGGGATCTTACCTGGGGAGATTTTCTAAGAGACTGTTGCTGGTCTGTTGTGCAAAGTATTAGTGGGTTTTTGCATATGCCAATAAAAAAAATAAAAGCCACTATTAAAATGAACCCCTGGCACATACCTGGTTTAGATCACATAGGAGCTGGCCTTTTGCACTGGAATTTGCAGCATCTGTTCCAATTAAGCCTTGCTTTTTAGCTTAAAGATATTAGCCTGATCACTAGTGTTCTGTTTGGACATGAATAGCGCATTGTTCTGCCCAAAGCAGCCCTGCAGCCTCGCAGACACCATTAAACGGCTTTGCGGCCCAATTAGAAGTGGAGGTGGGCTGGCGGTGGGGGCGGGGACTGACCACCAGGGCCAGGCACTACATGGACACAAGTCAGGGGAGGCAGCTAACGTGGACCATGTGTGGGAGAGCGGGCTCCAGCACGCACACCAGGCTCCGTGACAGTCAAAGATGTGTTCATCCATCTTGACTGGATTGTGCCCCGTGCCCGAACAAGGTAGCCGGAGCAGGGAGCCCGCAGCTCCCTGGGGCCTGAAGAATGGATGTCCAGGCTGACGGTAGGGTCGAGAGTTGTCATGGGAGACCCAAGCAGAGTTCACGCTATACCCACCAGCCACATCCTCCAGGCCCCCTCCCTCCCTGTGGGGGGCACACATACACACTCGCACACACTCTGACACACATACTCGTGTTCACATCCTCACTCACACACGCACACACACACACATACATTCACACATACACACCTTCCTACTCATACGTACAAAACAAGGTATCGCACTATCACCCCTCCTACCCCCACACCTCCTGTGACCAGCACATTATTTATGACTTGCATTTTTTCTCCATAAATGCTGAATCCAGGATATATGTCTGGGTAAACTGAGGGGTCTGGTCAAGAAGAAAGGATGTTTGAAAAGATGAAGGATGGAAAAATGGATGGTGGCTGGCTGGCTGGATGGTTGGATGGATAAACAGATGGATGGACGAATGGATGGTGGATGGATAAATGGATGGTGGATGGATGGCTGGATGGATTGTTGGATGGATGGATGGATGGTTGTTTGGATGGTTGGCTGGATGGCTGGCTGGCTGGCTGGATGTATGGATGGATGGATAGATGGATGGATAAATGGATGGAAGGATGAGTAAGATGGATGGATGTTTGGCTGGATGGTTGGCTGGCTGGCTGGCTGGCTGGATGGCTGGATGGATGGATGAATAGATGGATGGATAAATGGATGGAAGGATGAGTCAGATGGATGAGCCAGTGTATGTATGGATGGATGGATGGATGCATAGATGGGTGAATGCATAAATGGATGAGTAGTAGGTAGGTCAGTAAGAAGTAAAGTCATGTGATGGAAAATACTAGAAGGCAATGTAATGGAGTTACACTCTGAATACTGTCTATTTCTTCCTCTTGCTTCCTAGATCGTCCAAGTCCTCTGCAGTGAGCATGCGTTGCTTCCATGACTTGAAACAAAGATTGCAGCGCTAGCCCTCCCCTTCTTGAAGCCATAAGGGGAAGGATTCTGAGGCATTATGAAGTCTAGCCTGTCCTGGCCCTTAGTTTGAAAAAGAGGGGCCTCTTTCTTCTCTGGCTTGGGCTGGCAGCCGCTATGACATCATCCCTGTGGCGTGTAACTCGAGAAGCATGTTGGGAAGCATTGGGGCTGATGGATCACGCGCTGGTGTCCTCTTCCGGGGGCCCTGGGGCCAGGCTCAGCGGGCAGCTGGTTGTGTCTCTCACCAGCGATCAGGGCTGGGAGCTACCTCTTCATTCCACAGGACACACATGCAGGGTCCCCTGCCAGGCTCCCCACCCCCTCTCCTTTCAAGCTCCCACTGCCCGCCCTGCCTGGCTGGCTCCCTGGGTGGGCTGCGGGTGTCTCCCCTTCCCGGAGCAAGAGAAGACAGACGATGGAGAGGGCTGGGGGAGGCTGCCCAGGGCATCTGAGGGAGCTGTGGTTGAGCGGCTGGGTCGGGAGGACATGGGCAGGATCCAGGCAGCTGACCAGCACCCCAGAACAGGGGTGGCAGTTTTGTCTCCTGCTGTATGTCAGAGGCTGTACCACGAGCAGGTGCATTTGAGAGGCCCAGGAAGCTGTGGGCTCTGGCTCTGAATCTCCTTGGAGCCCCCACGCTGAGGCTATGAAACGGGGAGATGGTGTCCACCCCAAAGGTTGGTATAAGGCTCCACAGACATTCAGCTCGACAGCTGGACCCATGACCAGCCAGTGGTCCTGCCTGGTCGCCTTGGTGGGTTTTGAGGATCATGTGGACATCCCACCCTGGCCGCTGGACCCCCAGCAGGATGTCTGCACTGGGACACCCTGTCCTCCCACGTCCCACATGCTCTCTGTGCCCCCAGTGGGGGAGGTGTGGTGCTTGTCTCACGTCCAGGAAAGGGGCACCTTGTGATGTGGGAAGGGTCGCTCCTGGTGTCCCCTTTTATTCCTTATTAGGTGAACACTCAGGACATGGGTCTCTCAATTAGAATGTCACTGGACACACTGCAGAGACCCCAGGGCTGGGAGCGCTCACGAAAGCACTTGGCAAATGCATGGGGTGTAATCACCCTGCGGGGTGACCCCCGGGCTGGGCACGGGCCCCTCCCTGTCCAGACCCCCGACTTTATCCTCCTCAGGGTCTCCAAGGTGACAGGCTGGCTGAGTCCAGGAGGCAGCCCCTGCTTTGATGGGGAGGAGGGAGGGCCTGCCACGGAGCCCCTGGGCACACCCTCCGGAGGCTCTGAGCCAAGGATCCACACACCCCGAAATGAGACTGACCACCCAGCAGAAGGGCCGGAGAGGACGAGGCACAGTTTCTAACCCTTAGAACAACAACGCCTTGGGCTAGAAATGGTCCTTGTTCCCATCCCTGCTTTCCCCATTGGGGCCTGGGGCTCAGGGAGGTGGCAGAGCGGGGATGAGAGCTGGCCTTGTGACGCCGCGTGGGCCCAGCGTCTTCCCAGAACACAAGCTTTCCGGCGTCAGGTCGGGAGGCCCAGGCCAGGGCGCCCACGGCCCCTGCTACCCCCGGGGGGCTGGCCTGCCGCACCACATTAGCTAATGCAGTGCACAAAGGGATGTTAACGAAAAGAATCAATTTATAGTAAAACCAGCCATCTATTTCAGGGCAAAAACAATTACCTTTATGCTCAAGAGAAACAGGGAGAAAGCACTTATTTAAATTGCTGTCTTACATCCTAAGGAGCTATTTTCAGACACCATTCAAAGGTTTTTTCTTCTTTTCCTGGAGAAATCCACCTTCCTTCTGCCCCAAGCGTGCCAGGCTCGGACCGGGATGGCGCACATCGGCAGAGCTCAGCAGATCGGCACCCAGCGCCATCGGTTCCGGCCGGGCTCCCTCCCGAGGGCCGAGGCGAGCAGGGGATCCAGGCCCCTTCCCGAAGCCCTTAGAAAGGTGAGCTCTGGAGGCCACAGAGAGCACATTGCGTCTTCTCCGCGGTGGGGGGACCCAGGTCAGGCCCCCTTGCCGAGGCAGTTAAAAAGTAAACAGCCCCCAAATCACATTAAATATGTTAAAGCAAACACACGGCAGGCACTGTGGATATTAGGTCATTTCTCATAAATATTAATACCGGAGTTTTCCAACGGGCAAAATTAATGAAACAAAGATGCCTCTTCACTCATGTGCGCGCAGCTCTGGAACGGGCCCAGCAGAGAGGGGGAAACCCAGGCAATTCAGCCCAAAAAAAGACTTCTCAGGTGCTCGCATGGAGGCTGGCAGGGGGCGGACTCTCTCCGGACCCTGAGCCTGCCTGCCGAGGTTAGTGATACGTCGGGGACAGAGGGCAAGAGGAGGCCCGGGCTCCCCCAGCCCCGGGGCTGTACCTTGTCCTGACATCCGTGGAGCTGGGTCTCCTTCCCCCGGGCTCCCCGGACCACCCCTTTGGGCTCAGACCCCGTGTGTCCCCCAGATTGGGGATGACCGGCCCAAAGCACCTGGTGGGGGCGTTCACAACTCCACCTGCATCCCAACAGCATCCAGGGTCTGCTCGCTGCCACCCACCTGCATGAGTGCAGGGGTGCCTGAGAGATGAGTGCTCAGCTGGGGGTGCAGGCCAGAGGGCAGAGCTGGGCACGCCTGATCACTGGGCTCCCCGGAACCCCCACACCTCCTCTTCCGGGAGCACGGTGGCCGGCTCACCTCTCCCACCCGCCAGCCCACAGGAGGCTGGCAAGGGGCCGAGGAGGGCAGTCTGCATGGCTTCGTGGGCCAGTGCTGGCCACTGGGCTCAGTCTGGTCCCTCAGACCTGACCGTCACGGCAGCGAGCCAGCAGCTCTGTCCTGACTTAGTCTGACCAGGTGGGAGAGAAGACTTTGAGGGAAGAAGACGTTGTCGTAAAAGGCAGAGAGTGTCTGCACAGTATCTGCCGCACAGTTACGGGGACCCCCAGCGGGGCAGCCGGGGCTATGGGAGCACGAGTCCGGGGGCCTTGCTGCCCCGAGATGGGATGAACCTGGAGGCACCCAGGGGCCCTTCCCTCCAGCCCTGGGGTCCCGCTGCCCCACACCCCCAGGCGGGGCCTGGCATGGCATGCCGGCGGCTGGGGCTTCGGCTCTGGAGTCGGGGGGACGTGGCCCAGATTCTGTCTGTGCTGCCCAGGGGCTGGCCAGACGGCACTGAAAGAACCACCTCACTTCCCTGCACCTGTGTGGATTTATATTTTATCTGAAAGGGTGGTTGCAAAGTTCAATAATTTAACACATGTGAAGAGGCTATGTTCACAGTCCAGCGGCTCAGACCAGCAACATAGAGACACGGTAGAAGCAGGTACATCACACACGGAACCCAGAACTGGGGATGACAGCAGAGTTCCGTCAGGAACAACGCAGGCAAGAAGGGTCAAGTCCTGCAAGAAAGAATCAAAGAAAATTTTTAAAGCCCTGTGAACTTAGAATTCCATACCCAGTGAAAATGTCTTTTCGAGGACAAAGTGAAACGCAGACTTCTCCAGACATGGAAAAGCTGAAAGAATCTGTCCCCAGCCGGTGGCACGACAGGGACAGGGCTGTGATGGAGGGACAGGACAGCGCAGGGACACGGTTGCCGACGGATGCGGCGGCAGCAGGCGACGCCCAGGAGGGCCCGTCCCGTGTGACTGTGTGTGTGTAAGGCTCTGGGACATGCGCACCGCTCACCCTGTCGGGATAGGAAGCAGGTCCGCGGTGCCGGGGCCGGGGCAGGAAGGCGCAGAGGGGGTCTTTGGGGGGCCAGGGATATGATCACCGTCTCCTCTAGGGCGACGGCTTCACAGGCGTATCCGTGTGAGTCAGCACGTTTCAAACCACACGACATACGCAGAGCAGTTTCTTGTGTTCGACGAGAGCCCACTAAAGCTGCTTCAGAAGGACGCGGGACAGAGCCTGCCGTGTGATCACACGCAGCCTGTGAACACCGCCGTTGCCCAAATGGATGAATGACGACCTGTCCTCCGGCAGATCTCCTGCGGGCCCGTTGTGCAGATGAAGCCCGGGCGGGCTGAGGGACTCACCAGCGCTCTGCAGGGCCTGGGACACCCCCAAGGCCAGCCCCACCCTGCCCGCCACACTCCGTTACAGGTGCGCGCCTCGTCCGAGCTCCACCGCCTGGAGGAACCCCCTGGGAATCTCACTCTTGCTGGGTTATTTTGGGAACTGTTAATGATTCTGTTTGCCTTTCCAATGACCTCAAACGTTCCACTGCCATGGACCCCACCCCCTGCCGCCATATGCCCAGCTGCCCCCTCCCTTCCTCCCTCTCCAGGCAGAGGGGGGCCCCTCTGCACACCCATCCGAGTGCGGCCTCCAATAGTGGGAATGGGCCCTGCAACCCAGTGGTTAGGGCAACCCTGCTGCTAACTGGCTCAGCCAGCCCAGTCCACGCTCCCTGCCTCGGTTTCCTTCCTTGAGCAGCAGGAATGGTCACAGCACCCACTACCGTGGCCGTGGGTCTGCCCCCTGAGCTTGCTGGCCTCAGACTCGCGGCCTGGGGACACCAGGCTCCGAGGGCCTGTCAGCCAACGTCCCCCAACACTTGCGGGGAAAACGCACACGGCACTTTATTAGCCCAGAGCTGTGTCTCCCTTGATTTTCAAACCCACGTGTATTTATAAAGGAAATTTAATCGGGTTGTTTTTAATTCCCTCACACTTAACTCATCAAAATGCTATTTGGTAAGAGCAGGACCAGGCCGAGGGTGCCTGCGGAGCCCATGTTCCGAGGGGCTGCTCGGGGTTCACCAAACACAGCCAGTCGCCCTGGGAGGACGCTCGCTCCGCTCAGCTGCCTCCTTCCCTGCGTCCTGGGCGCATTCCCAGGGGTGTGGGGTGCCGGCCCTCCCCAGCTAGCATGAGTCCTCTTCCTGGCGAGTCTGGGGAACCTAGAAATTCGGTCCTGCACCTCAGGTGCAGTCCGAGGCCAGCCCGGCCCCCAGCTCGGAAGCGAGGCAGCCCAAGGACACAGGGTGGATGTGGCGGGGGCTGTGCAGTGTGTCCGACTTCCCCCAAGGCCCCCTCCCTGAGACAGGAGCCGTCCCCAGGAAGGAGGGGAGGTGGTGTCCGCAGGGCCCAGTGTGAGCCTGGCCTCTGGATCCAGCAGCTTGAGCCCCGTGGGCAGCCCACTTCCCAGGCCGTGCGCCCAGAATGCAGCATTCCTCCACGGATGTGCTCTCGTAGCCTCTGAGAATTCTGCCTGCTTGACCTTCCTTCTGCAGAGAGAGGTCCAGCTGGTCATGCTGGGATGGGGAGCAGACAGCATGGGACACCTGTGTATGACCGAGAAAGGGCGACCTGGGTCAGCAGGCACCAAGATGCCCCACCCCGAAATAGCTGCAAAGCTGCTAGAAATGGGGCGTGAAGCATTTGCAAGGCAGGCAGGGCAGGCAGGGAGCCGATGGGAGCAGCTCCCGGGACGCCGTGTGGGCATCGGGGGCTCGGGGGGCCGCGCTGCAGACCCCAGCCCAGCAGTGGTGGGAAGGTAGGAGCCAGCCCTCTTGTTTTCCACACGCAGCCCCATCTCTCCTCCCTGCTGGCCTGGCCGGATACCCAGACCCCCATGGGGACCAGGCTCAAGCAGAAGTGGACACCGCTGGGCTCTGCACACACGTTCACAGACTCACACTCGAACATTCAACATGCTCTCCCAATGCGTGCGGCCACGATCTCATGGCACCAGCCTCCCACCCCGCAACCAGCTTGGACAAGTATGCAACCGGGGGGTGGGGTGTGTGGTGCTACCTCCCAAAGACCTCAGCCCCTTCCCCACCTCTGGAGCCTGTCGGTCACTCTCTCCATGCCCAGGCTCTTCTCCCTGCCTTCCTTGTCCAGCACAACGGGATTCAAGTGTGCGTGGGAGGACACGTGTCTTCAGCACCCAGCCTACTGCCCCCTCGGGCTCCTGGAGCTCTTCCTCCACTATAGCTCAGGCTGAGCCCCTGCTTGGGGCCTCTCCCGAGTAGGACTGGGGGCCCAAGGGCAACTTGACTTGGTCCTGCCTGGGGATGGGGTCTCAGTCCAGCAGGGGGTGACTGTGGCCAGTGCTGGGACAGGGACAGACACAGATGGCCTGGGAGGAAGAGGCACCCCCACCTGCACCTGGGACAGCGTCTGGCAGAGAAAAAAGGAGGCCAGGAGGGCTTGGGGGCTTGGCCGTCCCTGCGGTGAGTGCAATCCGGGCAGGTGACCGATTCGAACGGAGCTGGAGGGGACAGGAGTATCTCAGGCGAGGAGGTACTGCGTGCAGCCAAGCAGAAGGGCCTGGATGACAGACGTCACCCTGAGAGCAGCGACGGCCTCTGAGCTGGAGGTTGGTTCTAAGAGGGGCAGGGGCCAGGGTGCAGTGAGAGCCCAGGGGGCCCTGGAGCCCCTCGGAGCCCCAGAGCCTTCAGAGCAGAGAACTAGCCTGTCCAGCTGCCCTCGGCAGACGGGCTTCTGGGTGGGTTACCATCTGATTATCTGACCCAAGGGAGGCCCTTTGGAAGGAAGACCAGCCCCTGAGTGATAATCCAAACAGGCTCTGTTCTGGAGGCAGCAGAGGCACCATCTGACCGCAGGGTGTTGTGGGGGGAGGACAGGGAAACCGTAGCAGACCCTCCAGGCTGCCCACCCCAGATCCTGGCCCCACACAGGTGCAGGTGGATGGCCAAGCCCCAGGGCCCTTCCTGCCCGGAGGCCCAGAGGCTCCTCCCCACGGAGGCAAGTGTCCCAGGTCATCCCCAAAAGCCTTGGCCATTATGCAGCTGACCTTGGTCCAGCCTCCAGGACCTGTGTTTGGCCCTCCGAGAGGGACAGTCGGCCGTTCTGGCCCAGGCACCTGGCAGCCAGGACCCGGTGGACTGCAGTCCGTGGCCGGCCAGTCTTGGCCAGCCTGTCCCTAGGGGTGAGGGCGGGAGGTGCCCGAGGACCCCACAGTCAATGGCCTTTTTATTCCATCTGATTTCACCTCCTCTGAGTGCTGGCCCCTCCCTCCCTAATAGAATTACTCTTATCTGCAAGTGATTTAAACTCTAAGGTTTACTGAAGATTTAAAGAGTGTGAACACAGTTGGAATGTTTTAAACTAACAGTACAAGTTGCATTTTAAGAAAATAATTAACTCCCAGGGGAGGTGTGGGTTTTGGAGCAATGACAGACTTCCAAGGCTGCCTTCCCTATATGGGGTCTCCAAATAATAAAATATCTTTGATTCCCCACTGATGTCAGACGAGAACCTGCTAGTGTGCAAGCAAACTGTCATTTTTTTTTTTTAAGAGGGCCCATTAGCGTCTTAAAGACGCAGGCTGGGCCCTTCGAGGAGGGCAAAGGGTCTGCTCCAAGCGCAGCTCACCTGCGGTCTGTCCTACACGGCTGTGGGCCCCTCTTCCAGGCACACAGAGGGCCGTGCCCCCACCCAGGAGGCCAGGCCTCACCTGGTGAGTCTGGACGCCCCGTCGGCTGCCGCCCCCACTCCTCTAGGCACCGCGGCAATGCCCGCCGTCCAGGCCTCAGGGGGCTTCCCAGGAGGGCCGGGCCCTAGGGAGCTCTGCCGTGGCTCTGGGACCCGAGCGCTGCAGTGGCCCTCGGGGATCCATACCTGGCTCTAGGCTCAGCGCACATCCTGCTAGGACGCCGTGGGAAGTGCTTTCATCCTGTTTCCTTTCTGCTCACAAAACCTCGAGGAGGGCACCTTCCCATTTCCCTGACCGGACAAGGCTTAGTGCTGGCTGAGGGCCTGAAGCGGCTCGGGATCCGGGAGGCCGAGCCTGCAGAGCCCAGCCTGTGCTCCCGCTGTAGCCACACTGCCCGCACCTGAGGTGGCCTCCTCGGGGTCTCCGGCTCCAAGGACCGGGTGCGGGCGGCAGCTCGGCCGAGGGCAGTCTCAGGGCATGGAGCTCAGAACTCGTTGCTGAGCCCGGGCGGGAAACCTAACGCTGGCGACCTCACTCTCTGGGCAGCTGGGGTCTCAAACAGTGGGGGTGGGATGGATAACAGGGAGGGGCTCCCCCATGACCGCGCATGCTGGCCTGGGGCTGGTTACCACTTTCTAGACAGCATTCCGGGGGCAGCTCACCCGGGCTGCCCGCCAGCCACGCCCAGGGTCACGGTGCGGGGCATTCAGCAGATGGCATTTGGGGTGCCAAATTCGCGTCGGGCTCCGTGCCCCACCAGGAGCCGCTGGGCGGGGTCCGGGTTAGACCACAGCTGAAAGCCTGCGTCCCCGCTGAGTCTTCCCCTCTGGCTGGGGACACAGCTTTGTCAACCACCTCCAAGCACGGGACAGCCTAGGAGAAGCAGCCCCTTCCCCCAGGGGATGAGGAGGGGGACAGACACGCTCTCCTTTAGGCAAGGAGATCCTACGATGTGGTCTGGGCAAGATGGGCAGTCCAGCCCCTGCCACCGCCCCCCCCCCCAGTGCCCTGGCTGTGCCTGGACCACCTGCCCAGCACCCGGAGCGCCTGCTCCCCCTCGGCTGCTCACTGCCGCCCTCCCTCGGCGGGAGTGGCTCCCCGGGGCCTTGGTCTGGAGGGATTCGCCGTCCTCTCTCACCCCCTCCACCCCACCAAGCCTCTGAAGCAGGCCTGCCTGGCCCGCCACCTGGCAGGGGTGGCCATTTGTCCGCTGTCCCGACCCCTTCCCTCAAGCCTCTGCCCCCCTCAGGAAGAGCTCTTCCTGGTAATTTACTTGCAAAACATTTGGCCGTTAACACCCAGGCAAGGGTGGACGGCAGGTCGCGCACGATTAAACTTCCCACACCTGGGTCCTCCGTCGGCCTGGTAACCACTGCCCGGTGGGGAGGCCGCGGAGGCCGGCGTGTGGCCCGTCGGCCGGGCCCCAGGAAGGCGAGGGTCCCCACCTGAGCTGCCCCACTGCTCACCCTCACACCACCATCCTCCCAGCCCGCGGTGTGGCCTCATCCTACGAGCGGTGGGCGCGGCGACCCCTTCCTTTGGGGGGACGCTTTGGGGCCTGGTGGTGAGGCGTGGCATGGTTGGTCTTTCTGGAAGGATGGTGGCCACGGACGCCGAGAGCCTCTGGGAACGGACTGTTTCCCGTGAGCGCCTCCCATAATGAGAACACGGCACAGCAGAACCACCCCCCGGCACCTGTGGACCCACCTGCTCACGGGGTCGTCAGTGAGCGTCTGTGCCGAGTCTTTGGGCCTTGCGGGGGTCCTTCATTCTCCAGGCATCTGAAGGACGAGAACGTGCAGATGGAGGCTTGCAGCCCCAGGGCTGGGGGAGTAAGCACTCCTCCCCGGTCCCCCAGCCCCTCAGCGCTGGCCCGCGCACAGGAGGGCTCCCTGGAACGCAGGGAAGGTGGAGACTTCTGGAGGCTGAGTGCCCCAGACGCCTCTTCCCCACAAAGCGGCCACAGGCGGCCCCTTCCCAGGCCCCCAGCAGGTGGCCACGACCCTCCAGAGTCCAGGTCAGTCTCCTGCGTGGGGCAGGAGTGACAGATGCTCCGGGCCCAGCCTGGTGCGGGAACCCACCTCCTACCCCTCAGGCTCCCCATACACCCCTCACCACTGGAGACCCTGGCCTCTGGGCGTGGAAGACAGGGCTTCAGAGATGGGCAGACAGGCGGGTGCGTGTGTGTCCCATGCGTGGGGGCATGGCCTCCCCGAGGCCAAACGTGGCTTGGTTCAGAGAGGTAACTGGCACCACGTGGGGGGCTGTGGGGGAGGCCCGGGAACACTAGAGATGGGGGCGAGTTCTGATGGACAGGGGGCTGAGGCACAGCCCCGGGGCCTCACACAACACCGTGAGCCTGGCGCCAGGGCCCTGGGGGAATGTTGGGCGCTGAGCACCGTCTTGGGGCCCCTTCCTGTTCCCATGAACCCTGGAACACAGAGCCATCAAGTGACCCACTCACAGTCACACAGCTGAAGGGCATAACCAGCATGTCCCTCAGCCCAAAGCTGTGGGCCACACGGCCTCCTGTGAGGCCAAGGCTGGGCTCCCACACATCACCACCAGGGCTCGGAGACGTCCCGGGGATGTAGGGACTCAGAGGGCTGCTTTGGGTGGGGATGTGTGTGCAGGGAGTTCAAGTTCAACAGGGCAGGAGTCTCGCCCCCAGGAGGGCTTGAGGCCTGGCCAGGCCTGCCCTCTGGTGCTGTCTCTGCTTGGGAAGTCCCCACTGGGAGATGGGGAAACTGAGGCTCAGAGAGCCTTAATTAAGACCCTTGGGACTGACTGCACATGGCAGAAACGCTCCCCCGAACTGGTGTTGGCAGCGCATACAGGCTGAGGGGGCCAGCGCCATTCCGTCCCCCGGCGCGGTGCCGGGCTCTGGCAAGGGCAGCCCAGCGTCCCGACTCAGCTCAGGGCAGCAGGACGGCAGCCTTCCTGCACCCCGCCTCCACCCAGGTGTCAGGCCTGCAGGAAGGCAAGAGGCCTGGCGGGGGTCCTCGCAGACCTGGGAAAGACAGGGCGGCTGCTCAGGTCAAGGCTGTGCACGAGGGGGAGGGGGCCGGGGCAGGGACTCCTCCTCCTCACAGGGCTCCTGGGTCCTGTCCCCAGATGGGAAAGGAAGCCAGGGGAGGCCAAGGTCACACCCTGAGCCCCCGGGCCTTCCAGCTCACAGGCCAGGAGCTTGGCCGAGAGCCCTCCCGCCTCCTGCCTCCCACCTCCCACCCCCGGCCCCCTGCACACCCAAACAGCCCTGAAGCCGGGACGGCTGGACAGTAGAGGGGCTGTGGTAGGCTCTCATGTGCCCAGCCCAAGGACATCTGCTGGGGAGGCCACAAGAGAAGGGCCCTGCGCCCTGTGCCCCCCCCGCCCCCAGGAGCTGGTGAGGAAGACGGCAGCCGACAGAGGCAGCCCAGCATGGACCCAGCCGCCTCGGAGAAGGGGCGGAAGGCGGGGGGACGGGTCAGGGTCCCAGCCCTTGGCCTCCAGGAGAGGCCCTGCCCCCCAACCCCATCGTCCCCCCACCCCCCGCCTCGCCAAAGGGGTTTATAAAGACCTGTGCAGTGCACCAGAGAAAATATCGCTATCATTAAGAGATTTAACGACAGCTTTGCCCAATATTGGGGATTTGTTATGTCTCTCATTACACGTTTTAACAAGCCCATTTCTCCGCGACGCAGCCCCACGTGAGGGCTGTCCTGTCCCTCTGCCGTGTGTGACTTTCATTAGCAGGCGTTTTATGAAGCCACCGGTCACAGATGCGCGCCCGGCCCGCGGCCTTGGCTTGCTGGGGCCTGGTGTCGTGCGCTGGGTGGCCGGGGAGCGCCCGCGGGTCTGTCTGCAGAGAGGAGCCCCTGCACGCGGACCCCCCGCCCTGGCCCTCTCGGCCGGGGGCATGACTCAGGGACAGACCCACACCGGAGCCGGGGTTCCTGCGCCCCCTGCAACGCGATCCCAGATGAGCCTCCGTGTCCCCACGTGTGACTCAGGCATCTGAGCAGATGAATTCCTTTCAGCGTATTTTAGCCGTAGGATTCTGTTGGCCCGCAAACCACCAAATAGTGTAAAAACAAAATGAAAAGGGCAGAAACAAAGCTGATTCTGCAGAAGCAGAACTTAGCCCCAGGAGGCCCCTGGACTGCCCCCGAATGCCTGCAGTCCCTGCAGCTAGGACACCTTTTGGCGGCTGCGGCCTGTGATGCCCCCGGCCCCAGGATCTGAGCCCTGAGCAGCGCGCTGACCCAAGAGCTCAGCTCCCTGGGGCCCCCTCCCTGGGCAGGTCATGGGGGTGGGGAGCAGCCACAGGAAGAGTAGCTAATTCCAGAGCCAAGCCCCGATTTCTGAGATGCACATCCTTCCCAACCCTGAAATGTGTTTGCTGAGCTCTCTGCTCCAAGCTGCCCTCTGCGGCCGTCGTGACCCCGGCCTGGGAAGCTACCTGGGAAGCTAGAGTTCACAAACGGGGAAAGCACGGCCTCCTGGAGGGGGCATCTAGGGGCAAGCACACTTGTAGCTGAGACTAATTCCTGCCAAGAAGCTTCCAGACAAGCACGATTTGCAGTCGGAAGGAGCCCGGGTGAAGGGACCGCTGGTGGACAGGGAGCCCCCCAGCCTCTGGTTCCACAGCCTCCCGGTACCCAGAGGCCCTCCACAGCCTCCACACACAATCCCTTCTCTGGACTTCTTGAGCCCCGTCTACACCACGACGGTGAGGGGCCAGAGCAGGGTCCGCGGGTCTCTGACTCCCTGGTACCTAGCATGGGGCTGGTTCTGTTGGTAAGCAGCTGTCTCTATGGAAGCATCCAGAAGTCAGTGTCGGGGCCAGGGCAAGTGCTAAAGCCGGGGTGGGGAGGGGCAGGGGAGGGCCCTGGACGTGGATGCCCCCTGGACTCCGGGGAGCAGGGGTGTGCAGGGTAGGGAGCACACCCTTGGCCTCTTATTCTGGAAGGATCTCTGGGTATGCAAACCTTCCCCGAGGTCACCTGGGTCCTCCCTCCCTTCCCCAGACAAACGCCCTGGAGACAGAAACCTGCAGAGGCCGGGACAGAGCAGGGGACGCAGCCCATCTGGGACAAGCTCCCCCTGCCCCCAGAAATGAACGAAGGAATAAATAAATAATAAACCCGCCGATCCCGCGCTGCCTCCCCGATAGGGCTGGGCACGGCCGGGCGATTACCTCCACAATACCTCGCATTCATTACGCCCCTTAAAAACGGTGTGCTGTGTCTGGAAAACAGGAAGTGGCCGTAAGTCTCCCGTGTAAAAGCCATCTGAAGCCCGTGTGCCAGGCATGTTCTCAATCAGGAAGCAGGCAGTAAATAAACATGTACGTCCCGCGGCCGCGCGCACCCGCCTGCCCCCGGGCTACAAAGGGGCACGGAGAGCGGAAATTTGTTTAGTCCTATAAAAGCACAGGCTGTATATCAATAGATGATTAAAAATGGAAACGTGGCCGGCTAATGGACGGTATTGATTTTAATAAGCGTTAAGTACATGGAGCTCGCAGATAAGGGCCGCCGGGCCATCTCTCCACGCTCTGGAAAGTGACTCATGCAGAGAAAAAAAAAAAAAAACCCTCTTTTCCAAATTGAAGCTTTCACCCGGCAGATTAGGGTCTGGGGGAGTGGTTTCCAAATCAGCATCCATTTTGGAATATTGAGTGTGACGTGGGTGACATATTGAGGCGTTTCTGCCAGGAGGTCAAGCACGTCGCCCTCGAAACAGTAGCAGGCACACTCAGGGGCGTCTGGGCAGCAGGGGGCTCCGCTGGGCCCCGCGGGGAGCCCGCACCTGCTCTGGGGCTGCGGAGACGCCCCGGTGAGCCCCAGGTCGCCCCGTGTGTCCAGGGGTGACACCCCATTGGAGCAGGCCAGGCCGAACACCACCACACTGACCTGCAGTCTCATTCCAAACCCGAGAGCAGTCTGGACCCCTGGAGGCTCTAAAAGTTGCACTAATTCTTGTGTGGAGGGCAGCTGTGACCGGGCTGGGTTCTGGCGGGGGCAGTCAGGGGGCCCTGTGCACTCCAGCGGGCTCGGCTGCATGGCTGGTCACTGAGTGCCCACTCAGCAAGTGGAGGGTGAGTCCCCCAGCCCACGTCAGGACACAGCCTGTGCGGGAGGGGCTGGCCCCACTTGGCCATTCAGTGCCTGAGGGCCTGGCCGAGAACAGAGTGGAGGTCACCCTGCTCCCCACTGCCCCCAAACTCCAGGCTTCCCTGCCGGGGCTCGAGGAAGGGGACTCGTTTCTTCTCACCTGGTCACGCTGGGCTCCCCACCTGCCAGGCGCCCACAGTACACAGAGCCTGAGAAACGGGACCTCGGAGCCAGACGTCCAGCTGGAACATCACGTGTCTGCTTGGGAACAATGCTCCCACCAGAGAGGAAGTCATGGCTCCGTGACAATGACCAGGCCACCCTTGACCAAAGCAGAAGCTGGGAGCGGCCAGGTGGGGCCAGGCAGGAGGGTCAGGCCGCAGGAGCAGGGCCAGTGCCATCTCCGGGCTGGAAAGGGCCAGGCCACGTGGCAGAAGGCCTCACAGATGCCCACCCGGAATTTTCTGATGAATGATTTTGTCCATCGCCTGCTTTCCTAGAGACCTGTTTGGCTTCCAAGCCTCTTACAAATCATTTCCTCTGGAGCAGGAAACCTGATTCTACCCACATCTCAGCTCCCAAGTGGGTGAGTTTCTTTGTTGAGGAAGTTCTCCTTTTTACAGACAATGAGGGAGATTCCTCATCAGACTCTACTGATTGGTCCGGCCAAGGCGAAGCAGTAAGGGTAGAGCTCAAGGGTCAAGATGGGGGACAGGTTCAGGGGACCGTGGCCCCGAGGGGCAGGTTTTCTTAGAGAATCGGAAGTTGGGAGCCTAGACATGTTTACAGTAAATGAGGTAACGAGGTGTAAATGCGTGTGCCAAGCCAGGAGGCCCACCACACCATGGGGGTGAGGTGGGGGGACCGGACCGTCAGCAATGGCCGGGGGGCTGCCGCCAGTGTCCTGAGGAAGCAACAAAAAACACAGTGGTGAGAAGACCTGGAGCTCAAAAGAGGAGAGCCTAGTTTGGAGGGGGGTGTCTTGGGCCACCATAACAAACACCACAAACTAGAAATCTCTTCTCTTGTGATTCTGGAGGCCAGAAGTCCAAAATCAAGTGTCAGCAAGGCCCCACTCCCTCCAAAGACGCTAGGGGAAGATCCCTCTGCCTTTATGTGTGGTCCTATATGTGCCTCCTCTGTGGGTCTGAATTTCCCTCTTATACGAACACACACTGGATTAAGGCCCACCGCATGCCAATGTGGCCTCATCTTAAGTAGATTACACCTGCAAAGACCCTATTTCCAAGTAAGGCTGCATTCTTAGCTTCCAGAGGACATGAATTTGGGGGGACACTATGCAACCCGTTACAGGGGATCAACACAGTCTCCTAGGGGAGTGACTCCTTCCATCTTTCATTCCCCAGATGTGCAGGTCCCCTGATCTCTCCAGGGCCCCTCCACTCACTTTGGCCCTCCCCAAGCCCCTAGGGCCATCTTAATCCAGGCCCAGGCCTCCTGTCCTCAAAATATCTTCTCACTCCTCAACTGCAAGCCTTAGCTTAATATCACCTCCCCAAAAAGCCCTCCTCCCAGTGCACCCTCCAGAACCTCCTGGTCATTTTCTCTATCTCTCTCATCATAACTTGTCATGATAGATTAGGTTGCTCTTGTTCCTGCAGCACATGAGCTCCACAAAGGCATGGGCTTATCCCTGAGTCAACATGGCACTCAGTAAATGGTCAATTGGGAAATAATCATTGGATGGATGAGAGGATAGATGGATGGATGGATGGATGGATGGATGGTTGGATGGATGGATGGAGAGATGGACAGAAGATGTGGAGATGGATGAGTGGATGGATGAGTGGTTGGATGGATGGATGGTTGAATGGATGGATAGATGTATGTATGGATGGATGGATGGATGGATGGATGGATGGATGGATGGATGGATGTTTGGATGGACAGATGGATGAGTAGATGGATGATAGATGAGTGGATGGATGAATGGACAGATGGATGGATGAGTGGATGGATGGATGGATGAGTGGATGGATGGATGGATGGATGAGTGGATGGATGGATGGAGAGATAGGTATATGAGTGAACAATTGCCTTACTCAGTGTCATATCTCCAGGTCCAGCACAGGTCACTGCACACGGAAGGTGTTCAAGGGTGAATGATAGAAAGGAGGAAGAAACACAAGTAAGTAGGAATGGTTTGCACCCTCAAGTCAAGGTTACAGAAATAAACACGGGGCGTGATGCCCCCACTCCTGCTTCCTCACGCTGGCCCGGGCCTGCTTTCACAAAACTGGGCACATCGCAGGCCTCGGGCACCGGCTGCCTGCGCAAGTTTGTGAAAGATGCCCTTAAGCCTGTTTTCACTTTGCTCCAGGGTCATGGTGCATCTGTGCTCCCCAGTATGTAAGCTGACACTTTTTGGTTTTTGCCCTAAGACTTCCTCTTCTTCGGGAGTTAGTGCAGTTTTCCTGTGAAAGGGAATAGTGTAGGCTTCATGGGCCTGAGCAACTTACTTCTGTGGCTGTAACGTGAGAACAGCCGTGGATAGCACATAATGAGTGAGTGTGGCTCTGTTCCAATAAAACTTTATTTACGGACACTGAAGCATGGATTTCGGGTAAAGGCTCACATCATGAAATAGTACTCTTTGATTTTCAATTCCAACTGTTTAAAAATGTGAAAACCATTCTCAGAGCACAGTCGTCTCCGAAGGAGATGGCCTGCCAGACCAGGGCTGTAGGGTGGAATTTGCCAACCCCTATCCCAGAGTAAGATCCCTCCCTTTCCCCCAGCATTCTGCAGCCTGGTGAGTAAGTGTGTGCTCGCTCCGCCGTTCCTGGCTGCAGTGAAAATCACCATCGTGCGGTGTTCAGCCAGCAGACACCACATATCACAGGACCCCCCAGAGCTGGGCTCTCCCAGCAGCAGGCCCCGGCCGTCATGGCCACGGTCAGGAGGCCAGCATGAGCCGGCTGCCCCGGGTGAGGCTGAGGGTTCTCCAGGGCCTGGTGCAAGGCAGCGTGGCCTCCAGGCCAGCCCTCGTCAGGGCGCATGACCCCATGTCACCCCCACCTGCAGAAGTCACAGGGCCCAACCCAAAGTCACAGCGGGCCACCACCCCACCCGCCCTGAAGGGTGAGTGTTTGCTGAGCAACAATCCAAACTATCACATATGTTCTTGTTAGTTTCTCTAAGTGACTATTAATTCCATTAATAGCCTGTGGGCTCTGTTGTTTGTCTCCAGAAAGCACTGAGCAAATATTTGTTTGACAAGAGAGTGACACACAGATGTCTGTGATCCCATTTACATGATATCATTGCCCCCGTTTCTCCCCGGGGTCCCCTCAGCACTGTGCTGGAGGAGTGACCACTGTCCCGTCCAGCCAACCCAGGCCACTGGGCCTGGCCCAACACAGCACCATGGACCAGGCGGCTCAACACAGTCATTCACTGTGTCCCAGTCCCCGAGGCGGGATGTCTGAGGTGAGGCCGTGGGCAGGGTGAGTTCGTCCTGAAGCCTCTCTCCCTGGCGTGTGGACGACCTCCTCTCCCCGTGTCCTCGCACGGTCGTCCCTTTGTGTGTGTGTGTCCCCATCTCCTCTGCTTCTGGGGGCACCATTCACATCAGATCAGGGCCACCCTGTGGTCTCACGTCACCTTAATCACCTCTCTAAAGACCCCAGATAGGGTCATCTTCACAGGTCCTGGGGGTTAGGACACCAAGAGATGAGTTTGGGGGTGGGGGGGAACAGTCCAGCCGATGGCACAGGGGCTTGCTGAAGAGGTGAGCTCTGTCCCCCAAGATGTAGTTGGGGGGTCTGCAGAATCCCACAGCCACCCGAGGGTCTGCCAGGCCTTCTCAGCCTGGGGAAGAAAGTATTCTCACCATTTGGTGAGATGTGGAGAGGAGCCAGGGACCGAATGTGCTGCCTTTTGCCCGTCACTGTAATATCGTGTAGTCTTTAAAATACCAGCTGTCATGCCTGTATTGATTATTTGCATTTCTTGGCCAGTACGGTTGCTTGGAAGAAATAAACACTCACCACCAACATACACAAGCCCGGCTGTCCTTCCTAGTTCAGAGGCAGGTGGAAGCATCCGTAGAGACCTGCCCCGTCGAGGAGGGTGCCCGCGGCCCTGCCCTCCATGGGGAGCGTTGCCCAGAAACAGGGATCAGGAAGGAAGATATTCACAGAGCACACGGACCCCAAATCAGATCCTCCCGACGCCCCGTGAAAAGGAAAGCTCCCGGCATAAACACTCCCCCCCGGGGGCATGCCGCCTCGTGCTGATGGGGCCTTGTTTCACGCTATTTGACATAAAATATGGCTTGTGTTTGGAAAGGTGTTGGTTGATGTTGGATCTTTCTGGAAACCTCGTTTATACCAAACAGGGATGGCCTGGAGGAGGGCTCACAGGACGGGCAACCCCAGCCCGCCGGAGCCTCCTCGCTCACCCGGCTGACCCCCTTCTCCTGGTCCTGCCACACAGAGCTGAGAAAAATGGGGCTGACTCTGAATGTTCCCCACCTCTGCTCACACCCAGGACCCCATGGGAAGCCCAAGGACCAATGGCAACACCAGCCTGAGCCACATGGGGAGAGGAGGATTCCAGGAGGGAAGGTCATCCCCGGGTCGCAGGCCTGCGTGGCTCACGTGCTGTGGGTCCTCTCCAGGGTCCTCACTGTGTCCACTCCAGACCATTTGTCCCCTTGGTGCTGGCACTTTCTGCCTTGCAGGGAGGTGGGGTGACCTGCCCAGGATGCACACAGCTGGTTTGGGTGGCTGGTGAGAAAGAAGTGGCATTTATTTGGCCCCTACTGTATAACTCCTAGCAGTGAGCTAGCCTTGTTGCCTGCAACGATTTCAGGGGCAGGTGGTATTTCTTGCCTCCCTGCCTTGGGTGTCCTGCTAAAGATGCATAATCTGCCCAAAGCCGCCCAGCTGGAGAGGGCAGGGCCAAGATTTGACTGAGGGACTCCCCAGAGCTCTGCATCCACCCCATGCTTCCCTAGCACAGGGAGTGGAGAATTCCTGCAGGAACCCACATGCAAGTCTCTCCACCCACAGATGACCGGCCAGGGACTCAGTCACCAGGTGGGGCTGTGAGGACTCACGCTGTATGGTCACCGGGGCTAGCCTTGGAGAATCAGACATCCTCCCCTGAGGCTCGATCAAGGAAGGCAAGATTCGGGACTTTACAGTTGTATGCATAAAATTTAATCACGTTCCTTGATGTTTTTAGCTGAATACTTTGGTTAACTAAATATATTTTGGCTCAATGATATCTAATAAAAAGTCCCATCTAGTGTCTGTAATTTAGAGCAAAATCCAAAGGAATGAAAATGCCCACATACAATGTCCATGCCTCCCTGTGTGGGTGGTCGCAGCCCATCCAGGTCCGGTACTTTGGAGGCTGGTCTCACCGCGCGGGGATTTGCTGGAGCCTGGGGCAGGCTGAGCGCGGGGCAGGTGTGGAGTGTGGGACAGGTGCGGAGCTCAGAGCATCACATGCATGGAGGCCCTGGCTGGGGGCTCCGCTCCTCCCAGCCGGGGAAGAGGGTCGCTCCACCTCGTTTGACTTTTTTGGAATTTCCCACGAGCTCACGTTTGCATCTTCTCTCCCCTGGTGTCCCATCTTATCTCATGTTAGAGCAGAAAGAGAAAGTTAAGTGATAGTGGGCTGCTGGACATTTTTGAAATGAACTTCTTCTCTGATGTCCATCCCTGTCCACCTGCTCAGCAGTCCTTCAGCGCCACCCCTCAGCCATGTCCATGCCAGTCGGCATCCTCGTGGCCCTTCTTCCTCGCCCAGGGGTGGAGCCGTGACACGCTGGCCATCTGGGACTCTTGAGCCACTGCTGCCTGCCCCTCACTGGGAGTCCCCAGGACCCCTCTCAACCCAGCATTCCGCACGACAACCACCGTAGGGCATAAGGTGGCCTGTGGGCCCTGCTTGGCTATTTCTCCTGAATGTCCTGCCCTCCTGGGGAGGAAGTATGATCATTCCCCTGCCTCCTGGCTGGGGCACAACTCTTGGGGCGCCACATACGCCCTGGTCATCAGACGTGCCTGTTCATTGCAGGGCTCCGCTCAACAGCCGTCATGAGGTCAGCATGAAGCGGCTGTGCGTGTCCAGCCCTGTCCCACCCTACTGTCCATGGATGCAGTCCTGGGGGACATGGGCTCTGTCCCCATCCAGTGCTGCCTGATAGACCAGGGTCTCTCTCCTGAGCAGGGCCCAGGGCATGAGGGCAGCACCATGCATGAACGTCCACATGTGGGTGGCCCTGTGTCTTCACTGACATTTCTCCATCCCTGCACAGATACCACACTTTTACTGCAGCTTCATAAGACTATTTATCTGTGGAGCAAGAACACCCTTTGTTCTTCAAGAATGATTTGGCTCTTGCAAATTTATTGGTTTTTTGTACACATTCAAAAATTAGCCTGTAATTTTCCACAGAAAAATGGGAAGGATTTTGATTAGGCTTGCATTAAACTCTGCAGAGGCCGACATCTTTACCTAACTGGGTTGTCTGATCAACAAGTACGGTGTACCCCTTAATGTATTCATGTTTTCTTTAATTTTCCGAAAGGCTCAGAGTTTTCTGTGATGAGGTTTGCATACCTTTCACTAGATTTATTACTCTGCATTTGATATTACTGATGATTAGAACAATTTCAATTTCCTAATTTTCTGTTTGTTGCTTATATAGAGAGAAATATCTGCTAAAATTGGATTTTCTAGTGACATGATCATATCACCTGCAAATTATGACAACCGTGTATCTTGTTTTCTAATAGTTATTACTTTTACTTTAATAGTTACAATTTTTACTACTTTTTCATGCTTTATTGCACTGGCTAGAATCTCTCGTTCAGGGTTTAATAGAACTTGTAGTAACAGGCATTCTTGTTGTGTTTGCAATCTTGGAGAACTTTCGCCAATTCACTGTCAGGAATGATATCTGCTGTAGGTTTTTTTATATTTACTTTGTCATATTAAGGAATCCTTTTTCTATTCCTGGTTTGCTAAATTTTGTAAAAATTATGAATGGATATTAAATTTTATCAAATGCTTTTGCTGAATCTATTGAGATAATCATATAATTTTCCACTCTGTTCCATTTATGGACTTAATTACATTGATTAATTTTAAGAATGCTAACCCAACTTTCCGTTCCTAGAATAAACCTAAGGTAGTCAGGTTATAATATTTTTATATATCAGTGACTTTGAGTTTATTAAAGTTTGTTTAGGATCTTTGCCTGTAAGCTCAGAAATGGTAGACAGATTGATCTGCGTGGAGTTTCCTGGGACACCTGTGTCAGCTTTTGGTATCAAGACTATGCTGGCTTCGTAAAAAAGCTGAGGAGAGTGGCCCTTTTTCTAATTTCTGGAAAGGTTTGTGTGAGATTGACATAATTTCTTAACTGTTGATAGAATTGAACAGGCAAGTTAACCTGGAGCTAGACTTTTCTTCATGGGAAGAATTTTAATTCCAGAGCCAATTTCTTTAACAGTTGTGCAATCATTTAGATTTTTTTTGTTTGCTCTTGCCATGATTTTAACTTTTATTTGTCAAGAAATATATCCATTTTGTTCACATTTCCTAAATAATGAGCATAGTCTCCTTTAATGCCTTCAGGATCTAGTAACTCCTCCCTGACATTGGCTATTTGCTTTCTGTGCTCCTATCATTTTCTTCTTTTTATTGTCTTTGGAGCTTTTTTAAATGATGTCTTAAAAGGGCTTATGTAATGGATTTTCCATTTTTCTTCTGTCCATCTTTAATGCATTTAACAATATAAATGCAGCTTCAAAGAAGATTTTCACTTCATGCCACACATTTTGATATATTTTTGTCATCGTTAAATTTTAAATATTTTTATTTCCAAAGTAATTATTTTCTTTTACTTATATGTTATTTTATTTTTTTAAAAGATTTTATTTATTTATTTGACAGAGAGAGACACAGCGAGAGAGGGAACACAAGCAGGGGGAGTGGGAGAGGGAGAAGCAGGCTTCCCACTGAGCAGAGAGCCCGATGCGGGGCTCGATCCCAGGGCCCTGAGATCATGACCTGAGCCGAAGGCAGGTACTTAACGATTGAGCCACCCAGGCACCCTACTTACATGTTATTTTAAAATACCTTTCTTAATTCCCATACTTGCAAGATTTTTATTGTTGGTATCTCTTGTTTTTATTTCTTATTTAATTCCAAATGATTTCAATCCTCTGAAATTTTTTGAAACTTGATTTATGGCCCTATATAAATTTAATTCTTGAATGTTCTACATGTAATTTTTTTTTTAAGTTAACAAAATAATAAAAAAATGTTTTGCCATGGGGGGGAGGGGGTACATGCTTTATCTATGTCCATTAGGTTAATCGTGTTGCTTAAATCTTCTATACCCTTAATGATATTTTATCTATTTGTTTTATCAGTTACTGAAAAATCTGTGTTAAAATGTCCCACTGTATTATAGAATCTGTCAATTTCTTCTTTTTATCTGTCAATTCTCGCTTTATTTATTTCAAGACTATGTATTAGGTGGAAATGCATGTCTTCATGTGAATTGAACCCTTTATCAGTATGAAGTGTCCATCTTTCTCTCTGGTGATGCTTTTTGCCTTGAAGTTTATTTGCCATAAGTTTATTTATATGAAGATCTCAGTATTTATCTGATATCAACTTTCTAATTTTAATCTTTCCTAACACATCTTTTTTCACCTTTCTATTTCGACTTGTCTGTGTCCTTATATTTAGATTGTAGCTCTTATAAACAACATGTGTTTGGATTTTGTGTAGATTTTATAAACAAAATGTATTTGGATTTTGCTTTTACTGAGTATGTCAATCTTTGTCTTTTCACTAGAGCATTTAATTTATTTGCACTTAATGGAATTAACGATATATTTGGACTTAAATATATCTTTCCATTTACTTTCTATTTGGTCTGAATACTTTATGCTCCTTTACTTCTCCTTTCTTGCAACTTTTGAGTCGATTCAGGTTTTTTTTTATTACTCCATTCCTCCATTATCTCATCAGTTATACATATATTTCTATGTATTTAGCAATTACTCTAAAGATTACAGCATCCATCCTTGACTTATCAAAGTGTAAAGGCACTTGGTACTGTTACAGTCTTCTAGGACAATGCAAGGATTTTATTTTTTTTTT
>NC_138372.1:1413110-1422798 GCF_054177405.1 Leptonychotes weddellii | reverse complement strand
ACACCACCTGGCCATGGTAAGCATAGTGAAGTCTGGGTCTTTCCTAAAGACCAGCAGGGACACACAGAGGGCAGGCCTGTGAGGACAAGGAGGAGAATCTATGTGCACACCAAGAGGGAGGCCTCACAGGAACCAACCCAGCCAACACCCTGATCTTGGGCTCCTGGCCTCCAGAAATTTCAGTCCTGCTTCCCAGTGGGATGGTCTTGAATTTTGGTTCAGAAAACGTGGTGCCCTCAGCTTTGAGAAGGATGCACTCAGAATGGGCAGGGAGGAGCCCACAGAGGCCAGGCCCACGTGTGCCGGGCAGGAGGAGTGTGGCAGACCCTACTGTGCGCCTCCGGGAAGATCGGGCACTTGGGCCATGGAGCCACGTGGGGACTTCGAGAGGGGAAGCTGCCGTCTCTGGGATGGAGGTCCCTGGCCCCACGGGGTCGGCAGTACCAGAAACTGGGGGTTTGAACGCCTCTGGTCCAGCACTGGCTATTGGTCGCAGACATTCCCAGAACCCCCACTGCCTGTGCGAGCCCCTGCACACATTCACGTTGACCCGCCGGCCCAGAGAGGGTTTTCCCCCGACACTGAAGGGTTAATGACTAATTTGTTCCTCTTTTCCTTATGTGATGAATATTTGTTTTTTATTTTTTGTTTATTTATTTTTTAAAGATTTCATTTATTTATTTGAGAGAGAATGAGATAGAGAAAGCATGAGAGGGGGGAGGGTCAGAGGGAGAAGCAGACTCTCAGCTGAGCAGGGAGCCCGATGCGGGACTCGATCCCGGGACTCCAGGATCATGACCTGAGCTGAAGGCAGTCGCTTAACCAACTGAGCCACCCAGGCGCCCTGAATATTTGTTTTTTAATATATTTGCCCCCATCAGCAGGTCTGATTGCTAAGTACTAGGGATGCTGGGATAAAAAACCATGTCCCCGTTCTCTGGGAAGGTGAGTCTGGCAACAAAGACGGCCGTCCCATGAGAAATGACACGTGGACTCACGTCAAGAGGCCAAACCCGAGGCTTGCCAGCCCACGCCACAGCCTGCTGGCTCGATCACAGACTTCCCAGAATAAAGTGGCTTGAGTGCCCCTTCTCCCAAAATAAAACCCAGAAGGGACCTGCCTGCCCACCTTCTTGCCTCCCTGCCTCGGACAGCCCGGCCTCAGGGGGGCCCTGACCTTCCAGAACCCCCCAAGCCCCCCACACCTAGGCGTCTCTGCTTGGACAATGTCTACCTACTCTTCCGATCCCAGCCACCCCGCCCCCTGGGAGGGCTTGTCTGGCCCCTAATCTGCACCGGCTGGCTGGCCCCAAGCTGCTGGGCACTCCCCACACTGGTCTGGAAGTCCTGGAGGGCCAGGGCAGGTGTGTGCTCGGCGTCCCCTGGGGGGAGGGCAGGAACAGGTGTGGCTGCCCCACTGACCTGTGTCTGCTCCCAGCGAAGGACCCCTTGAGCTGGAGCCGAGTGCTGTGAGTGACCGACTTCCCTGCTGTACACTTGCAGTAGACAGAAGGATGACCCCACCCCTGGCCTCCACGAAAGCCTAGTGCCGTGGACCACACGAGTGACTGGCGTCCCTCCCCCGGCCTACACGGGGGCCACCAGCCGAAGGGTCCGTGTCCTGGCCAGCCCGGCACGCGGCCGCCCATGGGCTCCTGCACTCCGAGAGGCCACACCGCGCTCTGCAGTCAGCGCCCCCAACCCCAGCTGTTCCTCAGGAGCTGCATCTGTGAGCTGCATGTGGGCCGATGATCAGCCGAGGCAGGACCGTGGGAGGGAAGACCCCGGCAGCCGGGCAATAAAGACCCCGCCCTGGACACTTTCACAAGAGAATCCTTACTGGGCATCATAAAAATAGCATGCCTGCTCTCCGGGGATTTATAACGTCATAAAATGTAAACAAACAGCTTTTTAGATCAAAGTAGCATAAATAACAGACACACTAGCTTCTGAAGCACAGTTAATAAATCAGAGGGTTTTCAGCTGAAACTGTTCTGGCATTGACCCTTCCCAACCTTCTGGCTGAGACTGGGGAGCAGCGGCTGCAGCTGGGGGTGCAGCCTGGGATCCATCAGCGCAAGCGCCCACTTACTGCGTGGCCGTGGGGTCCCCCTGGACCACCCTGCCCCCACCCAACTGCGGGGCCAAGCTGGGGGGCCCAGCTTTTTAATTGCGCCCTAGTCTATGCCAGGCTGGGGTTCCCAGGAGGAACATCCGGACACAGAGCCAAATTGTAAGCCCTTCTGGCTGCCCGCCTTCATCTTTCTGCCTTTTGAACTGGAGACTCGCCCTGTGTTTTTCCTAAACTGTAACCAGAGGCCATCCTGGCCCTCACTCCCTTCATCAACCATCCGAAATCCGACCTGCGTGGGCCGACCTCCTTAGGGCCGCAGAGCAGCTCATTAGCACCCCGGAGAACCTCCTGGCGGCTCCCGGGTCCCTGTGTGTGCACGCGGGTGAGTCCACGTGCTGAGACGGGTGGGCGTGCGCGCATGCTCGCGTCTGCTCAAGGACGGGCCTACACAGCCCACTTCTCTCCTTGTCCAACTACAGCTCCTCCTGGCTAAAGGGGCGCACTCACCCCCAAGGAAGGCCAGTGCTGGCCCAGCAGGTCACAGGGTTTTCTGGGTCTGAGCCCTCCCGTCCCTGATCTGCGTCTGGGGGTCATTGCTGACCACAGCGAGGGCAGTGGCCAGACTTAGCAAAGCAAAACACAGAGTGCACAGTTAACGTTTGCAATTTAGATAAGCAGCGAATAACTTTTTAGCCTTGAGATGCCCGAAATACTGCAGAGGATATGTTGTCAGAGATTGAATTGTTTCCCCCCGAAAAGCTACGTTGGAGCCCCAGCCACCAGGACCTAAGAGTATGACTATCGGGAAGTAGGGTCCCTACAGGAGTCACCAAGTGACAGTGAGGTTGTTGGCATGGGCTCTGATCCTATTTGACCTGAGTCCTCATGAGAAAGAGGGATGGGGACATGCACAGAGGGACGATCGAGCGAGGACACGGGGCGAGGACAGCCGTCCACGGCCAGGGAGAGAGGTCACAGATGGAACCAGCCCTGCGCACACCTGGGCCTGGACCCCAGTGTTGGGGACTGGGAGAGATTGCGTGTCGGTGGTGTAAGCCGCCCCATCTATGGTGTCTGTTAGGACCCCAGCAAACTAACACGCATGGTTACACTACACGGTTCTCTGTCATGGCTTTGAATTCACATATCACCAGCACGCACAGCCTGCCCATCCCCCCTCTCCCTCTCCGGAGGGTAGAGTCATGAGCCACCCCTGCACTTTTGGCGAGAGACCTGCCCCCGGTGCCCAGCGCAAGCCTTGGGCTCTTCCTGGGGCCGGCCGCTGCTTGGCTTTGGGGACAAAGGCTCACACGTGGTCTGTCCCCTGGCCGGCCATGGGCCGCCCCCAGCCAACTGTATCGGGGTATGAGGCCGAGCCCAGCAGCACTGCGGTGGGGACCCGGGTCTTGAGACTCTCCGTGACATCTAGGCCTTTCCTGAGTTGGGGAAAACAGATGCTGGCTGGCGTGGGCTCCCAGGTTCTGGGAACATCTAGTTTGGGTAACAGACACCTGCTCTGAGCCACAGTCTAGCCCACAAAGATGTTGTCTGCTGGCATTTTCCCCACACAGCGTGAGGAACAGACGGCCACGTAAGGAATGCTGGACAGCGGGCAGAGAACTCAGAACAGCTCCACCACCTTCTCCCCAGCATCCCCGGGCCACGGCAGCGTGGGCCCTGCTCTCCTCTCGGCCTCCGACCTTCGCTGCGGGGCTCCAGTGAGTTCCCCCAGTAGTTGAAACAGCCGCGGTTCTGTAAACACACCTCCAGGATCTGTATTTCTACTCTCACAATGATTTTCATGCTGGGTTTGTTCCGATGAGGAGCAGAAATGCTGTCTGTCTCCCCCGCGGGTCTGCAAACCTGGTGCATTTGCAGGACCGTCCAGCTGGGCCCCCACCCCACCCCAGCCCGAGCAAGCCGGCGGCCCTGAGTGGGAGGCCTGGCCACGCACTGCGTGGACGCAGACGGGCCCTGTGTGCACCGCCATGCGTTCCGTGTGCAGACATGCAGCACAGGCTCCCAGCCCTGCACACAGGAAGCAAGTGGGCGACAGCCACATGCACAGGGAGGCCCGTCTCCCAAGCCCCACGGCCAGGGAGGATGCCGTGGCCTCATGGGAGTGGACCAGCCACTGGCGCTCCTTCCCGCACCCGCTGGGCCCAGAGCCCCGGGGAGAGGCATGGCTGCATCGTCCGTGGTTGCGTCATCCGTGGATGAATCGTCCGTGGGTGCCACCGTGGCTGCGTCGTCCGTGGCTGCGTCGTCCGTGGGTGCCACCGTGGGTGCCTGTATTCCCAGTGTGCTTGTCTAAAAATATCCACTTTCCGAGGATTTCGACTCCAGTCCTGAGAACACAAACGCATTTCCTCAGGGCGGGGACGTGAAACCAGAAACATGTTGGAGTGATTTGGGTGCTTTCTTCATGGGACATTCTCCCTGTTGTAACACGATGGCGTTCCTCCGGAATGTCAAACACCGGTTGGGCCAACGTGAGCGGAGTGTTTGGTCTTCCAAAACGTAAAGATCTGAGACCATAAACTATTGTTTCTTAAATGTTTCAAAGCGTAACACTGACACCGAGTTTTGCTGTAAAACGATCCAGGACCCGTAGCGGCGCTCAGAGGTTTTACACGGCGTGGCAAATCGCGCGCAGGGGCACTCCGTGCCGGGCCACCGCGGGTCCCAGCGCTCGCCGGGAGGGCCAGCGGGGCTGTGGGCATGCTGGGGCCCCCAGACGGTGTGTGCGTCTCCCTGGGGGGTGGCTGATCCGGGCTGGTTTGGCACAGACGGGGCAGGGGTCACAGATCCGCGGACACCATGCCCCCAGCATCTCGTCAGGACGGTCTATCTCGGGTTGGACCACGGGCTCTTCTCTGCCTTCTGTGTGCAGTCGACGGAGGCGTTTCCCTTATTTGCTGCTCTTTCCTGGACGAGCTATCGCCGAGGCTGAGATAATACAATAAAACGGAGGCGTGACTTTCTTCTCTGCGGAGCGGTGGGAAGGGCAGACTGCAAGTCCCACATGCCCACGGCATGGGTCACGCACCAGGCACCGCCTGTCCCCAGGACGTGCCACAGCCGCCGGGAGGGAGGGATTGCTCTGAGCCCACCTCCTGCCTAATTCTTCCCAGCAGAGAAAATACCCCAAAGACACAACCCCACCCACTGTCTGAGGCCCATCCTGGCGAGTGCACCTCGGACATCGGAGAGGCTCCAGGGAAGTGGCTGTGGAAAATCTTACAACAGGCTCTCCTGCCTGAGACCCCAATCCCCCAGAAGCAGGCCCCTGAGACCCCAGCCTCCCGGCTGCCAAGAGGAGGCTCGCACCCCATTTCCCGTACCCAAGGGGGGGCGTCCAGCCCTCTTTCCTGCAGCCACGTGGGGGCCCCTGGCAGCGGCAGCCAGACAACTTGATGGAATCCCTCCCCCTTCTGATGGGGTTTTGCCGGCCGTAGGGGGGTGGGGGGTCCAATGCAAGCAAATGCTGCTCCTCACCCCTCCCCCCAAGTAAAAGGGAACGTGCGTGAGATGTGGTCCCACAAGAGCTTTTCAAAGCGCAGATATGATCCCAGGTTCCCGTTTGTAACACCGTCTAGCCATTCATTGTCCCAAGCAAATAAGCACATAAATGATCCTATGAAGGGTAAGAACCATACATGTATAGTATATATAAAAGGCCCCATATAACTTTTCTTACTTGAGTAACACAGACTCTCCTGGCTGGATGGAAGGATTCAGGGCCTCGGATGTCTTGCCCCTCCTCTCCTCAGGTGGGAGCAACGGTCACCTTGTTTGCAGGTGTGGAATGAGGCCCAGAGGAGAGAATCGTGGTGCCCTGGGCCACATCGCTACAGGAAGATGGGCCAGGACTCACCTGATGCTGAAGCCCCTCAGCCAGGCAAAGGGGCAGTCCTCGCTGTGCGACCGTCCTGAGCTCCTTCCAGAGGCTCCGGGGGAACCTGTGGCCTCACCGTCCCCAGGGTCCGGAAGACCCTGCACTCCCTGGCTCACGCCCGTATCATTCTGACCCCTGGTTCCACAGCCACACGTCCCCCTGACCCCTGGCTCCCTCTTCAGGGGTGATAACGGGCCCACCCAGGTACCCGGGGATTCCCCACACATTTAGCACAGCTCCATCTGCAAAGTCCCTTCTGCCATGAAGCCCCGTGCTCACACCCCTAGGGTCACTCTCCTGCCGACCACACTCTTCTTGGCACTGGTCTGGGGCCTCAGGCCCCTGTGTCCCCCCGTGGGCACCCAGGTGGGGCACGGTTTGAGCTTCGAACCTTGGAGGGGACACGACTCCTTCTGGTCGGGTGTGTGTATGCTGGGGGGACGGTGTCTGGGAACATTGCCCAGTAGTGGGCACGCTGCAGCCAGGCCAGGTGGACACCCGAGGTGTGAGGGGTTGGGGCAGGGGGCAGAGGGAAAGCAAGTCCTGAGTGGGGCTGGTCCCTGGGTGGGGGGTGCCAAGACCTCCCCGAATGTGCATCCTCACCCTCCTCCTTGGGTCCCCATGCCCCCTGTCACCCTGGCAGAGAGAGGGGAGAGAAGGAACCCATCCTTGAGGACAATGCTGACCTCCAGGGACGCCTGAGCCCCGGGGGTCCTGACGGTCTGTCACTGCTGCCGAGGGGCCTGCTTGGAATCCTCCGAGCCCAGCTCACGGGGGCCTGGGCCAGAGAGGACAACATGGGACCTGCTCTGTCATTCCCCGTGTCATCCCCCGTCATCACCCTGGTGCAGGGGAACCCAGCCCCCAGCCCTGGACCACGCAGTGAGGAGGGGCGAGCAGCCCTCACGCTCAGCACTGCGTTCCAGAGCCCTGGTCACCAGCCAGCACAGGACATGGAGCACAGTGGCCCTCGGACCCCCCAGCCGGGGCGGGCCACGCGCCTCAGAGAAGCCGTGGCCAGCCAGCGGTCCAGGGGCTTGGGCAAGGCGTGGGTTGATGAGGGGGTCGGGGTCTCCCCGGGAAGCCACAGCGGACGCCCCCGTGGCCCCGTGGCCAGGCTGGAGACGGGAACTGAGCTGGGAGTCGGTTCACGTTCCCCGGGGCTCCCGGCGGCCCGGCTGCCTACAGACGCGGGGGCTGCGCCCATTAGGACGACAGAGCAGCTCTGGAAGCCGACCCCGGGGACGGAGAGCTGCACGTGTGCCACGCCCCTGCCTGGAGACCCCGGGACCGGCCCGCCGCGGGCTCGCACCTGCTCCGAGGCGGACCGCCCGCTACCTGCCCCCACCCAGGGCCTTGATCCGGGGGACGGCTCCCGGTCGGGTTCAGAGCCTCCGGCGCTGTTCCCCGGCTCTCCCGTCTGTTCTCTCCACACACCCTCCGCGCGGCGGGCAGCTGACGTCCGGGCCAGTCACTGAGGTTCCCGCCAGCCGCGATTGCATTCCCGGTGTTCCGCCTGAATGCTGCCTGGGACAGACTTACACGGAACCCCTTGTTGATCTGTGTTCACATTTAGCGGGTTTCCCAGATTCTGATTTGCTAAGTCCAGCCACAGGCTCAGGTCCCCGGAGGTCAGAGGTTGGTAGACGTGGGCCTGGGGTCCTGCCCAGGACAGCCCGCTGCAGTGGCGGCCACTCACCACCAGGGGGCTCCGGCCGCGAGCCTTCCTGGGTGCGCGCTCTGGGGGCCGGGGGCGCGGGGGCCAGGCAGAGCTGGCTTTTCTCCGGCATTTGCTTCGCAGCCTGCAGCTGGGAGCTCAGCTCTGCTCTCCACGAGGTCTGGATGTGGGGATGCTCCCCCAGGCCGGAGTGATCCCGTCACTCAGCTGCGAGGCTGGGGTGGACCTCCCCGCAGCCGGCAGAACTGGGAGCGGTGGGGTCCCAGGGCGCCCCGTGCACCCTCCTCCTGTCCTGTTTCTGTCTTCTATCTGACCTCTCTTCCAAGTGGTTTCAGTTGTTGTCCCCAGGAACACGGGGACGTCGGCACAGCCTGTGGGCGTCCCTGTAGCGCTGTCCCTCCGGGGCTCAGTCTCTCAGGACACAGCTCTGCTCCCCCCACCCCTGCCTGGATGCCGGCTATCCTGCTCTCAGCTGGGCTCCAGCAGAAAAACCCATTGTCCTCCACTCTCCAGGCCATACTGCAGCCCTGGGGGCGGAGGTCCAGCTGCCTTTCCTCCAGCCTCACCCCCTTGTGACCTCAAATAGGCACCTAACCTTGTCCACAGTGAGCTTGCAAGCGTGGCCTCCGGGGACCTACAGAGAAGTGTCCTGACCTCTGGACAGAAAGGAGGGGCCAGGGGCAGGGACAGAGCCGTCTCCACATGCTGGGGTCTCTGGCCACAGGCCTGGCTGGGAAGACACAGGCAGGGTTGCAGCCAGATGGGGGGGTCTCAGAGGCTGTGCCCGGGGCCTCCATCCAGGGTCGGGGGGTGTGTGCGGGGCAGGTTGGCACTCTCATGGTGGGAGGGGAGGCCGGAGCTGTGGATGAGGCTGTGGGTATGGGGGGCTGCCAGGCAACCGTGTGGATGGTCCCCCCTCGCCAAGGAATAAGCAGAGCCGGGGACAGAGATGGGCATCCTGTGCTCCGAAGCATCCAGGGCCGGGAGACCTGAGCACCGACCTGCAGCTGCGCCCCACGCCTTGGGCCGAGACCCCTGCAGGAGCAGTGATATAAAGCGTGGTGCAGCCCTGAGTCAGGGGCGGCCAGAGAGGAGGGGCCTCCGGCCATCCGGGGTCCTCAGGGACCTTAGGGGTCTGGAGCCAGGGGCCCCCCACTTCCCGGCTGTGTGACCCTAGGCAAGTTGCTTAACACCTCTGTGCCCGCCTCCCATGTGGGGCCGCTGTGGAGCGTGGATGAGTTAGCTAACGTGCACACAGGGGCAGTGAGAGGGATGGACCGTCCTGCTCCGAGAAGGGCCCATAGGTGAGCAAGTGTGGTCTGGGGAACACCGACCCTGCCACACGGGTCCACCTTGATGGGGGCTTGGCTGGGAAGGGTTCACCTGGGGAGAACGTGTTTGGGGGCAGCTATGAGTGGAGGCTGGGCAGGACCGTCCATCCCCAGGAGTGGGTCCAGAGAGGGGCAGCCCTGGGAGGGGTGGACGCAGCCTCGGAGCAGAGCTGAGGCTGGGCTGGGGCGTGGGGATGGGGGGGAGGGGAAGGGGCGCTGCTCAGCCTCCCCCACCCACAGGGAAGCCCCTGCCTCAGCTACTCCCGCCAGGCAGGCCGCCACATGACTTTGCTATGGGTTTTCTCCCTCCAACTTCTGATATTCAGGGGCCCACTTTTATATTTTAATGCGTGTTTTTATGGAAATATTTATGGTGCACGTGTAGAGCGTAAAACACCATTGTAAAGCCGTTCTGCCGCGATGCCGCTGAAAGAAATGATGTTAGTGTTAGAATTTCACGGGCTTCTATCCGGCCGTAATGAGAACGGGCTGGGCCGGCCGCGGCTGTCGTCCCAGGAGCCTTCCGTCTGTCTGCACGCGGCACCGCGGAGGGGCGGCAGGCTCAATGCCTGCGAGCGGGGACTGCAGCCTCCGCAAACACCCCTCCTGGGCCCCCGGGGACTTTCTAAAGGAAGCCACACCTCGGCTTCCCCACGGGCAACCTGGCTGCTGCTGACTCTTGGGCTGCTCCCCACTGACCTCCGAGG
>NC_138372.1:1405563-1413010 GCF_054177405.1 Leptonychotes weddellii | reverse complement strand
AGCAGATTGCCAGGTAACTGGGCCCTGCTGACCCCGGGCACAGACCCAGGCCTGCCCAGCTCTCCATCCTGGCTCTGCCCTCCTGCCCAGCCTCGTGGAGCCGCTTCCTCTTCTGCGGGACGGGGACGTGCCATGGGAACCACACAAGACCAAAACACCCGCGTCCACAGGGAAGCCACTTATCAGGCAGTGGCCTTACCATTCTCCTCGGGGGCACGGGGGCCAGAGTGGGCCCCGGGAAATACCACTTCCTTCTTAAACCTTTAGGAAGTTCTGCAGAGGATCTGACAAAGCCCACGGGCATTTCAGAAAATGGGTTCCGTTTGCCAGCCTGCTTTCCTTTAACCAAGGACGTGGCCGCTGGCGTGCTGGGGCGGGGGGCCGCGGCCGCGTGATGAGGAAAGGGCGGGTGGTTAGCATGGCGACCCTGCAGGCCAACCCCCCTCCCGGAAGGGCTTCCGGCCCCGCCCGCTGTCCCTCCTGGCGCCCACACCTGCCCTGGGGCGCCGCGAAGAACAGGTGCGGAGATGAGCGTCCACTTGGTCTGAAGTGCTTGCCGATGCTGGCAGGGGGCCCTCACATCTCCACCCCGTGAACACGGCCAGTGCACTCCAGGCCTAACAGGGTTTTGAAAATATGTTCCCAAGTGTCCTCAGAGCCCACGGCCTCTCCTCCAGATTCGGAGATGCAGAACGCCAGGTGTCCAAGGCACAGCAAACGCCAGTTAATTCCAGAGGCCCCGTGGCTGACGGGGGGGCAGGGAGGTGGAGGCCCGGGCGTCCCCAGCAGAACCCCATGGAGGACCTCAGCTCTCTGTCCCCCAGCCCACCGGCAGGCAGAGGGATCCTGCCCGGAAAAGGTCCCGGGGAGCTTCATGGTGCACCGGAGCTGTGGGTCCTCACCCCTGGTACCTGTGAATGTGGCCTAATTTGGAGATAGGGTCTTGGCGGATGGACAGCGTCAGGGCATGAGAGCGGGCCCTCATCCAACGGCTGAGGGCCAGGTCCTAGAAGAGGAGGAGACATGGGAAGAAGGCAGCCACGTGACCACGGAGCAGAGGTCAGAGGGACACCTGGAGCCCCCGGGAGCTGGCAGAGGTGGGAAGGAGCCTCCCTGAGCCTCTGGAGGGACCGACGCCTGGATTTCGGACTTCTGGCCTGCAGACTGAGAGGGAGTCCATTTCTGCGACTTTGTTCCTGTTTTGGCGTCCTGGGGACTCATGCGGCCTCAGGGAGCAGCGGGCACTGAACCAGAGGTGCAGGTATTCACAGAACAAAGAATGTCAGAAGAGAGAGAGGCAGAATGGACGGGCAAGCGTTTGGGGCCCGCAGACTGTGCGCAGGGGAGCCGGGGCTCAGGGAGCGGCTGGGGGGCGCAGCGCGGACGCCGGAGATCGCGCGTGCCAGGCGGCCTGTCCCCAGAGCCGCGCCCCGCCGCCCGTGACAAAGATGCATCTGCTCTGTGTTCCCTGACTCCTGCCCTCCACCTTCCTTTATTTATTCATTTTTGGAGTTAAATAAGTGTTTCCTTCTGTTCCCAGCAAATGCATCTTCCACATTTTTGCATGTTTTAAATATTCACGCATGTAAACGAACCAAAACGCGTAGTTTATTTATTATTTAGGGCACTTCTTCTCCGATAAAACAGAAACCCCACATTTGAAGGCGAGTTTTACATTTTATTTCCATTACGGCCACTCGTTAAAGTTTAAAGCCAGCTTTGTCCCGGTGCTTGGGGTCTGATATTTCCGTCTGTCAGGGAACACGGCTGTGCTTGTCGACCTGTCAGGGAGAAGAAAGAGCAAACAGGAAGGGAAATGCCAGCCTGTCAGTGGAAACGGGGCCGCGGGGGCGGGGCAGCCCTCGGGGTCAGGACCCGCCGCAGGGACCAGGTCCCTGACCCCCAGTCCTGGGCCAGCCAGAGCAGAGCCGGGGAGGCTGCCTGCATCCTTGGTGACTCAGAACTGGGGCAGTGGAGGGGACGCAGGACCGGAGGGCCCCGGGCGGCTGTCCCCCAGCCTGGAGTGGCCCCTGGCCTTGGCCCCACACCCAGGCACCTGAGCACAAGTCCAGATGAGGACGTGTGTAAGTGCAGCAGGTGCGTGAAGATGACCACATGCATGCACGCGCATAGCAGCAGTGTGATACAGACACGCACCAGTGTGCTTCTCCCTGCATCTGCATTTACACAACATGCACACTCGCAGGTTCGCACATCCATGTACGCACCACGACTGGCCCCCTGGCAGCGTCTTCCCGCTGTGGGGCCTGTGGTGCACGGCACTCAGAGAGCCCCACGCCCACGATCTGTCAGAGGGCTGGAGGGGCCCCCCGGGGTCCCTGTGAGGACTTCGAGCGTGTCCATGTGTGCACATGTGGCCATGTGCGTATCTGTGATCTGTGCAGGTACGCATCTCCGTGTTGCGTGTATAAGTGCACGTGTGCGTGGGCATGTCCGTGTGCGTGTGCACACGTGTGCATATCCATGATCTGTGCAGGTATGCGTCTCCGTGTTGCGTGTATAAGTGCACGTGTGCGTGGACGTGTGCGTGTGCACACGTGTGCATATCCATGATCTGTGCAGGTACGCGTCTCCGTGTTGCGTGTATAAGTGCACGTGTGCGTGGACATGTCTTGTGCGTGTGCACACGTGTGCATATCCATGATCTGTGCAGGTACGCGTCTCCATGTTGCGTGTATAAGTGCACGTGTGTGTGGACATGTCCGTGTGCACTTGTGTGTCTGAGAGGTGCTGCTCATGAGTGTGTGCATGCACACGTACAGACATGTGAATCTGGGGGCACACAGGCCCCAGCCTCTGCAGCCGCTGCCCCTCAGGCCAGAGGGCTCGGGGTCGTTTAAATATGACGCACACGATGTCTAGAGATTACTTTGGGGGCCTGGGATGAGAGCCCCTTAGGAGGCCAGAGCAAAGTAAGGTTTTTATTTAAGAAGAACAAACAGGTACTTAATCATGAATCGCAGGTATCTCGCCCCCTCCCGAGAAGCCGAATGTTGCCTTTGTCACTCGCGTGCTCCTGAGTAGTGCTTGACTCACACAAAGTCTAGTCCCAAAGATCAAGCTGTCCGAGGACCCAGCTGTGGTTGTGAGCACGGGCTGTGTCCTTAACACTCGTCATCGCCTTAAAAAAAGCGGGCGTGCCCCTTCCGGCGCTTCCCAAACTGCGAACCTGGCGGCAGACACATCCCAGAACAGACCTGGCACTTCCCATCCTAAGTGCGTCCGGTGGACGACTCAGGTGCTCGAGGACCAGAGAATAAGTGAGGACGATTGCGTGTTCTCTTTCTGCCGCCCGGTCCCACCCCGCCCCACCCGCTCCAGGCTGCCCCCAGCCCTCGCGTGGCCTGGCGTGGTCCACAGGCCTTCCCGGAAAGGCCCTCCTGCCCGGGGCCCAGCCACGCCACACGCAGGACCCCGCAGGCCCCACGGCCCAACCTGTCCCGGCACCGACAGGAGCAGGTATCCTTGCCGTCCCGCGGGGCCGGGCCGGCCATGGGGCCTTCGTGGAGGAGTGAGGGGCCAGGCCTGAGCCTCAGTCTTTCTGGAGAAATAGTTCTCTGCCTCCCCACAGAGCTCTCTGGAGGGTCCTGCAAGCGGGCTGCCGTCTGCACTGCTGTGGGCAGGGCAGGTGGGTGCCCAGCCTCGTCAGGAATCACTGCCCACAGCCCAGCCTCTCCATCCTGCTCAGAGCCGGGCCCGTGCTGTCCCCATCAGACGCATCACCTTGCTCCTGGAATAAATCCCAGGCCAGATAAACGGGGCGGTAGAATCCCCCCTGCCCGGCCGCTCCAGGGACCACTCAAGTGCCGGCATGGGGGGCAGAGGCCCTTCGATGCTGGACTCATCCACTTAGGGTCTCAGAGGGGCTCGGCAGAGGTCAAGGAGCAGGACCAGTGGCTTTGCTGACCCAGAAGGAGGACAGCCCAGGTGCCCACCCTGACACTCCCTGGGCGGGGGCAGATGCAGGCCAAGGGTCCAGAGGGAGATCATCCTGGGGGCAGAAGGAGGCCCACAGTCTATCGGGGCAGTTCGGGTGGATTCCCGGAGCCACCGCCCGCCGGGCCACATCTGCCCCTCTGCCCCTCAGACCTGTGCCCCGGCTGCCCCTGCTCCTTGTCTGGTGTGGACAGAAGTAGCAGCACCTGCATCCTTTGGCTTCTGGAAGGTTCCATCCAGCGGGAGCCTATGAAGGCGACAGGAGGGGCGCACCAACTGGGGAGTTGTCACCGCCCCCCAGCTGGGGTTGCCCCTGGTCCAGTTCCACTGACGGCTCAGGTACCTCTCCCCACCCCCACCTCCTGGCTGGGGTCAGCCAGGTCCTGTGTCACTGTATTAGATCCCGTCCCTTCGGGACCCTCAGCTCCTGTCTGCACCCCTGTAGGCAGGGTTTGCCAAACTCCTTTCTGAGGAGGGCAGTAGTCCTAGGAGGCTGGGGAGTCAGGTGTCCCGAGAGCTGGCTCTGGAGCCAGAGTGCCCGGGGCCAGGACACCCCGGCTTTTCTCGCCCATGCTCCAGCCCCGGCAAGCCGGGTGAAGCTGTCCTACCTGGGGATCCCCGACGTGGGGCCTGGCTGCCGTCAGACTGGCCCGCGGGCGGCGGAGAGCAAGACTGGAGCAGCTCTGAAAATAGGCCCCTGGGAGCTGCTGACCCATGACATCAGAGGGAGAAATCTGTGTCCACGTAGGGGTGACCAGCGATGCCCGCCCACCCTCTAGGACCTAGGGGAGGAGGAGGCCAGAAAGGCTGTCACCGGGTCCCTTGTCCCTGGGCCTCGGCACACAGTCACAGGTGCAAGGTGCGTGACCTTAGCAAGGCCCATGACCCCTTTGGGGGGAGAGGTCACATCTCCGGGGTGGGGGGCTGTCGCGAGCCCGGCGTGATGCAGGACTGCTGTCAGCCAGTGAGTGGGCAGCATGGACGTTCCGCATATTGCACACCAAGGTTTGGGTTCGATTGTGCGGCATGCCTGGCCGGTGGAGACCCAGGGCCCGGCTGGGCAGAGGTGGCAGAGCTGGGGCACGAAGCTCTGGGCTTCTGAAGGAGGGTGGGCCCCCCAGCAGGAAGGACAGCACGTGGCCGGGTTCTCCAGCAGAGATCCACCCGGGAGAAGACTCATCCTGGAGCAGCGAGGAGTGTTGCTCTTCCGAGTAAAAGCAGTGCTGCGTTTGATTCGTGATGTCTGCCTGGGACACGAGAAGGGACAGTCATGTTACGAGTTCCACCTACTGGCCTTTCCTGCCCTAATTGCCCAGCCCTGCATGGGACGGTTTGCTGGGAGGTCACCTTTGCTGCGTTGTCTCCCTGCCGGGCTGGGAGCCCACCTGGGACCCTGACCCGGGCGGAGACATCAGCACACGTGTCCGCCGCACGAATGAGCGAAGCCGCCCGTCCACGGCGTGTGGGGAGGCAGCTGAGTGCCCCAGCAGCTCCCCCCTCCCTGTTGGCTTGGCCCATGGAAGTCCAGCAAGTGCTGGGGGGTGGGCAGAGTGACCCATGGAACAAGGGGTGGGATACCTCTGGGTTCTCAGCCCTGGAGGAACAGGACAAAGCTGTCCGGAGGGGAGCGGGGAGCTGCTGGGGATGCCCACCCCACCCCACCGGTCCTCCCATGCAGGCAGAAGTCTGGGCCGTCTCCAGGCAGGCCAGGGCGGGTCCAAGCATGGACTCGGGGCTGTTCCAGGTGGGAAGGATAGAGGCGTGGGGCACAGAGGCAACAGGGGCATCTCCCCACCGGCCTGCAGCCTGGGCACCAACATCTCACACCTCAGCTCACTGAGAGGTGCTGGAAGCATGGCCTCTAATGACTGGGTCTCACGCTCAATCATTTCGGGCTTTTTTAAAGAAAGAATTTATGGTGGTGGCAGGGATCTGAAGGGAAGCTCGCTGAGTCCCCCCATGGAACCAGACCCCTCGAAGGGCTCTCCATGACTCAGGCCTGGGTCCAGCCCCAGAGTACCCCGCCCCACCCCCGTCCAGCACGGCAAAGGCAGCAGGAAATTAGGACTCGGACGCTGGGGAGGATCTGAGGCAGAGGACCCGGCTGCCCACGGACTCCCCAGGAACCAGGTCCCGAGGCAAAGCCTGGCGGGGTGCACCCTCTGGGACAGGCCTTCGGGGGAAGGGAGGCCAGCAGGCTGTGTGCGCCCGGGCCACTCCGAGGAGAGCAGTAGGCAGGTGCGAGGGGCCACACCGGTGACGTGGTCTCATTTGGAGGCAGAGTCTGAAAGCACCGCTGGGAAGAGCCTCCTGGAAGCACCCGAAATGCCCCTGAGGAGTCTGTCATCGGGCAGGATGCCCCGCCCAGCTGTAGGCTCAGCATCCACCTGCACATCACCGGACACTCCTCTTGGAGCAGGTGGACCAAGGGTTGTTCTCTGCACCTTCACGGAAACAGGAACAGGAGGTGACAGCCTGGGAAAGATGGCTGGAGAGCCACAAAAAACCCGAGATAGCCTGGGCCCCACACATGTGCACATGCACACGGGTGCACACACTCAAGTGCACACCGACACACACCACACACACACACGCAAATACCCACTTGCATACTGACACATCCCATGCACTCTCATGCACTCACGTGCACTTGGACACACATTATATGAACATGCTCACACGTGCACACTTGAGTGTACAGACACACATGCACATCACACGATGCTCACACATGCAAATACCCACTTGCATACTGACACACACATCACTCGCACACTTGCGTGCACACGGACACACAGGTACTTGCACACATGCTCACACGTGCACACTCGAGTATGCACTGTTATAACACACACGTACATGCTCGCGTGCACACAGACACAGAGGTACTTGCACACATGCTTACACGCGCACCCTCAAGTATGCACTGTTATAACACACACGTACACACTCGCGTGCACACGGACACACAGTTACTTGCACACATGCTCACACGTGCACCCTCGAGTATGCACTGTTATAACACACACGTACACGCTTGCGTGCACACGGACACACAGGTACTTGCACAATGCTCACACGCGCACCCTCGAGTATGCACTGTTATAACACACACGTACACACTCGCGTGCACACGGACACACAGGTACTTGCACACATGCTCACACGTGCACCCTCGAGTATGCACTGTTATAACACACATACACGCTCGCGTGCAAACGGACACACAGGTACTTGCACAATGCTCACACGTGCACCCTCGAGTATGCACTGTTATAACACACACGTACACGCTCGCGTGCACACGGACACACAGGTACTTGCACACATGCTCACATGTGCACACAGCCCCCCAGGCCCCGTGGCCTCTGACATACTCGGCAGCACAGTGGAGGTCCAGCAAGCGGGGGGTGGTGGGAAAAGGCCCAGCACGGATGACGGAGACGGCGTGCCTCCCGGCTCCGCCACAGCCTCTAAATGCCCCTGGTCT
>NC_138372.1:1399546-1405463 GCF_054177405.1 Leptonychotes weddellii | reverse complement strand
AGCAGAGCTAACAGGCCAGGGAGGCAGGCCTGCGCGGGGACAGCAGCGCACGGAGGCCGCGCTGAGCCTCGTCTACTCTGAGGCCGCCGGCGCAGGGACAGGCTGCTGCAGACCGTCGCCGCCCACTTTCCTTGGCCTGGAGGGCACAGAGTAAGTGCCGTGGATCCCAAGTCCGTCTGTCGGTCTCTGAGGGTGGTGCCTGCCCCTCCCGGGCTGCAGCGCCCACCCACACACACAACCGCAGACCCACGTCCACACCGGCCACGGGGCCAGGGGCTGAGCCAACTCAGGGTAGTTTGGCAGGAGCGGACTTGTGGGCCCCTGGGGGCTCAGACTGCCTCAGAGACCCTCCCCCGCAGCGTCCCCACCCCTGCAAGCCTTGGGACGGACACTCCAAGACCCAAGTCAAAGGCCGCCTAACGCTGCCACCCCCTGAACACTCGGCACTGAGTGCCCCCTGGTCCAGAGCGCTCCGGAGGCACCTACTGAATACCAGCTCCCCGGGGAGTGCCTCCTGAGGTCAAGCATCCTGGGGCCCAGGGGGCATGTACCTCTCGAGTTTTCCAGTGGGTGAGGGGAAGGGAAGAGGTCAGACAGTGAGGGGGTGCATAGGCAGGCCTGATGGACCCCCCAAGGGGTTTGGGTGTCCGGGGCTGGCTGTCCCTCCCCCACCTGGATTGATGCTTCTCCACCCTGTGTCCCATAGCAAGGGGCAGGGTCTTGCTTCCCCACAACAGCCAAAGTCCAGCATGTACCCCCAAGCCAGGCCTGGGCAGCAGGATGCAGACTCCACCTGAGGCCACCCTGGGCCAGCATGGGAGGCCAGGCTCTGCTCTGCTCACCAGAGCCCCCACGTGTCACTCCTTTCCCACCCCCCCAAGGAACCAGAGTCAGCTCAGGGGGACCTACTAGCCGGTGGGTGCCCTGCCCCTGAGCTGGGAGCTTCTTCAACCCCACCCAAACACGTGAGCCAAGAATCCACAAAGACTGATTGCCAGCAAGGTTGACTAGACCAAAAAAAAAAAAAAAAAAAAATGTCTGGCGCAATCCCCCAGCAACAGGCCTGCCCCACGGCATCCACCTCTGAACTGACACGTGGCCCTCGATGCCCACCATGTTGAGGTGCCGGCCGGGCCCGCCCTCAGTGGGCCTCTGAGCTTGGTGGGGACACAGGCAGGAAGTGAGTGTGTGAGCGAACAGCTCATGACAAGGTGCCCTTCACACACAGCTGTGAGGGGCCTGACCTCTGACCTTCCAGAACTACACCACCAATCCCTCAGTCCCACCACAGTCCAGGCTGAAGACGCCTCAGACAACCTCGACCGCAGAAGCATCCTCAGGCTTCTGCACACTCACTGCACCAAGCACAGAGCCACACACGATGAGGGTGACGAGGAGTCTGAGGTTCCCAGTGGACCCAAGTCACACAGCTTAGGGCAGGGATGGAGGGAAATGCAGCTCAGCACAGACGTGCCTGACACCAACACCAGTTTTCCACCTCCCTGTGGCCACATGTTGCCCTTGGCAGGGCCAAACACCTGGGAACTGTGATGCGGAGGGACAGGAACGGAAACTCTGGGTCGTCTACCGATCCCCAGGGGCAAGACTCCCTGGGCGCCGTGGGCCATCGTGGTGGCAGCAAGCTCCCCTCTGCTGGGCCTGGGCCTGGTCTCCAGGAGGAGGGAGAGAGACAGCACCCTGGCCGAGCCATCATGAACCGTGCAGGGTCAGGGAGAGGGGCACACAGCCACCTCCTGCATGCGTGTGTGGGGCCGACCACAACACAGCACTGCAGACCGCTCGGCTCACACATCCTGAGGCTGGGAGTCTAAGGCGCGGGTGTGCGGGTCGGTTTCCCTGAGGGCTCTGTCCTCCCCGGTGCCCTCACACAGCTGTCCCTCGGAGTGTGTCTGCCTAACCTCCTCTAGGACACCAGTCGGATGGAATCAGGGGCCCCGTCTGACCTCATGGGCCTCGATCACCTCCTTAAAGTTCCAGACACCACCACAGCCTGGGGTACTGGCCATTAGTGCTTCAACATGTACATCTGGGGGACACAAACACCGCAAACACCTCGTTTTCATCAAACCTCAGTCTCTCCTCTGAGCAGCGGCAGTTTACGGGAAAGATGCCCACTCCTCCTGAGGGTCACCTCCTGGGCCCCACACAGATGCCGGCGGGGGTCCCAGGAGAGCAGAGGAGACACGTGCCTGCTTCCTGCTGCGTCTGGAGCTGCTAATGGGCGTTTGGGGGAAGTTTGCCATCCCTTTGCCACGGCTGCTCCATCAACATCCAGGCTGAGCTCCGTGGTGCACGGGCAGCATGAAATATTCAAGAGAGTTCTATTATTGAATTAACTATTTATTGATTTATAATTTAAAAGATGTATGTCCAAGCCGCTAACAAAGATTCCACACCAGCTCCCGATTCTGAGAGCCTCCAAGCGCCAAGGCCCTTGGGGACTCCCTTCTGCAGCCTGTCACCCTGGCGCAGAGCGCAGAGGAGGGGGCGAGACTGGGGGGGGGGCGGTGTGTCCCTTCCCGCCCCGCCCCTCCCCGCCCGTGGGGCTCCGAGCATCACCACTGGACCTGAGCCGTTAGCTCCCTGACAGACAACTGGGTCCATGTCCCCACCCTGCCTGCCTCAGCAAGACCTCCTGCCGCGATTCCTGAGCGCAGCCACCACCAGGCTGCTGCCCTCGAGGCTCACGGTGGCGTATCCTAGACACGCACCGTCTCACGCAGGCCTTGTGCACCCCCGACAAGACAGTTTTCTTCCTTCATAGACTTTAGTTTTTAGGGCAGTCTGAAGTTCAGAGCCAACTCGAGCATTCCCGCGTGCGCCCTGCCCCTGTTGTCACACAGCCTGCCCCGTTATCTGCACCCCACGGAGGGCGCGTTTGCGACGGTCGACAGGCCCACGGGGACGCGTCGTCACCCCCAGAGCCTGCAGCTGACATTGGGTCACTCTTGCTGTTGTGCAGTGTGTGGGTCTAGACAGGTGTGTAAGGACACGCATCCATTGCTATGGATCCCACAGAAGAGTTCCCCTGCCTCGAGAGTCCATCCCTGACCCTGCCAAACCCTGGCCACCGCTGGTCTTCTTGCCGTCTCCTGAGCCTGGACTTTTCCAGAATGCTGTGGAGCTAAAGTCATGCTGCCGTGGCCGACTGGCCTCTCGCTCGGTAATACGCATCTCCGTTTGGAAGGAGAGGTTCTGATTGTGCCCATTCTCCAGCCTGGGGCAGGAAAAGCAGCCCAGAGAAGGTGACACGCGGGGCCCGGGTGCAGCCGTCCTGGGCGCCGCGTCGACCCCTCTGCTGCCCGTGGCCTCGGGGGGAAGCCGGCACGTAGCAGCCCCCAGCCGGCCAGACGCCGCCCTGCCTCGGGCGGCTCGGGCTTGGGGCTACTTGGACACTGCCTCTCCCGTCCCAGTGGAGGCCTGGCCGGCTGCTCCCGGCCACACGTCGGAGCTCCCGCAGGATTCCCAGAGCCGCCACGGGCCCCACCCTCACCCCCGGACCCCGTGCAACCTAAGTCAGGATTGCTCAAGGTGCAGCGGCAGGCACTGTAAGTAATCACTATTTTAAGACTCTCACGTCGAGGCCCTAATGGCATTATTCGGGCACAGGATGAAGCCTAGGAAGATAGTTGCCGGAATATCAGACTCCAAACCGTAATAACATCTATTTAAAACGGCACAGCAGGAAAATGCCCAGATTACGGCGCTGGGGGCTGTGCCCCAGAAGAGCCCCTCTGTGGGGACAGACACTCCCACGCGCCCCGGCCTCCCCTCCCTGCAACCAGGTAACCATGCAGGACAGCGATTGCTCTGCAGCAGGCGGCCGATGCACGGCAGCTGGGAGCTCAGACGCGCACCGTGGATTCCGGCCACCGTCTGCAGAGACGGACGTCTCCCCAAGCAGGGTGCTTGGCTGCAGGTGGAGGCCACGGCCCCACGCCCCCCACTGGGGGTCCTCACAGAGCCCCTGGGCAGCCCCCCCACTGCCTTGCTTCTGAGCGGCTGTCGAGAGAAGAGTGCCCGCCCGGGCCTTGGAGGGTGAGCCACGACCTGGGTGCAATCTTCACGCCATCTTGACGAGTCAAGGTCCGCGCAAGAAAGAGAAGGCCCAGGCGTGTGGGAGGGGCGAGGTGGTGAGGGCCCCTTACGGAGGCGCGGCAAGGTTGGGGGATGAGGACCCTGCAAGAACGGCATCGCCCCCCCGGGTCTCTGCCCTGCTTCTGACTGCGGCTGGGGTCGCTCCCTAGCCAATCCCCATGGGACACTGGGGGCAGGCCCGCCAGGGGTGTCCCTGCGAGGCAGCCTCCTCAGGGACACAGGGCCAGGCAGGGGAGCAGGAGAGCCAGGGGCAAAGTCCGGTGGCCGTCTGTCCGTGGTGGGGCTCACCAGCTCTGGTGGCCCTGTCGCCCACCCCCCCACGTTGCTCTGGGGCCAGTGGGAGGGGAGGGGAGGGGAGGGGAGGGGAGGGGAGGGGAGGGGAGGGAGGAAACAGGAGCTGTGCTGGGGGGACACTGGGGCGGCTCTGCATTGGGGGTCAGAGCATTTTATCTGAATCTGAATGACGGAGGGGCCTGGCCCCCAAAGCGGGGGCCAGGGTCGGGAGGGCTGGGCACGACGGGAAAAGCTGGCTCAGCGTCCAGCTGCCGCTCCCGTCGGCCCTGGGGTGGGGCTGCGCCCGGCACCACCGCCCCCAGCCCTGCACGGTGGCTTCCCACGGTAACGGTCTGCGGGCACACAGGGAGGTTCCGGGCTTCCTGACTGGCCCCCGGCTGATGCCCAGCACCAGGAGCTCCCCGAGGACCCAAACCGTCAGGGCTGGGACCCCAGATAGCTCGGGGACGTCCTTGCCGAGGACACACAGGGTACTAACAGTCTGTGCCATGCAGCAGCATTGCAAGTAACGGACTTGTCTCCCGTGTTTGACGGTGATCAAGTTCCCCGCAAAGTACGTGCCTCGGGGACCACGTGGTGGCCGCACTTGCCTGTGGCGTGGGAGTGGACACTGTGGAACGTCCCCCTGAGGACTCGATGCGCTCCAGCTACCGCCAGGGACCCAGAGACCCTCATCGGCGCCAAAATAATCTCATTTCTTTCAGCGCCGGGGACAACCTCCCTGAAAGTCACAGCACAAAGAAGATCGGGCGTCACTGAGGAAGGGTGAGGGCGTCGGAGTGAAGCCGGGACAGTTGAATGGCCACGGGCAGAGACGAACTTCCTGGGCCTCCACATGTCTCTGTGGCTCTGGCCGGGAAGAGAAGCCACCCCGTGTCTGGGAAACTCACCTTCCCTCACAGAAGACCCCACGCCAACCTCATCTGGGCAGTGGCTTCGGGGCGGGATTCCCAGATGCCCCAGATCAGCCACAAGCCGTCCTGCTTCTGGCTCCCCCCTCAGCCAGCACAAGGACGGGGGACATCCAACCAGGGGACACGGCTTACATTGCCCCCGCTGGTGTTGGCTGCCTTCCCTGGGCCTCCGCCCGCACAGAAGGGCAGCAAATCGTCATCACTGGACGGGCGTCGCCTTCCCCACGCGCTGCGCTCCGCATCCGTGGCCGAGCGCTAGGCCTCCTCCCATCGCGGCACTGCCCACATTGCTTCTGAGCTCAGACGTCGGGGCCCAGAAGCGAGGGGTTCCTCGTCTGCCGCGTCCTCACTGCCCGTTGGGCCCAGCGAGGCTCAGCCACCTCCCGCTGGGCCGCCAGGCCCTGGAAAGTGGAGCCTCTGTCATCAGGGCGGGACCTAGTCCTGAACAGAGAGTTCCAGGCCGTGGAATCGGGGGTTCCTCTGGCTCTTGCACCTGCTAACCCTCCCCCGAGCCTTGACGCCTGTCCCTGCCGCTTGGAGGCAGCTGGTCCAGGTGGTGCCCCCGGGGGACACATCCGAGCCCCCCTGAA
>NC_138372.1:1376881-1399446 GCF_054177405.1 Leptonychotes weddellii | reverse complement strand
TTGGGAGGAGGGACACAGGCGGTGGGAGGAGGGACACAGGCGTTGAGAGGAGGGATGCAGGTGTTGGGAGGAGGACACAATTGTTGGGAGGAGGGACACAGGCAGTGGGAGGAAGGACAGCAGGTGGGGGGAGGACATTTGCGTGCTGATCCTGTTGCTTTTGTGTAGGCAGAGGGCTTGTCCTCGGGCTGTAGTTAATTCTGGCCCCTGTTTTGCTGATGCTCCCAGAACCCGGCCCAGGTGCCCTCTTGGAGGGACCAGCATGCCTGCTCAGGAGAGAGGTGCCCCTCTGGTCCCCCGTGACTTGCTGAGTTCCCTGTGCCTACCATCCCAGGGCTGCCTGTCCCCCCCAGGTCCTTCCAGCCCTCTAGCACTCCTGAGGCCCCTTCCCTCGGCTGGAGTGCCTGGTGCTCCCCAGGTCCTGGCACGACCCCACTCCGAGTGCTGAGAAATCGGGCGCTTGCCCAGACCAGCTGCATCAGGCGCCAGCCTGGGGGGGCCTGCTCCCCGGACATCACAGTCAGGAGCCGCGCTGAGGCCCGGTGGAGGGAAACCACTCACAACCAAGCCTGTTGCGCCCCTGCCCCGAATCCACGGCTGCTCCGCGCACTTCCCGGACACACGCTAGCTCACTTCATCCTCCCAGAAGCCCACGGGAACCTGGTCGGAAGCTGAATCACGTCCCCAAGCCCACACGATCGAGTCCGGACCTCCAGGCCCTGGAATAGGGTCCCTGCTGATGCCATTAGTTAAGATAAGGTCACAATGGGGTTGAACGGTCCCTCATCCTGTATCACTGGTGCCCTTCTGAAAAGAGGAAACGTGGACCTAGACAGGAACACGGGAAGAGCACCGTGTGATGAAGCGGAGGTGGGGGACACACCTCCAGCCGAGGACCGCCAAGGACGGCAGGCAAACCACCAGCAGCTGGAGGGGGCCTGGCACCGTCTCCTTCTGAGCCTCCAGAGAGAACCAGGCCCACCCGCGCCTGGACCTCGGGCTTCGGCCTCCAGGACAGGACAGAGCGCCTGCTGGCCCACCCCGGGCTGGGAGGCCCCGGGAAGCCACGTAGCAGCCAGGTGCTCGGTGCCGGGCGCCCCTGGAGGCTGGCGGCCTCTCTGCGCCCAGAGTTTGCTCCATCTGTAAGTCACCCATGCATGCTGCACCTCCCGGGGGTCCCTGCCCGCAACACCCCGCATCTGACGGACAGACACCCCCAACAAGGTGGCAGCCCTGAGGACACACAGACAAGGCAGCCGCTCCCACGGTGAGGGGTCCGGGTGGGTCAGCACTCAGGGGTCGCAGCGACAGGAACTGCCTGGTCAGCAAAGCACAGGGTCCACCCACGGCCTGGGCAGGGCCTGGGCCTCGGGCCCCCAGCACCAGCCCCCTCCCCACCGAGGCCGTGACATGCGCAGTTGGAACGACACAGGAGCCCAGGACGCAGAGTTTGAGCGGATCTCCTCTGGTCACCGGCTGGGTCTTTTGAACAAGTTACTTAACCTCTTGACACTTAAAAAAGACGGTTACTAACAGGCCTGTGGAGAGGGACATCGCTGAGCGAAGTCGCACTGCGGCTCGAGAACAAGGGAGCGGTGGCCGGAGACTAATCTCCGTGCTCGCAGGCAGTGAGCGGGGACAGCGCTGCTCGGGGGTCCAGAGCCGGAGCCGGGCCTGCAGACCCTGGCACGGCCAGGCTAGGGTGGGGCCGCCCCCCCAGGGCCGGGGATGCCCAGGGCACCGGCGGAAGTCCAGGATGAGAGAGGAGTTTTCTCGCTCCCTCCCTCCCTCCTCTCTCCGCCCCCACCCCCATGGACCTGGCTCCGCACCCGTGCCCCACCGGGCTCCAGGCCCAGCAGGCCTGGGGTTCAAACAGAGTGGGGACGTCATCCCTACAGGTCCCTTGCAAACCCCCGGGTGTCCAGGAGCCCAGGCCCCGACATATGTTGGGTGGAGCAGGCTGCCTCCTCTCTCCTCTCGGGTCTGCCCCTCAGCCTGTGCTCAGAATCACCCAAGTCTCCCCAGAGATCCACAGTCAGCCGGGCCTGGCATCCAATGCCAGGCAAGACCACAGCCCTGGGACATGCACTGGTTATAGCAGACGGGGACAGAGGGGTGGTCCTGTGTGACCATGGGAGCTCAGGCGCTCGCTTGTGCCTCAACTTCCCCATCTCTTATCTGAGGAGCGGGCTGGGTCATCACAGCCCTCCTAGGGCAAGGGTCTGGTGGCGGAATCCACCCGAGGCCAGAGGGCGGAGAATCGGGTCCTGTGTGATGGGGCTCCGAGGGCGGATGCCCTGCAGGCCTGGCCTTGGGCAGCCCCCCGGCTCCAGCCCACCCCCTCCCCAAGCTCCCGCCCGCCAGGGTCTCCCGTCTCCCCACCCCCTCTTCACCGCGGTGCCTTCTCCCCACTTTCTTTGGCTGTAGCTCTCAGCCTAATTATCTCTAACCTTCTGTTCGAAGACCGCTGTCCTTGCCTGATAAAAACCAGTAACTTTGAAAGCAAACTAGGTCTTAATTTTCCTTGACAGCCCTGCTTGAAGCATGGGGCCGAGCTGGGCTTTAATTAAATGCACATTCGTATTCCAAACAAATTAAGTACAATTAAGGACCCTGAGTTATGGGTATCTATCACTCCGTGATGTTTTTGTAAAAATTACCCCATTGAGATCAAAGTCGGAGGATCCTTGCCTTAATTGCTTCATTAGGGCACCAGGCTTCGAAAGGACCGGCCCTGGTGTCTCTTTGGGAATTACTCAAACGACGGGTCTCAGAGTAATTGCTTCCACATTTCTCTCCCGGAGACTGTCCGGCCTCCACGGATCAGCCACAGTGGCTCAGGAACCAGCTCGGCGCAGGTCCCTGGGCAGCAGTCGAGGCGTTCGCCCGGCGCCTGCGAGGAGGCCCTGCCTGGCCGGCCGTGGGGGGCTGCCCTGTCTTGCGCGTGTGGGCCCAGGCGAGCCCCCAGGCCCACCGGACAAACGGGCAGGCACCAGCCAGACTTCGACAGGCTTGGTCCACACGGCCCAGCCGTGGCCCCAGAGCTCTGGCTGGGAGCCCTGGGAGGGCTGAGGCGCCCCCACCTGAAGCCCCAGGCCTGCAGGAACCCAGCCCTGTGCTTGAAGCTGGGGTAGGGGCGGAGCAGGGCCAGGAGCCCATCTGAGCCCTCTGTAAGGTGTACGGTCTGAACCAGGGCCGCCAGAGGAAAGACAGAATGCCAGCGTGCGTGGACTTCACATAAACACTGAATCAGAGCGTAAGTATGTCCCGTGCAATGCTGGGGTGTCCTTATACTAAAGAAATTCAAGTGCACCTGGGCATCCTGCATTTTATTTCCCTGGACCACCCCTCTCAGCCAGCCTGTCTGGAAGGAGGTGAGGACAGGAGCCCCCAGATGCTACTGGAGAGCTGGCTTCCCCTCTGCAGTTCGGGGCCTGCGTGGACAAGTGCGGGTCGGGCTGTCTCCACCTGCAGAGAGTCAGTGCTGTGCCCCTCTCTCCACAGACACCCCGAGGTCTGGGAGTCCCCAGGCACCCCTCCTGCTGCCCAGCCTCCTCCGGGGGCATCCTCAGGTACACTCTGCCCCTATTTCTTCTTCCTCCATCAGGGGCCCCTTCCCTGGGGCCCCTCGTGGGGTCGTGGGGGTAGGTGCTCAGCAAACACCCTGCTGTGGGTTGAATTGTTCCTTCTGGAAAGACACACTGAGACCCTCACTCCAGCACCTGTGAACGTGGCCTGCTGTGGAAACAGAATCCGTAAGGTGGGGTCACGCCGGGCCAGAGCCATCCCACCCAGTGCTCGAACCTTCACAAAAGGAGACACGCAGACACAGGGAGATGGAGGCAGACCCTGGGGCCGTGTGGCCACAAGCCCAGGAGCACCTGGGACCACCAGAAGCCGAAAGACCCTCCCCCGGAGCCTCTGGCAAAGGTGGGGCCTGCCCACACCCTGATTTCTAGTTTCTGACCTCAAGAACCGTGAGCAAATAAATGTGCACTGTTTTAAGCCACAAGTTGGTGGTGCTGTGTCATGGCAGCCCCGGGAAGCTCGTGCGCACCCCCCGGGAACCCGAGGAAGCGGCTCCACCGTGGGGTGGTTCCCCTCCAGCGCATCAGAGGCAGGCCGAGCGCAGGACAAGGGAGGGGTCAGGGCTATCTCCAGGGGGTTCTGGGGGACACCCTCAGAAGACGCCAGGGAGGGCAACAGTCTCACTTGGTGGAAGACCCTCCCTGTTGTGGGTGGGTTCAGACTGCCCCCAACCCCAGGACCCACAGGCAGGAAGCCCGGACCCCAAGGCCAAGCTCTGACTCATCCTGTTTCAGACCCTCCCCAGCCTGGGTGCCACCTTCTGCTGCAGGGAGCCATCACGATGTCCTCCTCGGGCTGTCACAGTGTGGGGAGCACTCCCCAGCATGGGGGGTCACTGTGCCCGGAGTCAGCAGGCAGAGGGGCACAGGGAGGAGCGGGGAGAGTGTGGGGCTCCCTAACACCCTTGGGAGCAAGCCTGGCTGTGGCCGGGGCCCAGCAGGACGGGAGCCCAGTGCCCCCGCTGCGCCCACCCCTCTGCACTGGGCTCTGCAGGACCTGCAGCTCCCGGGGGCCCGGCGCCACCCGCCCTGGTCAGCACATTTCCTCTGGAGCCCGAGGTGGCAGGGCCAGCTTCCCTCTGCAGGCCTGGTCCCTCCCCATCAGACAGCCCAGTGCTCTCTCTAGATCCCAAACTGTAAGGTCCTTGCGCTAAAAAAAAAAGACAGAGAAAGGGCCCCACCACATCCCGGGACCTGCTAGGTCCCATCCCTCAGACTCATCTTTGCACCCACCCCACAAACACTGGCCAGGTGTGGAGGGTGCAGGAGGGGAGCCGCCGGGCACGGCCCCTGGGTCAGGTGCGGGCCGGGAGGAGCCCAGACCCGCTTGGCCAGTGCTGGACCCAGAGGCTGTTGGGGACACAGACATTGTCAACACCCATCCCTGCTCAAGGCCCCTGGCCACCCGTCTGGCCGGCCCCAGTGCATTAATTCCACTCGTGGGAAGTTCTGCCCACTCCTAGTGCCACCTCGCGGAGCGGACCCTGGACACGCAGCGGAGTGTGTTTACTGGGACTAGAAAATGGTGGGCCCCGGGAGCTGAGACCTGAGTGGGCAGAGGCAGGCGGACCCCGAGGGCCTCACTCTGAAGCCATTGGACCCTCTGCTGGGGCTGGAAGGGCAGACACTCCTCGATGGTGTCAGGGCTGTCTGCATCTGTCTGCAGAGACCGTCCACACTGCAGGAAAGGGCCGGCCAGGACCTGCTTCTGCCGGGAGCCTTCGGGAGATCCCCAGATGCACAGACGGGCCAGTCCTGCCAGGGTCCAGAGACACTGCTGGCCTTATGCCCCTGCGGCTCCAGGCCCACCCATCGGGGAGGCCATTTCTTCTCCACTTTGCAGGGAATCACGTATTTGGACAGTGCTTCCCAAACTGTGTCCCATGGAATACTAGGGGGTTCCACAAGCAGTAAAAACAGCACCATTTACTCTCCAGTCTGTGTGTTAGGGCTGGACTGAGGCTGGATGAGGAGTCTCTGATTTTCTCCTCACAGTGAGGCTGGAAGGCAGGTGCTGTTAAAGGCCCAGTAGCAGAGCTCAGAGAGGTGGAGTGGTTGTGCCGAGTCACACAGCCTTGGAGGGCTGGATTGGGAGCTGAATCAGGTTGGCTTCCAGGACCAAGGCCCCTCCCAGCGGCCGTCTAGGTGGGGCGAGCCCTCTCACCTCCGGGAGCTGGTGCAGCTGCAGGCCTCCTCCTGGGGGTGCCTCTGAAGTCCGGGGGCTGCAGCCTCCTGGCCAAGCTGGACAGTGACAGATCAGGGCAACCTGGGACCCCTGCCGGGCTCATTACCCGCCTGCCAGCCAGACACGGAACTGCCTCCAGCCTCAGGCTGACATGTTCATCGAACATGCGTAGCTCTATTAGCATAGCAGGAGATGGCCCCCGGAGGCTGTGCACCAGGAAACTTGAAACAGAAATCAAAACCTGCTCTGAGAGTGACCCGTGGGGACAGGGATGGACCGGCTGGTGAGCCAGAAGTCCCCTCCCAGGAGCTGCCCACTGCTGCCCTGAGGTCCCCGTGGAGGGCGCGGTCCAAGGGGGGTTGGCTGGGGTCCTGGATAGGGCCCTCCATCTCCCTGGGCCTGGAACCTCATGGGCCCCGGGACCCTATGAGGTCTTGTTATAACAAGGCACCCCACCAGCCCAGGAAGATACCACGAGGCACTCCTGGTCCTTGGGGACCCAGGCCCTTGGCCCCCAACTCTTGCCGAGTCAGTGGGGGCCTCCACACACCAATCTGGGGTCCATTTCTCCTTGGCCACCTCACAGCGACATCTGACCTAGGCCACGGCCTCCCCCGGCCTCCCCCCCTTCTGGACCTGGGTTCTTATATCCATGACCTCCTCCTGTGAGGTCCCTAGGACCCAGATTCCTACCGTCTCTGTCCACACAGACTCACCCAGCCCCAGTTCCAGAGCCCGTCCACAGGCATGACCCCCCAGTTTCAGGGGCCAACCTACCCACCAGAGCCCCGATGGCCCGTGTAGCCTCGGCATTGGGTACCTGCTGGGCTGGTGTCAGGGCTCCAGCTACCATCACCCACACCTAGCCGGGATTCACCCCAACACTGTCCTCAGGGCAGGCACAGGGGACAAAAGGGGCTCCTGCACTGTCTGCCTGGCTTGGGGCCCCCAGAGACTCTCCCCCCCACGGCTTCCTCCCCACCCATGCCCCCAAAGAACCCTGCAGCCCTCCGAGCTTCCATGGGGCCTAACCCCACCCATACCAAGTCTGCAGCCCCAGGAAGTGGCTGGGTCCAGAGAGGGAAGCTGGGGTGAGAACAGGGAGCCCCACCCCTGACACTGGGCACAGTTGGGCCTCCAAACACTTCCCAGCCTGCCTCGGAGTGTGGGGGCCGAGACAAGATTCCAGCCACCGCCCAGGTCTGGGCCTCCGTCTGCAGAGCCGAGGCCTTGACACCCTGCTGGCCACGCCGGAGCCCATGCCTTGGGGAACCACGCTGTCCCACCGGAGCAGCCCAGCACATACGGAGGACGCCCTGCTGCGTCCCTGGGCACTGGCCTGCCTTCAGGGGAGGCGGCATCTGGGGGAAGCAGGAGTGTGGGGGCTGCTCCCTGTCTCCATCCCCTAAGTCACTACTGTTTCTAGTCCTACGTTCATCTAGACCCTCGGCCCGGCTCCCCGCAGCCCCAGGGCCGGCGTGTTTCCCCAGGTCTGGTATCTGGGGTGCATACCTAAGGTGGCCCCCTCCACGAGTCGTGGCCTTACAGGGTCCCCCCCTTGAAGGCAAGCCAGTGCGTGCCTGGTTTCCAGACAACCGAATATGGCAAAGCTAACCGTGCAGCCCCCCCCCCCCCCCAGTTAGGTTCTGTTCAGTAAGAAGACTCACGTGAGCCCGAGAGACCGTCTCCGGCGAGCCTTGCAGGAGGGAGCCGCGGTGCTGGGAGAGGCCCACGGGGCAAGGGGCTACGGGGGCCTCCACGAGCTGACAGCCAGCAAGAAAATGAGGACCTTTGTTCTATAACCACAAAAACAGGAGCACTGCCGATGCCTCGCTGGGCTTAGAGGTAGAATCGCCCCAGCCCCGTCCACGGATGAGAACACAGCCCGGGGAGCCCGGAGCAGAGGACCCAGCTAAGCCGCCCCTGGAGCCCTGACCTCTGGACACTGTGAGATACTGTGTTGTTTGAAGGCGCCAAGTGTGCGGTGATTGGCACATTAGGCTGCGTGACACAGAGAACAGTCAGGGCGTGGGTTCTGTGGGGGGGCACCCGGTGAAGCACCCGACAGGTTCCCTTCCTCCAGGGGTCTCAGAGCCCTGCAGCCCCTTACCCTCCGGCGGGGGCTCGCACCGCCACCCCTGCTGACCCACTGGGCCTTGTGTCCAAGCCCAGCCCAGCTCACATGCTCCGCAGAGCGCCGCTGGGAAATCGCCCCAGAGGCCTACCTGCTGCCTGCCCGGCTGCCCACCACTCCGACCCGTCCTCATGTGGCTCGCAGCCTGTGGCTTTGCTCCCGCTGTTCCTTCCTCAGGGGCCTTCCTGGCCCTTCCTTCCTGTCCTCCCACTGCCCCTAGCAAAGGGCCTCCCCTCCTGCAAGGTCCCCCAACTGCTGCCTCATCTCTGGAGCCGTCTCTGGCCTGCCCAGGGAGACTGGGGGATCCCCAGGCCTGGGCCCCGGGGTCGTCCTCATGCACCGCACAGCCTCAGCACCTGGGTGTGCCCAGCACACAGGACACGTAGCCCCAACAGCCCGTGTGCACGGGGCACTCGCTATGTGTTTATGGATGGATTAACGAAATGATCAGAGCAGAGAGTGAACAGGCCAGGCCCACACCTGGGGGAGGAGACCTTTCTCCCACATGGGCAGCAGGGGGGCTGGAGGCCCTGGGGCAGCATTGGAACAGGACAGAAAGGCCAGCTGTGCCTGGAGTAGGGGAAGGAGCCCTGTGGGGACACAGAGCCATCCGCCAGGCTGGGCCATCAGGCCCGTGAGACAGCAGGAATAAGGCTGCAACGGGGCTTGGGCCACCCCCAGGGACCCTGGAGCCCGCCGAGGCCTAAGGCCCGGGGTGTCCATGGGCCCTGCCAGTGTCTGAGGACAGCTGAGCGGTCTGGCCGGAGCGGGGCTGACACAGGGGAGCTGGCCAGGCTGAGGGCAGCCGTGCTCTGGGCAGGGGGCACAGGGGAGCCAGCCGGGCTGAGGGCAGCCGTGCTCTGGGCAGGGGGACACAGGGAAGCCAGCCAGCCTGAGGGCAGCCGTGCTCTGGGCAGGGGAACACAGGGGGGCCGGCCGGGCTGAGGGCAGCTGTGCTCTGGGCAGGGGGACACACGTGGCCTGCGGCAGTGACAGCTGGACAGGGGACGTCAGGACCCAGCAGCCAACCTAACGTGAGGGGGGAGGGGAGAGGAGCACTAACCACCGCCCACTCCGGGCTCCAGGAGGCTGGGGGATGGCAGGAGTTCAGGGATGAGTTCAGCCTGAGATGTGGGGGTCTGGGGGCCTCACAGGGGACATTGGGAACAGTGGGGGCAGGCTTGGGGTTTGCCCATAGGTCACCGGCAGCTCATGGGTCAAGTGCTGGCGTTTCTGGTAAAGAAACATCCCAGTCAGAGGCAGAAGGAGTGGCCAGGATGCTTGGAGCCCAGCCTCCGCAGGGGTCACTCCCCTGCCCCCCAACATGGTCACCTATTCCCCCGAACAGAGGCTGTGGGCCGCCCTTTTCCCCGGGGTCCCACAGTGCACCGGGGTGGGGGAAGGAGGCTTCCCCGTGGGCCGGTAGAATACCCCTTCCGTGGAGGGGACAGGGGTCACTTTTCAGACAGGACCTGTCTGAGCACCCTTAGGATTGGGCCGAGGCCCAGCTATCCTGCTGGGGGAAGAAAAGAGTCCCTCCGTCCCCAAGCGCCACTCCCCAGAGAGCGTCTCCACCTGCCCCCAGCACTGGGCTGGCCGGGGGCACAGGCAGGGGAGGAGTGGGGCGATCTGTCCACGGACTATCTGAAGCCCTAAGCGGAAGCGGGCAGGAGCTCTTCTGGGCAGAGAGTCCTGCAGGGACTGAGGCCAGCGCTGGCCTCGGGACCACGGAGGTGAGCTCCAAAGGGAGCCCAGGCCGCCACCCACCCAGGGCAGAGCGCCCGGCCACAGCAGCCCTGCCTCCCCGAGCTGGCCCTGGGGCCCCAGGGGTGAGGGGATGCGCGGCCCCTGCAGGTGACGTCAGAGAGGGCCCCTGGGGGCCGGGCTGTGTAGGCGCGCAGGGCTGCCGTGACCAGGCGTGGTAGGGGTGGGGTGGGTGCTGCAGTGCCCTGGACGGGGGAAAGAGCAGAACAGGACGACGAGAAGAAATTGGCGTTTTCTGTCCCCTTCCCCTCCTCCTCCTGCCCTTCCTCCCCACCTGCAGTCCCCGGTCAGAAGGCTCCACACCAGGGTGATGCCAACCAGGAAAGGCTGCAGAGGTGCTGGGAGGGGTCTGGGGGCCCAGCGAGGTTCTGTGGGGCTGGGGTCTTGTCACGCCCTGCACACAGGAACGGGGAGAAAACAGCACTTGAAGGGGGGATCTAGGGGCAGATGCCACAGTGGGGGCTCTAAGGTGCCAGCCCCCAGCCTGATGGCGAGAAGACAGAGCAGGGCTTACAGGCAACAGGACAGACGGCGTTTGGCCGGGTCAGCAGGTGGCCGCACAGAAAATGAGTCCCCGGGGCGGCAGTAATTGTAAGTGTCAGGGAAAAGTCAAGGTCTCCATAGCCCTGGTCTGTGACAACTTCTGACCACAAACAAATATATATGGAAACGATCTCGCCTGGGGCGCGCTGATGCGGAGGAGGCTTAACCCCCGAGTGTCTGGGCGGCCAGGGCAGCGGGACCCAGAGCGCCAGCCCTCCCCGAGATGGCCACAGAGTCCGTCCCTTCCAGGGGCACTCAAGCACGGCCTCCCAAATGCCCCCACGCCCATCTGGAGACCGCCGCCCTCCCCAGGGCAGTGCCTGGCTCCCAGACACTGCGGACCCCCAGCCTCAGCTCCCAGGAGGGGCCAGCCTGTGCCAGCATCTGGAGGTGTCGCTCAGGAATCAGAAATATGGGGTGGTCCCCCTTATACCCACTGAGATGCCCCGACACGGCGAGCAGACTCTGCTTCACTGGAAAAATGCAGAGGTCTCCGTGAGCGCTCACAAAGGTCACCTGCCCATGGCCTCCGAGCCGCGTCCAAAATAATGAGATCAAGGACCCCTGGGCCAGGGGTGGGATGGCAGGTCGCTACCATGGTTATTTATTAGTTTGTTCATTTACCCCCCGCCCGGTTCCACCAGGACTGAAGACAGCGGTCGCCGTGCATGCACACGTATCAGTCATAGATGCAGCCCGCGTGCTGACCGGACCCCTGCGCGGCCCGCGGCGCTCGGCTCCGGGGGATCGCCCTTCTGCACGCCCCTCGCTGCCCGCATTTCTCTGCAGGGAAACCCGTGGCTTCCCCATTCGTCACCCAGACTGCTTTCCTCAGCCGGCTTCTCAGGGAAAACAAGGGAAGTACTTCCCACTGAGCGGCGGGCTGACCGGGGTCCCCCAAACTCACGTCTACTCCAAACCCCAGAATGAGATCTTATTTGGGAATAGGGTCTTACAGGTGTAATTAGTTAAGGATCTCAAGATGAAATCATCCTGGATTTAGGGAGGGCCCTCATCTAACCACTGGGGCCCTGGAAGAGGAGGAGACATGGGAAGAAGGCAGCCACGTGACCACGGAGCAGAGGTCAGAGGGACACCTGGAGCCCCCGGGAGCCGGCAGAGGCAGGAAGGAGCCTCCCTGGGCCTCTGGAGGGACCGACACCCGGGTTTCAGGCTTCCGGCCTGCAGACTGAGAGGGAGTCCACTTGTGCTATTTAAAGTTCCGGTTCAGGGTCGCCCGGGTGGCTCAGTCGTTAAGCGTCTGCTTTTGGCTCAGGTCATGATCCCAGGGTCCTGGGATCGAGTCCCGCATCGGGCTCCCTGCTCCGCGGGGAGCCTGCTTCTCCCTCTCCCACTCCCCCTGCTTGTGTTCCCTCTCTCGCTGTGTCTCTCTCTGTCAAATAAATAAATAAAATCTTTAAAAAAATGAAGTTCCGGTTTGTGGGACTTCGTTCCAGCAGCCCAAGACGGTCGTACCCGGGCTGCCCAGGACACCATCCCAGCCCTCCCTGTGTACCGCTGTGTGGCCAAGGCAGGCCCATCCCTGCCCTGTGAATTCCCACTGGCATTGGGGTTCCCCAAAGCCCCCCACCCCGGGCCACACAGCAGCCCCACCCTGACCCTCACACAGAAGTCAGCAAAGACCCGTGGAATCGTCCTCACTAAAACGTGTCCACCCGATGCAGGAAACAGACCCGCCTCACTCCCGTTCCTGGAGCTCAGGACCCTGCTCCCCGGAAAACAGGGCTTCCCAAGCCTCAGTGTGCTATCACTGCATCTTGGAGGGCCCCCCGTGTGTAGGTGGCTGGGCAGACATGGTGTCTGGTCTCCTCCCGACGGGGGTCTCGGAGCTACACGTGGGAGAGGCGAAACCGGGGTGTCGGTCCAGCGACAGGGCAGGACCAAGGCAGCGTTCCCAGCTCCTGGAAGGGGACGGCGTCGTCTGGCCTGCACGCACGAACCACAGCGCACACTGGTGCAGAGACAGGCGTGTGCGGATTCCCGGAGGCGCCCCAATGCCTGCCGCGCCTTCACTCCCCAGCGGCCGCCGACCGTCAGGTGTGTTACTCATTTCGCTTTTCCACAGGTGGACCTGAAGCCGCAGCCCCGCTCTGCCTCCCTGAGCGTGACACCTTCCCGAGTCCTGCCCCTCGCTGGGGGACACTGAAACCCGCCAGTCTGAGCTCGAGCGCTATTTGTTTTCCATAATGGCTTCTTCTCAACCTTGAAACCACTTTCTGTTTTGAAAATTATCTGACATCCAAAAATAAGCTGCGTTTGAGGACGAACGCTGGCCAGTGCCCCCAAGACTGAGGGTCCATGAGCAAATAAATGATTTTTGGGTCTGCTGATCCAGCTGTTTGTGAAGCTGGACTGATATTGCTCTCCAGATGTGTTTGTGTGCCAGCCACTGCTTGAAAGCCCACCATGGCTCCCACTGCCCCCACCTTGACCGTGTGGACCTGGAAGCCAGATCTGGACCATTGACCTCTGGAAGCAAAGACGGACTCCCACAGACGGATGGCCCCAGGTCCAGGAATCGGGCAGCAGGGGCAGGCTTCCCAAAGGCCGACATTAATTGCCCTGTGATGGGCACACGTGCATCTAGGACACACAGGGCACATGCACATACATGCTGGTGTGGTCTCACACATGCATATGTACACACACGGGACACACACCCACATGGAGCCCACCTGAGTGGGTACACACAGGGCATGTGCACACACACATATGCACACATGCACACAGAGTTCCGAGACCAGCTCGAAGATGCCCGATGAGCAGCCCCCACCATGGACCAGAATGCAAAGAGGGCAGCTTTGTCTGTCTCCAGTCCAAGCAGGGGAGCTGAAGTCTTCAGGGCTCTGGGCTCACATACGGAAGGGAGCGGCCTGAGCCTTAAAGATGTGGGACAGCAGAGCCGAGTGTTCACCGGTCTGTCCCTCCTCGACTCGGACATCAGCTACGCCACTGGCCAAGAGGGCCTGTCCTGTCCCACAAGGAGGGGCTCAGCTATCCGGGGCAGCCTGGCCCCTGCCTGAGAGGGCCCCTCGGGGATTCTGCAGATGGGTGAGGTCCTGACAACAACCAGACTGGACAACAGGACACAGGGCTGGCACCCATTGCTACTGTCTGCCACAGGCTGGGAGCCCAGCGGCGCCCACAGCCAGGAGCAGCCTGGGCAGGGCCCTAGCTTGGGAATGCAGGGACAGAGAGGTACAGGAGTCCCTGCGATGGCCCAGCAAAGCCGTGTCCTAGCTCCAGCCACTCCCGTGGGAGTTCCCCTGGGACAGCAGAGAGACGGGGGCTCGCGGGGTGTGGTCGAGGACTCCAGCACCCGGGTCGGGGTGCCGACGGGGTCCCAACCACCCCACGGCCACGCACCGGGCTGGGCACCTGGCCGAGAACAGGCTGGGCGGCCCACTTGCTATTTTGAGGTGAGGGGCGCAGTGGCTGAGGCACTCAATGTCACCAGGAGCCGGGCGGGGGGAGCAGGGCAGAACCTTCAGAACTAATGTCAATTTTCTGCATCAAATATTTTGATAATTAAACAAAGCTGATCAAGGGAAGCGAGCGGCACGGCTCCGGAGCTCAGGAAGCAGCCCATTAAACAGAGGGCCTGGAGCGCCTGCGGCGGCAGCCCCAGATTAATGACTCGGCGGTAATAGATTTTCCCAGCTCAGCCGCACAGGGCAGCTCGGCCGGGGAGGGGCTCGCAGCCCGCGCCCGGAGGAGGCCGTTAAAGGGGCAGGGACAGTAAATCAAGGTGCCCACGGCGGACAGGTGGGACGGCCGCGGGCTGTGACCCACCTGCCCGTGACGGACCCGAGGTGTCCCCCTCCTCTGGGGTGACAGGGGTCTGCGACCCAGGCTCTCCGGGAGGCCCCCTTCAGACCAGTGGGAGATGTACTTCCATCTCAAATGGACACACAGCCAGAAAGATGGGCTCGAGGAGGACAGCCCCCCCATCAGCACGCCGGGTCCCAGGGGGTGCCCTGCGCAGCCCACCGCGCAGTCCCCCGCTGGCTGCCCTCTGCGGTGGCCGGAGGAGGGTCAGGCTGGACGGCGCTGACCAGCTTCTGTGTCCGGACCTCGTCCACCTGACTCCCGCGCACGTCCACACAGCTGTGAAGTATGAAAACCAGATGAAGGAAGCATGTGTTCAGCCCGATATGATCACACTGCAGGGATGGGTTACATTTGGGATATTTTCCGGGGCTGGGGGGACTCGGGGGTAATGAAACCCAGGGCAGCTGACCAGGGAGGACAGGATGTGAGTTTGGGGCGGAGCCCATGCCGTCCTGGTCCTCTGCGGGGAGGCCCACCCTGACCCCTGCAGGATGGAGTGGAGCTAGTGGGCCCCACACAGCCCTCAGGGGCTCTCGGGGCCCCTCAGTGAGACGGGGTACGGAAGAGGCCATCATGTGCCCCTGCGTAGCTCTGCGGCGCTAGCATGTCCAGGGCGCTGTGTGCTATGGGATGTCCTGTCCCTGCAGACCCGCAGCGTTCGCTCTGCCCTCCAGGTCTTGGTGGGTTGTTCCACACACAAGGGATGAAGAAGACACGTCGTTCTTGGTGCTTCCATTTGACAAACACGTCCTGGGCGACTGCGGTGGGCCAGGCTGGGAAGACAGAGCGGGGCTGGGGGCTTGTCCACTCGGGCTGGCCAAGAGAAGCCTGGCACTGGTCAGCCCCTCCCAGGCCCGGGGTATGTGGCCGCAGCAGCAAGAAGGAGTGGGGCATGCTCGCCCTGGCCCCTCGGGCCTCCAGCAATGTGGTTTCATCACAGACCTCTCTTGAGGCCGGGTCCTTGCTGGGTGTCCCGGAGCCTCCTGGTCGCTGGGCCTCGCTCGTGCTTAGCCTGGGGTAGAAAGGGCCTCCCTGGGAACGGCCAGTGAGTCCTTGGTCCCTGCCCAGCTGTGGAGCCCAGGGTTTCCCCACGAGGCTCCACCTTCTCAGGCCCTGGCGGTCGGACTGGCCAGGGGTGCCTGGGCCTCCCCAGGTGACCCCACTGTCCAGCCACAGCTCCCACACACACACTGCAGATCTCTCCCCCTCACCTATTTTCCCACGGATGTCCCCGGATGCAGGACAGGAGGCCCGAGAGGGTGGGTGTCCTTGCTTCCTGCCAGGCCAGGCCCCTGCCCGGCTGCTGCCCGAAACCCCCGCCCTCCCTCCTAGACATAAGTGCTGACCAAGTCATCATATAGACCTCTTGGTGGCATTCCAGCAGCCTGCACCCCCACGCAGGGTCTGGCCACTGAAATAGCTTGATCTCTTCTGTTTTCTGCCCTTGAGGAGCAGAACTGCCCGGTAACCCTCTGGATGCCAAGTCTCTCCACACAGACATAACGTTATTCCCACTAGAATGATCTATCCTGAACATGCTCCCGCGTTTAAGCCGAGGAAACTGGCTGGAGCCAGGACAAGGCGGCCGACGCTGTAAGACAGACCCGCCAGCGGGGGGAGGGTACAAGGCTGCGCGCGCCAAGGCCTCCCTATGCTTTCAGTGTGCATGCACGAGTGTGTGTGCTTCTAGATTGGGTATTGCACACACGTGTGTGTGAGTATGCACATGTGCAAGGGGGCAGGCGTGATCATGCGTGCTCACATGAGCGTGTGTGTGTGAGCACGCATGTTCATGTGACTGTGCACATGTGTGAGTGTGAGCTCACGCAACTGTGTGGGTGTGCATCCCCTCACGAGTATGTGCGTGCACAGGCAGAGTGACGAGCGCGCTGTGTGCACAGATGTGTGTTCGTGAGTGCTGTGCTCACACGAGTGTGAGCGTGGGTGCCTGCGTGAGCATCCACGGATGTTTGTGCATGAACGCGTGCAAGCGTATATGAGTGTGCATGCCATCATGGTTGTGTGTGCACACACAGAAGCATGAGTGTGCCGTGTGCATGTGTCGGAGTCCACGTCTGCTGAACTGGGACCTGGGCTTGGTGTCCTAGACAGATCCAGCTTCAGGAATCTGCCCGGGACGCTGAGGAGGTCACATGGCCCCCAAGACAGCTGCGTTTTCCCATCTCATTTGTGCCTCCGGACAACACTTATTCGGCACCTACCATAGCCCCAGGATATCCCTGGTGAATGCACACATCCAGTCACTGCCCCTCTGAGACCCCCCTGGACAGGGTCTCACAGGCAAAAGGGGAACGGGGCAGAGCAGCTAATAATTCACCCAGTGTGACATCTAGCCTCGGGGGCAGCATCCAGCTCACCCTACCCCCAGCTCACAGCTCTGGCTGGCCCACCAGGGGCCACCCCAACCTTAGCCTGGCATCATGGCGGTATGCAGGGAGCCCCTCTTGCCCCTGCGCCTTTGCCGAGGCTGTGTCCTCTGCCCCGGACACCCTTCCTTGCCTGCTTCACCCACCACTTCAGGTTCTGTTCACCCTCGGAACCTGAGAGGCATCCCTGGCCTGGCGCCCAGGCCTCACTGCCCTTCTGCCCTGGGGGCTGCCCCGTGGCTCAGTTGTCCTTCTGGGCCTGTGTCTCCCTGGACCTCGAGGACATAGCAGGTGCTGTCCCCATCCAGCAGGAGCCACGACAGGGCAGGGGTTGGGGAGGCACGACCTGGGGTCTCCCCGGTGAGTGAGTGTCAGGCCCCCTGTTGCCCACACTGCTCTGTGGACGAGGGTGCCTCCACCTCCCCCGGCCACCCACCACCCCTGTCCCACCCTGGGCAGAGCTCGGGTGCCAGCCCCATGGCTCCCCTGGCAGGGCTCCCGCTCGGGCCTGGACCCCACCCCATAATGCTGGCTCCCCCACCTCTTCCCTCCACAGCAGCCAGCAGGGGCTCCGGATCCTCTGTTTCCCCATCTGCACCTGGGGAGGGGCTGCCTGCCTCCAGCCCACAGCTGGTTAGCTCCCCCTGAGTCCCGTGGGGGCACAGAAGGCACAGAGGGGCCTCCTGGGAGAGGTGGGACTTCCGCACCCCCCAGTGCCCAGCTGAGCACTCAGCCCTGCCCCTGCGAGCTCACCCAACCTCGGCCGCGTGGCCTCCAGGGCCCCAGGGTGGCCAGCTGCACTCGGGGTTTATTCTGCAGGGAGCAGATCGGAGCGGCTCCACACAGGCTTTGCTGGGAATCTGTGCTCCAGGGAGCCCGGAGATTCCCCTGATGGCCTGGGTCACAGCCCAGCTACAGCGGCCGTGGGGAGTAGCCGACACTGCAGGGCACCCCCAAGCCAACGCCCGCTGTCCCCGGCGACAAGAGACAAATGGACAGCAGTACGTGTGGCGTGGAGCTGAGGGACCCTCCCTGGGTACCCCTCAATTTAAGATGGTGACAGGCAGAACTCCAAGGACCTGGATGGCGATCATGGCGATCAAGGACCCAGAAGATCCCAGGGCTCCGGAATGGATGTGGCTGCAGCCCATCAGCAGAGAACACGAGGCTTCTGGAGAGAAGCTGGGTGTCAGGGAGCCAGCTCAGAGAGGAGGAAGGGAGGGCCGGGCTGCCATGGCCTGGATGGGTGGGGGTCAGACATGTGATCAAAAATAATGGGCCAGAGGAACAAGGGGGCATCCTGAATTGCGGGGGCAGGACAGGGGAGCCTCCGTCTTGACTCAAACCCAGACCTTGGCCACCAGGAGCCCAGGAACCCAGCTGAGTCTGATGCAACCCCTGTGATCAGGCTGCCACCTGGAGACCCCATGTTCCAGCCGCCCAGGGCCTGGATGCCCCCAGGCCCACCGAGATGCAGCCTGACACCCCCACCCGCCCTCGAGAGTCCCTTCCGCGGTCGCAGGCCCCGTTCAAGGTCGAGAGCAGCCCTGTGAGGTCTGCCGAGTGGGGACCACGGTGCGTCTGGCCATAGGAGTGTCAGCCCATACATCACGCGTGTTCCCATCATGGTTGTCACGGGAACTACAGTGACTCGGGCAGGGCCGTATTTCTACTGGTCCTGACAGCAGAGATAAATCTGCCCAGGCCAATCCACCGTGGGCAGCAAGCCATATCGGGGAAGGCGGTGGCCAACTGAGGCGAAGACCCTGGGAAGGGGGGGCTGTGGGCCGTGGCCTTGTGGCCACCGCCACTGACGGAGGCCGCTTCCCACTTCCTCCCCGCTGCCCGTCCGGCCCCAGCAGCTATGCCCGTTCGGGACGGGACTCAGCCGCTGACCAGGGGCACCTGAGCCCTGGGATCCTGTCTTAGATTGTCACTTTCTGGCTGTGTGACCCTGGGCCAGTCACTGACCCTCTCTGGGCCTCCTTTTCCTCGGCGTCACAGCAGGGTACTAACCCCCCCCCCACTGTGGCTGTCAGACGGAGAGCAGTGCCCTGAGCGTCCCATCCAGTCACACCCCACGTGGGGACTCCAAAAATCCCTCCAGAGGCCGACTGATGCCAGCCCCCGCCACTCATGCTGCCCCCACCTCGGGGTCCCCTGGCACCCCTTGGCCTACTTCCCTTCCTGCCCAGCTGCCTCTTACTGACCCGCCATGTCTGGACCCCCAACACCAGCACCCAGGCCCAGCCAGCCCAGCCCGAAGATGGGCCAGACAGCCAGGCCAGGCGGTCAGCAATTGTCCCCAGTGTTAAGGGGGTTGATCGGGGCCATGGGTTCCTTCTGCATCTCCAAGACTCCCCAGGCTCAGGGCTCTGCACCCCCACAGAGCTTTGCTGAACAACCGTAGGAGCCAGAGCTGAGAAGGAAGCCGCGCAACCCCAGCCAAGGTGCCCAGTCCCGGGGTCACCCAGCCTCTCGGTGAGCCCTCCCCAGGCAGCTTGCAGCACCAGGGGTCCCACTGCCCAGCGCAGGGGCACCTCCACCTGTCCTCCCCAGCAATTAGCAGACCCGTGCTCAGGCGTCGTGACATGGAGGACCCAGAGCCGACCCCGGGGGGCGTGCCTGGACAGCTTGGCTCCATCCCCTCCACGGTTCCCGAGGCCTCTGTCCTCAGAACTTGTCCCCGACTGCCTCAACAACAGCACCACACCTCCCTCCGTCACCTGTGTCCCTGGACCTGTCTTCTCCCGCCTACTCTGCCTCTGTCCTCCTGGACGGTCCCCCCACACTGCCCTCTCCATGTCACCCGACTCTGTCTCTGGCCTGGTTAGCCTGACCACCTCATCCACATCGCCTCTGGGTCCAGCTCGGGAAAGCCCCGGGTCCCACCGGTGAGGACACGTGGGGCGGGGGCTGCTCAGGCCACCACACAGCACCCCTGACATGTGTCCCGGGAGGACTGCAGGTGGCCTTCTGGTCAGCTGACTAAGGGCCACAGAGCCAGGATTGAGACTCATTTACCGAAAATCCTGCAGGGAACGGGGAGGTGATGTAAGAACCATGCTTTAGAGTGTGCTGTAAAAAGAGAAAATGACACCCAATTCATCAGGCAAAACAGCTCACCGTGGGAGCCGCCCCACGGAGGTAGGGGCCAATCGCCCTCCTCTGGCTCTCGGGGAGTCGGGAGCCCCAGGACGGAGAGAGGAGGCCACGGCAGGGCAGCCCCCCACCCCGGAAAGATGTGCCTGCAGCCAGGAAGGGGCCCAGGACTTTGGCCACATGGGCCTGTCCACACGACGCAGACGCTGCCGGTCCCCCAGACCAAGTGCTCCGGGGCTGAGCTCCCGGGAAGCGGGAACGCCTGGCGCCCACGGGCATTTCAGCAGGGGGCAGAGCCCCGAGGAACCCCCAGCCACGGCCAGGTGTGAGCCCTCGGCCCCGGGGCAGTGGGGGCCTGGCCACAGCACCTGCCACGCAGGCCCGGTCAGTCTGTCCAGACTCCCTGATGGGAGCACCAATGTCAGGGTTCCCTGAGCAGGGCTGTGATACCCCCACTCCTCCGGCAAGGAAAGTGGCAAGCGTCCCCGCGGCTGGCCAAGGGGCGGACAGGGTGGGTGGCGGGTGCCAGCCCCCTTCCTCGTCCCTTCGTTCCGGAGCAGCGGCCTGGCTGACCCGAGCCCCCACCTACCCGGCTGGCCAGAACACAGGGCCACATCCAGTTCCATCTGCGCCCGTCCGGGTCCACTCCGGCCCCTCCCCACCCTTGATAGATAATGGTTTAATAAGTGATCTGTTTTTTATTTAAAGGGTCGGCAGTAAAACCCAGATCACATTTCTCACTTGGTGGGTCAAAAAACCGCTTACGCTCATTTCTGCAATGTAAAGCGACACTCTATCAAATCAAACATTTCCAGATGTGCCCAGCTTGCTCAGAGGAGCTGGGGGGCGGGCTGCAGGCCTCGGCGCCTGGAAAGCAGGCCGGGAACACCACCTACTGGTCGCCGGGAGCCAGTCTCTCCACACCCGCTCCTGTGTGGGAGGGAGGGAGGCTTAGAGGCGCCGCCGCCCAGGCCGTTCCGGTGCCCTGGGAGCTGGAGGACCCGCCTCCCATCAACACCAGCCCCCTGGGCACGAGGGGCCGGAGCATCCCGCCGCCTGTGGGGTCAGAGCCCCTGGCTGCTGCCCGTTGGCCTCTCTGGCCACCTTCTGCAGCCCACTGGCCACCCCAGGCCACGGCAGTGGGAGGAGCACCTAGAAGCCGTTCCCCCGGGGGGAGCTCGGATGCGGGCCGGTACCTAGAACAGACACAGTGTTCCCTAATCACCCCAAGAAGCAGAAGGAAGGAGGAATCCGATGCGGAACGACTCCCACAGCCCTGGTGCTGAGTCTGAGCCCGTCCCGACGCCCAGCATGCCCAGGGCCTGGCCCTGCACCCCCAACTTTGCTCTGCGGAGACAGTGAGCATAGGAAGTCACCTCTGCCTCAGAGAGACAGACGCACTCCCAGAAAGCTCGGCTCGCATCCAGGATGGGTCTGGAGCCCGTCAGCCGCCCCTGTCCCCGGCTGGCCCGCCGGGACAGCCTCTCGGGCTCCCAGCCACAGCACCGCCAACAGGGCAGCGCCCTTCAAAGAGGAGGAAAGCCCACTGCGTCCGGGCTGGGGCCTCCCTGAGAGCGGCCGCTGCCGGACTTGGGCTCGGGAAGTCTCCCGACCGACCGACGCCCGCGTCAGAAAAGCCACTGGAGCACCTCTGGGCAGGGGGCTCCGGAGAGCCTGTGGGCGGGGGCTCCGGGACCCACCTGGGCCGCCTTCAGGGGAGGGACGGCTGGAAACACACTTGCTGGCAGCCACCCTAAGTCGCACTCCGTGAGTCCCCCACAGAATGCAGTTTGCACTCTGAGTTAAACCGCGGCCAACTTTGAATTTCATAATAGAATTACAAACTTTGGAACGAGTATGGATGGCCGACCGAGCCCAGAGAGGAAGAGGGAGGCTCTATAAATAGAGGCCCTTGTAAGCAAATTTCGGGGTTTGGTCCAGAGCTTGTTGAATTACCTTTTGTGAGCATGGTCACGGGTGGGGGTGGGAGACGGGGGGCGGGGTGCTGGCCCGGCCCCCCAAGAGCAGCCCCACCCTGCGGGACCCGCCAGGCTGTGCCTCCCAGAGGGGTCCCCGCCCCAGCACACCAACACCCACGGAGGCCCAGGGCCCACCCCGATCTCTGCACCGTGACAAAAGGCGGGGAAGGGGGCACGGGGAACAGAGCACAGACGACAGACGGGAGCCAGCTGGTCAGGAAAGCGCTGTGCTGTCTCCAGCAGCCTGGGGTGGACTCCGGCGAGACCCAGCCGGGGAGGCCTGACCAGAGCCAGCAGGAGGGGCCGCCCCGGCTTCCCCCAAGACCAGCCCCTTCCAGCCATCCCATGAATGTGAACCTGGGAGCAGAAATCCTCCCCATCCCCGGACGGGCCGGGCCCCGCCCCATCTCTGCAATGTGGAGTCGACAGGACACACGCTGGTAGGCGGCTGTCACTTGCCGCTCACTCCAAAACCACCTGGAGGGGACGAAACCACGATGTCACAGAAAACTGAGGACTCAGGAACCCCTCACGCAGTCCCCCCAACACCCACATCACTCACTCAGCCTGGACCTATGAAGTCTGGCCCGTGGGGCCTGGGTGACCGCGTAGCCCCATCCTGGCACCTGCTCCAACAGGATGTCCAGATGTGCGTCTCCCTCCACCTTCCTCACCTGCGTGTCTGAGCTTTGCCCACGAGGATAGCAAAGGGCCCTGCCTCTTCACCCTGGGCTTAATGTCCTGACGAAAGAGATGCAACAGACACTGTAGAAGTAAATCTCTAGGCGGATCCTGAGCTCAAATGCTGCCTCCTCCAAGAAGCTCCCCCCTGCTTTCACACCCCCCCCCCGAGCCCGACCACTCCTTCCTACTACAAGCCACTCTGTGCTTTTGTCACTTATTCCTCCTACAGCCCTGTCGCCGTCACCACCCACCCCCACCCCCCGTCCCTAGCACACAGAAGGTGCGCCCCAGGGGCCTTGTCATCTTCCAAATGAAAGCATTTGATGTATTTTTAGAATAAGATAACTC
>NC_138372.1:1361457-1376381 GCF_054177405.1 Leptonychotes weddellii | reverse complement strand
GGGGGATGGGGAGGATGGGGGGATGGGGAGGATGGGGAGGATGAGGAGGATGAGGAGGATGGAGAGGTCCCTTGAGCTCCTCCCAGGGTGAAGCCTCAGCCTAGAAGCCAAGTTCCCTAATGTCATGCCACCTTGTAAATAAAACTGCGATTTGGGACATTTTCAGCACCAAAAAACCTCCCCAGGGTGGCCAGCTGGGAGAGTGTCCCCGGGGAAATCAAGTTCATGCTGAGGTGGTGTCTCAGCACCCAGGTGGAGAGGGGTGGCCCCTAGAACCTGGCTCCAGGGATGGCCCCCAGTACCTGGGAGGGGACAGGAATATTTGTAAAGCAAACACAAGGAAGGTCAGGCTTGACCTTGACCCCTCCCTCCAGCCAGGCTGCTCTCCCAGGGCCTGAGAAGGAAGACTGTGCCCCTAGGCCCCACTGGGCCCCCTCTCCACCCAGCCAAGGTCACACACCCTGAGAGGAATGAGCTCAATTAGGAAAACGGGGTGCAGGGGCTAACGGCCACTGGCTGCCCAGAGACCAGCCCCAGGGCAGCAGCACCAGGGGCCAGCCGTCCTGCCCTTGTACCCAAGGAAAGCCATGCTCAGCATCAGGAGCAGCCTGGCTCCCGGGTCCCTGATTTGCAGGTGGGTCATGGCTTGAGAGGTACCTGTGCAGATAACTTCACCCACCCCCAAATACCTGACCCTCCCAGCCTGGCCGCAGGCTGCCCCCCGCCCCCGAGAGGCTTCCCTGGGAGAACTTACTGGGGGGTGCTCTCCCATCGCCCCACCTCTGTCTGGCTGCCCAGGCCTTGTCCCCAGTGTGACCACACAGAGGAAAGCCTCCTTGCACGAGCTCAGCCAGCCCTCTCGGCCCCTGGCCAGCCTCACAGAGGAACCCCAGGCTGTGACCAGGGTGAGGGTCTCCACCCCTGAAAAGCTTGTCCAGGACAAAAGTCTTCTAAGACGAGAAGACCCTGTAATTTCTTAGAGACGTCCCAGGAAATAACTCAGCCTCATGGGATCAGGGAAGGCTTCTTGGAGGAAGAGGCATTTAATTGGAAGCCAGAGAACAGCCATCTGGGCACACAGGAGCAGGGGAGGTAGGGAGGAGGATGATCAGCATCCTGAAGACTGGAAAACCCAGAGAGGGCCAGCGTCAGAGGCAATTGGAGGTGTGGGACAAGTGGGGGTCCACGCCAGGCCCTACTGCCTCCCAGAAGGTGAGGGGTCAGACCTTGCCTCCTCTAGAAAGGGGTCTTCCCAAGATGGAGCAGAGCTGAGCCCAGCACGCAGCAGACACACAGAATATTTGTTGTAGAGACCCTCCAGGGTGAGAGCCAGGTTGGGGGGGACTCACACACAGAGGAGGGGCTCCTGGTCCCCATTCCCCAGCCCTTGTTCCCAAGGCTCCTCGTGCCCCACGACCCTCCCCACCCCGGGGTCTGTCCACTCCCCAGGGCAGCAGGTGGGCTCTCTGCACAGCGGGGTATGCATGGTGGGCCAAGCCCTCCGTGGGTTCTGAGGATAGAGCCCCCAGCAGCCCCCTGTGGCAGCAAAGAGAGCACCCCGGGACCCCCGGATGATGGGGCCTGAGTTCCTCAGAGCCCCCTGCTCCACTGAATATGTCTCCCACTGCCACCTTCCTGTGGTGGGCGCACCACGGCGAGAGCTAAGGGGACAACTAATGGGAGGTTCTCGGCAGAGAGTTGATGAGCAGAAGGGGGTTAATGGCTCCTGCCCAGTGGGGGGCCTCCACCTCTTGCCCCTCTGAGCCAGGGGACAACACTGCCCCCGCAAGGCCGGCCAGTACCCCAGGCGCTTGGAGCCCCAGGAGCTCACCGCAGCCCCCAGGAAAGTGGGCTGGTTTGAAGAAGAGGGAGGACCTCTGGCCCCGGGGGACACTCACACCCAGTGATCAGCTATCGGGTATCAGCTCTTACTTACTCTGCACCAGGCCCAGTTCTGGGTCTCACAAAGAAGCAAGGAAGCTGTCCCTGGGGCAAGGAGATTTGGGAGCCTGGGGCACCACACCGGCCTCTGTTCTTCCCATGCCTTCTCCCAGCTTTGCCTGACACTCCCTCTTCCAGAGCCTTCAGTGGCTCCCTTGGGCTCAGGCCAAGAGCCCGGCTTCTCCACCTGCATCCAGATGCTCACCTCCCACTGCTCGGCGACCCCCACACCCTTCCACTCCCAGACACCCACCCAGACCCAGCCTCCCCACCCCACGCTCCCCAGAGCCCCACCCTGTTTCTTGACTCCAGGCCTTCGTCCACCCTGAGCCCCTGCCTGGGACACCCTGCCTTCCTCAGCCCCAGGGAGAAGCAGGACCCTGGGGGCAGGAGGCCTCCACTCTCGACCCCCAGGGGGAGAGTGGGCCGGACCACCGAGGCAGGTCCACGCAGACACACAGAGGCACAGATGCTCCACAAGCCACATCCCCTCCCGCCCCTCCTCCCCACTCCGCTCCCCAGGGTGTCTTCTCCCTGAGGCCGGGCCGGGCAGGTCGACGTCCAGGCCGGCGCCCCCACCCACAAGTGCCGGCCGGCAGGGCCGGGGTCCAGGGCTTTGTCGATGAGCCGCTCTGTAAATTCGGCAAGCTCTGTCAAAATATTTTTAGCATTTGTTCTGTTTAAAAACCCTGAGGTATTAGAGTGCACTAATCTTTAAAAAGGTTAATTTATTCATAGAGATTTTGACAGAGATGTATGGCACGGTGCAGCCGAGCCCCTTCCCGGGGGAGCACGCTCCAGGGCAGAGGAGTGGGTGCACAGGCAGGCTGGACGGCGTCCGCCAGGGCCTGGCCCTCCCGCCGCCCCCACTCAGCCCTCCCGTCCCGCCCCCCTTGGCCCTGGCTGACCTCTACCCCACTCAGGGGGAGGGGCTCGGTCAACATGCCCTCGTGTAAAGGACCAGGCCCGGCTGAATCTCAGGCCCGGGGATCCATATGCACCAAAACGGCCCCGTGGCCTCGAGGTTGAAGGGTTGGAAGCCTCTACCCCTACTTGTGATCGGAGAGCCACCCTTCTCCAAAACAGTCCTCCATCAGCCCCCAGGGCCTGGGAGTGAGCATTGCCTCCTAAGCCCCACCAGGGTAGCCATGGCTCATGGGAGGTAGCGAAAGCCCATCCTCCTCCCTGGCCAGACCCCTAGGGCCCAGGGAAGCCAGGGGTCTGAGGGAGTCCCCAGGGACCCCACGGGCAGGCTGGACCCCATCACCAGTGATGAGCAAGCCACCTGGAGCTCCCACCCCATCAGGGCTTCAACTTCAGGGTCTGGGAACATGTGGCTCTAGGGTTTGTGTGTTTTTAATACTTTGGGGGAAACAAGACTCTGTTCCTCCGGTACCAAGATGAGTCCCACCCAGGGCCTTTGTACCTCAGCCTAGAACTCCTGCCCAGACCTTCCCGTGTGCAAATGCCACCTCTTCCAGGAAGCCCTCCTGACTACCACCCACCCAGGCCCCAGCATTTCCCTGTTTTGTTTCCTTCAACCACCCTCCTAAAGGTGTGTATCCACCTATCATTTGCATGTTTGTAGTTTGCCTGGTCCTGTTGGCCCCCCGCCGAGGGCCAGCCTTATGCCGAGCCCGGCGTCCCTGCATCGGGCCAGCCCCAGTGTTGAATCCCCAGGCATAAACACATGTCCACACTGCTGCACGGCCTCTGGAAGGCCCCTCTGATACCTGGCTGGTCCCCAGGCCCCGACGGCAGGCGGGTGAGTCATCACTGCCCTCAAGTGGAGGTACGGTGTGTTTCTGCTAGGTGTCTCGTTTCTGGAATCGGGGCGCTAGGCCTGAGGGTGCAGCCTTCTGTTGGCTCAGTTGCTCCATCTCTCGCTGTCCCGCGTATCCCCTGCCTCCTGCGCCTGAGTGGCATGACCCTGAGCTGACCTGGCCTGGGCTGGCATCCGGCTCCAGTGCCCGACTCCGAGGGAGGGTCTATCCTTTCTGCAGAAGCGCTGACGACCATGTACCACTTGGCACATCCGCAGCATTCGGCCCAAAGCCCTGAGCACAGGGGACACTCGGGGGTGTGTTGTGGACGGGGGCTGCTGTCACCCGCCTTGCTCGGCCCCCACCTGCAGTTCTTCTTCCCTGCCAGGTGAGGCTGGAAGGCTGTGCAGGTGCCAAGCCCCCTCTTGCAGCTCATGGGGCACCCCAAGGCCTGGCCGCACCTCAAATCCAGAAGGGGGCCCGCGTGTGCATCCCCAGCCAAGCTCGGCCCCCAGGGGCCCCCTTTGGAAACCTCCCTGCTGTCCTTGAACCGAGGGCGGTGGCGGTGCAGTGGGAGACAGATGTGCGCGCGGCGCCCGTAAACAAGGCAGGAGAGGGCGGGGATTGGGTTACGCCGGTGAAGTATCATAAAATAAATACAAGGACGGTTGGTATACTTCGGGTAAATTAGCCTGATTCAAGCTGTCAGCTTTAGGAAAAGTCTAAATAAACAGAGCTTGCCGCCTCTCCTGGCGTAGGAAGGAGCGAGGACACCGAGCCAGCCCAGGCGGCCCGGCTAATCCGTCAACCTTCAGGCGGGCGCGGGCCGGTGGCCTTGGCCCAGAGGACTGTGGGCACGGCAGCCCAACCCCCGCCCCCCCTCCACGGAGGCACCCGCTCGGGGGAGCCCACCCCCTGGGGGTGCCGTGGGGGGCCTCGGAGCGCATCATGCTTCCTCTCTGAGCCGCCACCTTCCCCTCTGCAAGGCGGGCGTGGCGGGCCCGCTCACGGGTCTCCTGGGGTTCTGTGCAGTGGGGTGGCATCGGGGTGCGGCCCAGGCTCCCAGTGGGCCCTCCCTCCAAGGCAAACCGGCCACGGTCACCATCACAATGGTCAGCCCTCCCAGCACCACATCACAGGGCCAGTGTGATCCTGCCCCCAGCCAGGCGGCCAGAGGGACTCAGGCCTGGGCAGGGCAGGGCGCGCCGAGGCCTCCAGACCCCCTCCCACCTCACCACCGCCTCCCAGTATTCAGGTGCGGGGGTCTGCCATCTCCCCGGGAAGCCCAAGCCATCTCTCCAGGAAGCCTGTCCGGAGCCCCAGGCACAGCCCCCGATGAGTCAGGAGAGCCCCAGGGGCTGGGCGACCCTGAGCGAGGGTCCTAGAGCCACCATCCGGGGCAGCATCCCTCCCTCCCCCTCCCCGTCTCTCTCCCCCTCAGACCACAGCCCTGCCTCACCTCCTGTGCCCCGTCAGCGGTGGGCACACCTGGGGTGAAGGGCAGCCTGGCACCACTCCCCCGTGGTCTTGGGGCATCACCTCGTTCTCACGGGTCCCACATGGGCCATGAAAAGGACCCCATGCAGCCTCCCGTACACACAGCTCCTCCCAGGGCCAGTCAGGGAGGAGCCCACTGTCCCTCATTCTCCCGGGTCCTCTGTCAGTGGCCACTCGCCCTTTCCTCACCTTGGCCTCTCCCCAGGCGACCCCCCCCAGGTGGGAAACGCAAGCCCTCTGCCCACACTAAGAACACGGATCCAGGGGCACTTCTCTGTCCTGCTCAGAACCCCAGGCCCCGAAGGGGGTTGGGCAGCCGCCCGATGCCCCCTGCCCTGTCCCCGGAGCTCCACCGGCAGAGATGGGCCCTGGTTTTGCCAAGCTCACTGGGCCCAGCAGGAGACCAAGGGGCCCTTCCTCCTGGCCAAGGGAGGAGTGTGAGTGGGTGGGGAGTCTTGGGTCAGGCCCACACTCCCCCAGGACCCCGCCAGCACCCTGCCCTGACTTGTTTTGGGGACATCCTTACAACAGGAGCCTCACAGGTGGGGTGTGCCTTCCACACCCCACACTCGCTGGCTTTCCAAATGGGGCCCTGACGGGCAATGCGAAGTGTCTGCCCCGCAACCCCCCACAGGAGACAGGCGTGTCCAGGAGGCCGACTTTAGGGAGAAGATCCGAGTCACCTGGCTTCAGATCCCAGCGTGTCTGTGCGGGGCCGCCCGGACCCTCGGGAGCCGCACGCCCAGGGACAGTGCCAGACCCCACAGTGCCCCATGCCGAGGGCAGGAAGGCAGAATTCCAGCCGCGCTCGGCTGGGCCTTTCCCGGGCCGGGTTTTCAGAGGACCCCCCAGTGATGGACATGGCCCCTGCTCCAGCACACTCCTGGTCGGGACCCCACACACTGGGGGTATTAGAAAGGCAGGCTGGGCCGGCTGTCTCACCTACCCCCCGCACACAGGGCTGAGAGGCTAGGGGGACGCGGGCTGGGGGCAGGGGCCGGTCGGAGGACACAAGAGATCCTTGGGGCTGGCGGGAGGAAGCGGTTTGATCTTCGGGTGGAAGTTTGTTGATATCCATTTCCCTTCCTGGAGAAACTGCAGTCCCTCTGAATTCAGGGAAACAAGCTGGAGTCAGCAGCCCGGCCCCCACCCCCCAAGTGGTTCAAAGCCAAGGTGGGGGGGCTTCGGGTGAGGAGCAGGAAGGCCCCTCTATGAGACCCCGGGGGCTTTGCCCACCTCAGCGGGCCCAATTAAGCTTCAGTGGGGCCATGCCCTGGGTGCCCCCCCAGCCCCACCCCTGCCCTGCTAAAGCCCAGCACCTCCGGGCCCCCTGACCCCTGAAACGGGGCACGAGCTCCTATGCCCCCCATTAAGCTGACATTTTACTTTCAAACCCATTCAGAGCCACTGTCCCTGTTGCCTCCAGGACGTGGATCCTGCTTTTTTCCAGTCCCACCCTGGCCTGAGGGAGCCACATGTCCTCCGTTGGGTCCTGGCTTCCCACACACCCTCCCTGCAGGCTGCCCGCTTGAAGAAGGCAGGTCGCAGTCAGGGTGGCCTGGCCGGGGGCCACAGACCTCGCCTGGGCCAAGCCCCAGCTCAGGGAAGGGACGGGGTCCCCAAGGGCAGGCCCTCCATCAGTAGGAACTGGCCTCCCACAGTTGGTCTGGGCCCCAGCCTGACGGGAAACCACCTTCCAAAACACCCAGACGGGCATCCCGCACCCAGGAAGCATGGCGTGCGGCTTGGTGGTGGGGAGGCTCGACCTCCGAGCGCCGTCTGACCAGATGGGGATCGGGCATTTCCTCAGGCTACCGCTAACAAACTGAACATTGCTACATTTGCTTTAAAGAATTTGCAGCTCAAAGCCTGACACGCTGTTGTTTCAGCCTCCAACGAACAGAACCTTTGAAATCACTGATCGATCGCGTCTGAAAGTTGACACTAAATTTAACAAATGCAATCCGCTCCAGTCCAGCGCGCCCGTGGACGGCCTGACCCTCCGGGCTGCGGCATGGCTGGGCACCGCGATTGGACCCAGAGGTGTGTCGGGGTGAGCCCCGTGCTCAGACGTCTCCGGGTGTGAATCCGGGCACCGGCCGCAGCACCAACTGCCCCAGTGGGAGGCACTCGTATCTCGTTTCTACCTGATAAAGAAATCAATGTCCCTCCATTTGGACCCGGGATGGAGCTCACAGACGAGGCAGCTCCAGCCTCTCGAGCCCACATTTATGGGGAGTAAATGAACACAGGTTTGTTGCCCCAGAAAACATCTGTCCTGAAGGCTCTCTGCCCGTGTCCTCTGACCCGTGCACGGATACGGGCAGGCCCCCTGCTCCCAGCTGCCCACGCCCAGGCTGCCTCCGACCGAGCTCCACGTGGGGAGGAGCAGTGGGTGGGTCTTCATCTGGGCTCACCCCCTCTCCAGTTGGACCCCAGCTCCAACAAGATGGACCTGGATGGTCCCGAGACTGGGGACGGGGGGGAGAGTGAAGGCTGGGCAGGTGGATCAGAGGACAGGCCCTGCCTGCCGGGCAGCAACGCCAGCCTGCAGGGGAGGGGAGCCAGCTCGCAGAGGCCAAGCGGCAGGCTCTGGACTGGCCCCACGGCCCCACCTGGCAGGACGGCCAGCAGACCCCAAAGCAGCTCCTTCCACCAGCTCCCTGGGAAGCTGGGGGAGTTTCACACGCTGTCCGTCTCTGCGGGCGTTGACTTTCAGGAGTAGGATGCCTTTGGCCCAAGGAGGTTCTCCCGGGAGCCAGAGCCCCTGAGCCAGCACCAGCGTCCACCCAGGGAAGGGGCTTCCCGGGCCTGGCTGTGACCCCCAGAAGAAAGGGCCGCCGTCACTAAACACCTCACGGAGCCCATTTCTGGAAACCCCACAGCTCCCTCCAGGGAGACCCTGCCCTGGACCAGGGGCAGTCACCTCAGGAGCTGTCCCCACACCCTGCTGATGCTGCCACCGGCCTGTCCCCCGAGCCGGCCACTCCCAAAGGCCACAGTGGGCAGCCATGCCTGGGCTCTGCACCCCAATACCAGCCTGCTCCCCACTCCGGGGAAACAGCCCCCCAGGACAAGGAATGCTGCCCGTGCCCACATAAAAAAAAAAAAAGGAAAGCCAGGTTTTTTGACACCCAGAAACTATGATAACTCGGCAGCCATCCGTGTCCCAAACACAGAAAGCACCAAGCGCCTGGTTTGGTTTAGCTGATTGTCAAGATCTCTGAGGAAGAAGGGAAACTCCAAGAAAGCACTTCTTTGGTCAGAACCTCCGTCAGCCCGGGGGGCGGACCCAGGTGTCCGTGGGCCACTGTCCCTGACCGTCCTGGCCTCACCACCAGGAAGAACTCTGAGGGAGCCATGTCCACCCTGGTCTGAGGTGGAAGACGTAGTTCTTTTTTTTTTTTTCAAAGATTTTATTTATTTATTTGAGAGAGAGAGACACAGCGAGAGAGGGAACACAAGCAGGGGGAGTGGGAGAGGGAGAAGCAGGCTTCCCGCCGAGCAGGGAGCCCGATGCGGGACTCGATCCCAGGACCCTGAGATCATGACCTGAGCCGAAGGCAGACGCTCAATGACTGAGCCACCCAGGCGCCCCTGGAAGACGTGGTTCTGATGATTTCCCAGACACAGGAGTAAACACAAATAATTGTGTGCATCTGACAGTGTCCCCCCTGCCCCCCACTCATCCCAGGCAAGAGGCAGTCTGTGGGGGGGGTGTCCCCAGCTGTGTGGCCGCCACCTCTGGGACCCTTCCCAGGGCTGGACAGTGCGGCCAGTGGGGACCAGGCTTTCCAGGACCCTGTCACTGGACAGACCTTCTCCCTCCCCAGACAGACAAAGGTGGGACACAGCTTCACTCCCTTTGCAAAATTGCTGTTAATTCTGTTACTTCGTGTCAACATGAGTGCCATCACTGCTGCTCCGGGCTCTTGCAGCATCATCCCACCGTATGGATGTGGAAACCACGCAAAGACAGGTCCCACAGCCCATCCAAGGTCACCCAGGGAGCAAGAGGCCAAGCCAGGGCCCCAGGTGAGACCCCCGACTCAGGACCGTGCCCCCCAGCCCTGCACCCAGACCGCCCCTGGGTTCTGGAGGCACTAGTCACGGGCCAGACCCAGAACGGCGGGGTGTCGCCCTGCGCACAGGGAAGCTGCGAGTTGCAGGCTCTGAAGGAAAGAGCCAGAGCCCTGTGGTCAGTGGCAGGACAGGGGCAGAGGGACTGCCGAGTCTCCCCAGCCAGGCGGCTCTGTCTCGGCTCCGCAGCTGCCCGGCCTGTGGCCTGGTGGCAGAGACACGGCGCCACTGAGCGGTGCCCGCCGGGTGCCCAGGAGCCACACAGCGCAGGGTTCCAGTCTGAAAACCGCTGCTGTCCCTGCTGGCGGGGGTCAGGGCGGGGCGGCCGCGGGGTGGGCGGCAGGGGCCCGAGCGGCTCTGAACCACCAGAGGAGGCCAGCAGAAGTGGAGGCTGCCGCCCCTTGCCCCTAGGACCTGGTCCCCGACCTCCGGGCAGCCTGTGGGCCGAGTCCGAGGGTACTCCTCTGCAAGAAGCCTGCTTCTTCCCTTCTGTCATCCTCTTGGGCAGGTGAGGAGCATGTGGCCTCCTGCCTCAGCCCCTCGGCCCCCCAGCTGTCCCCCAGGACCAGGGGCAGCGCCTGGCATGGGACAGGAGTGAGCCTTCCTGCACCGGGGATGTTCAACCCCCACACTCGGGCTTGATCCACGTCTAGTTCATGTCCCACAGCGGTCCACTCACTGACCCCCCGATGGTCTTCCTGGTCCTGCCCTCCCCATCCCCAAATCCCCCATCATACTTGCCTCACCCACCCCACCCATCCCTGGAGGTTCAGCTTAAAGTCACCACTGGCCCCCTGATGCCCGAGGCCCCCCCACCCCTGCGCCCCATTACACCCGACTGCGTCCTTGCCCCCAGCACTCCCGGCCAGGCCCAGCTCTCTCTCATGGACCTTTTAAACCCCAGCCCAGTGGCTACAGATATGTGTGTATTTACGGGTTAGTGTGCACACACCCGCATGTGCACATATGTGTGCACGAGCAAGCACCCACATGTATACGTGTTCGTGCACACGTGTGTACAGGGATTAGTATGCGTATGTGTATACACGGTTCATACACAGGCATATATAAGCATGAATTGCTATCCACATGTGTACACGTTAGTGAACCCGGTGGGTACGCACCAGTCAGTACATGAATATGTATACACGCGCTGATCAACACACACAGGTGTATGTGACTTACGACACGCATGTAATGTGTACACGGATTGGTATACACCCATATTTTACCCGGTCTGTCTGCGGAGAGGCACAGCCCTGATGCCCCAGCAGCAACGAACACACCCAGCACCCAGATCTTGGTCCTACTTCTGTTTCCCAGTGAAGGAGCCAGGAGTCCTTGGAGGGGTGGCTGATTCTGGGGCTACAACGGGAAACGCGAGGTGAGCCTGGAGCACCTCTGGGCCAGAAAGTAAGAAAGTGCTCCCAGGCAAGGGCGGGGTGCGTCAAAGGAACACAGGAGTCAGGCTGACAGGTAACCAAATATAAATAACATAATATGGGGTTATAACTCAACGCGAGAATAAATACCCATGAGTTCTTGTGGGTATCAATGAAATGTTGAGGAAAGACTGAATGGGAGGTGGGGGAGGGAGGAGGGACAGATCTTTCTTGTTGAGAAACAGCTGTGTAGACACCGCCTACGGGATGTGTCACTAAATTTTCCCCATCCCTGAGTAGCCTTACGGAAGAGCCGCGAGGTGGACACCACCTTAACCAGGTGACCCAGCGCGAGACCCCCTGTGATGTCATGCAGACCGCAAGTGTCTCCATATGATGTGACAGAGGGGAACCTCACCTCGAGGTTGTTCTTTCTGAAACCCACAACCTGAGTCTAACCGTGAGAAAAACTTCAGACAAACCCAGAATGGGGACATTCTCCAGGACACCTGGCTGATCCCCCTCAAGACTGCCAGGGTCAGAAAACCAAGAAAGCCCAGAAGAGACCAGAGACATCATGCCACAAGGCCCCAGGATGGGATCCTGAGACAGAAGGACATTAACAGGTGCATCAGAATAGAGTGAGGAGCGTGGGTCCGTGGCATGCTCTGCTGTGTCCTCTGACATCTGTTTGAGGTCATGTTAACAAAGGGGGTGCTGGGCAGGGGGCATGAGGACCGTCTCCAGGAGGACCGACCTGGTGTCTTGGAGAAGGTCCCCAATCTGGGTTTGTCTGAAGTTTCTCTTGAGATGACCCTGACGTTACAGGTTTTAGGGAAGAATCTGGAGAAGGAGGGAGTATAGAGACACTCAGTTCTCTCTTTGCAGCTTTTCTGTTCACCTAAAATTACTCCAAAATAAAAAGTTTTTTTTTTAAATCGCCCCAGCACAGTGCCTTAATGTAGCCAATGTTCAAATCTAGAAGCCAGCCGATGGCCCGTTACTGATTCATTCCCTCTAATCTCTGAGCACCTGCTATGTGCCAGGTCAGAGACCGTAATCACTGTGAGGCCGGGACCCACAATGGCCCTGGATTCAAAGGACACCAAGGCTCCTGGCCACAGGTCCAGTGAGCACTGTGCAGACACTAGGACAGTGAGCGCCTGTCCCCTGATAGGTAACCAGATGTCACCGGGACTGCAATGCCCTGGCTCCTGAGAAGGAGGGGGGCGTCCTGAAAACCAGAGCCCCACACACACCCAAACAAAGTGACCTCAAGGTGCCCTACAGTGAGCTCAGCCCTCGGCCCCCAGCAAGGAGGCTCCCCAAGTATGGTGTAAAGATGAATGATCGGTCCCATTTCAAACGGATCCCACTAATGACTGTTTAGCACGCCCATAACTTCCCCAGCAAAACTCAGCCTGCGAATCCCCAACAAGGCTGGGTCCTTGATTAATGCTAATGGCTTTTCTCACCAGCTGTGAAAATGCATTTTCCATAATTTAGCTGTCATTACAATAGGAAGGATTTATAAAACACACGCACACACTACGTGCTTGAAGGGCCTGGAGGGGAACGGCCCCAGGAGGTGCCTGGAAGCAGCTGGCCCTGCCCCCCAAGTGCAGGCACAGGGTCCTCGGCCACACCTGGGCACCTGCCGTGGCTCCCAGACCTGGACGCAGTGCTGGCCACCTCAGAGTCCAGAGCCTCTGCCCGGGGCCAGGCTGGAGCGGAGTGACCCACCGGCTGGGAGCAGGACACCCCCGTGTCCTGGGAGGAAAGAAGGAAGGAAGGAAGGGAGGGAGGGAAGGCGCATTCCCTGTGCTCAGGGCCCTGGTGTAGCACCTGGGGTCTGGGCCCCGAGAAGAGAAGGAGCACCCCAGGCCCGGCAGTGCCCAGAGCCCTTTCAAAGCCGTGAGTGAGACCTCTCTGGGGCACGGGCTGTGGGGGGGCCGGCACTGAGGCCGGAAGTGACCCCAACACTGTGGTCTGGGTCACACGGTGGCCCTGGCGAAGGACAAGAGCCCCAGGTGAGGGGGCCAGTGGCCGGCGAGGGCAAACCACTGACCACGGCCCTAACCCACCCCTCCCCTCCACCCCAAGCACAAATCTAGAAGGGGCACAAGGGGGCGGGGGGGCAGGGGAGGGCCCGAAGCAAAGACAGCGACGAATCGATTAGTGCGCAGCCCTCCGAGTGCCCGAGTGCGCTTCGCTTCAGTGAGCGGATCTGCCGCCCCTGTAGGCCCAGAGCCGCCGCCGCAGACTTTCTCCTTCTTGTTTTAATCTTGCACCGAGCCCGGCCTTTCGCCTCCAGCCCGTCTAATTGAAACTAATCTTCGCAGGCAAGGCCTGTCTCTTCCCCCTAATCCTCCTCGGAGGAAGTTCACATGGTCCCAATTACAGCCACACCGGCCCCTTTCATTCCTGTCCGCGTCTCCCTCTGCCAGCCTCCTTTTTTGAAAGTCTGCATTATTAACTCCATGCTTGCGAGTTCCTGCCTGTCACGGGGCCGCAAGATGCTATCGCGGGCTGCCATGGATAAGGTTACCACGAAAGCATTTTATGGATTACATTTCGCACAAAGGCGATAGAGGGCATGATAGCGCAGAACCGGTGAGCTCCGCGGGCTGAGGGGGGCGGAGGCGGCTGGCCGGGGGCCCGGGCTCTCCCACTGGCAGCCCGCAGACCAGAGTCCAGGGGGGTTCTGGAAGCTTCTGGGCGGCAGAGAGGAAAAGAAGGGGAGCAAAGCAGTCCCCGGGGGCAGGGGTCCCCGCGACCACAGCTGTGTGGCCTCAGCTGACCCCCGACGAGGGCGGCCGCAAACGGGAGATGGGGGCCCTGGAGCTGGCCTCCGTAAGGCCACAAGCCAAACGGAAATCCTACATTTCCAGGCTGTCGAGAACGTCAAGTTTCCGTGCTCGGGGCAGGAACCCCTTCACCGCCGTGTGGGCACGCTGCTTACTGCGGCCGATCAGACCTCAGTCTGGCAGTAGGGATGTCTCTGATTAATTTTTTTAAGAGAAACTGAAATAATCATTACTTAAAGAAAGCAGTGTTGTGTTTGTTTTTTAAGTCCCCAAACCCAGAGATGGGGGGAGGGGGGAGACATGAGGACAACGCGTCCCCAAGTTCTGCTCATCACCTTGCAGGGTCTCTGGCAAGGGTCTGTCATTCTTGACCTCGACTTATGGCCTGCTCCTAGGGTTTTGGGCTGAAAGCTAGAGGTGCGTAAATCACTCACCCACCTTCACCTCTATCCTGCACACTGAGCAGCAGCCACAGCTTCTCTAGAACTGTCCACGGAGGGGGAAGGAACTCTCCATGGGGAAGTCCCAACCAAGACACCACTGAGTGGGACCCTCCTGGCACACATGCCCCTGGGAACCTCCACACGCCTCTGTCCCCTGAGGCAGATGCAGAGCCCTGGGTCACAGGCAGCTGTAGGCCAATCCGTCGAAAGTCTGGCTCCTAGACTGAGCTGTGGGACAGCCACCAGGGTGAATCCCGGCCAGGCGTCACACTAAGATGCAGACCTTTCTTAGTCAGTCCCAGGCACCCGCTGTGCTGCCCCGATAGGCCCTGGACCCCAGTCCCAGTGAGCTGGCTCCACCTGACGTCACCTTCCCACAGCCTCTCCTCCGGAAGTCCACAGGCTCACCCAGACAGCGGCTCCCGGCCTGGCTTTCCTACCTGCGGTGGTGTGAAGCTGTCCCTCCCAGCCTGGAAAAGTGAGAACGAGGTGCCACCTAGCCCTGGGCTTGAGCGGGACTGCGCAGTCCCAAGGAAGGCACTCCCCTCCTCCAATGCCTGTCGGAGGCCTCCGCTGCCTTTGGGCTCAGCATCATCCCCGCCTCCTCTGGGCAGCCCCTCAAGAAGCAGTGGGAGTCCAGCTCCCAGCAGGGAGTGAGCCCCCAACCACAGGACCAGATCCCTGCCTCAGGCTGCGTCTCAGCACCCAGGCCTTTGGCATGGAGCAGACACCACCCGGACTCAAGCCAAGGCCTCCCTGGCCTAGAGGGGCAGGAGGGGGATGGGTGGTGAGGAGGCCAGATGAGGAAGAGCAGGAAGCCACAGAGATCCTGCTCAAAAGCAGAAGCAAAAAACAAGGGGACATAGCAGCAATGTCCACAATAACCAAACTGTGGAAAGAGCCAAGATGTCCATCAACAGATGAATGGATAAAGAAGATGTGGTCTATATATACAATGGAATATTATGCAGCCAACAAAAAGAATGAAATCTTGTCATTTGCAACGACGTG
>NC_138372.1:1310348-1361357 GCF_054177405.1 Leptonychotes weddellii | reverse complement strand
TGGTGAGCGCTGTGAATTGTGCAAGACTGTTGAATCATAGACCTGTACTTCTGAAACAAATAATACATTATATGTTTACCAAAAAAAGAAGAAGAAGAAGATAGCAGAAGGGGAAGAATGAAGAGGGGGAAATCGGAGGGGGAGATGAACCATGAGAGACGATGGACTCTGAAAAACAAACTGAGGGTTCTAGAGGGGAGGGGGTGGGAGGATGGGTTAGCCTGCTGATGGGTATTAAAGAGGGCACGCTCTGCATGGAGCACTGGGTGTTATACGCAAACAATGAATCATGGAACACTACATCAAAAACTAATGATGTAATATATGGTGATTAACATAACATAATAATAAAAAAATAAATAAAAGTAAAAAAAAACAAGGGGACAAAAAATAACATCACGATGACGAAAGTGAAAGAGCCCGAGGATGCCAGATGCCGAGGAGGTTGAGGAGCATCTGGAATTCAGCATGGCGTGGTAAGGCCATTCTGGAAAACGCTCAGTGGTGTCCTTTACAGTTAAACTTAAATGAACCATAGACCCATATATTCCACTTGTAGGTATCCACCCAAGAAATGAAAACATGTGTCCACCCAGAGACATGTAAGTAAATGTTCCAAGCGCCTGTGTTCACAGTAACCCCACCGTGGAAGCTGCTCAGGAGCCCATCCATGGGGTCATGAATCAACACCCCACATTCTGCCCACATGCAGCTGACCCAGAACGATGGGGCTGTGAACTGTGCAGGTCCACTTAAATGCAGGGGTTTTCCTATAAACACAGCACAGTACTAGAAATGTATTTTCTCCTCCTTGTGATTTTTCTCAGTAACATTTTCTTTCCTCTAGCTTACTTTATTGTAAGATTACCGTATATAATACACATAACATATAAAATATGTGATTTATGTTACCAGTAAGGCTTCCAGCAACAGTAGGCTGTTACTTAAGTTTTGGGGGGAGTCAAAAGTCATATACAGATTTTGATTTTGAACAGTGCAGGGGGTAAGCGTCCCTGACCCCTGCCTTGTTCAAGGGTCAACTGCAACAAATACATGCAATGGATACAATGTATTAATGTATACAATGGGTGTTATGATAGATATGATGTACTAATATTTACAATGGATATGTACAATGGATACAAAGTATTGATATGCGCAATGGAAATAGGTGCTGGATACAATGGATGGATACATTCAGCAGACTACTACCCAGCAGTAGAAGGGGTGAACATGGATGAATCATAAAATAAATATGCTGAGAGAAAGAAGCCAGACCGAAAAGGACATAATTGTACTACACTTATCGATAGTGATAGGAATTGGATCCAGGGTTGCCCTGGAGGCTGAGGAGGGATTATCTGCAAAGGACAGGAGAGAACTTTCTGGGGGGATGGCAATGCACTCTAACTCGACCTGGGGGTGGGGTGGTTATATGGTTATACATTTGTCAAAACTCATCTTAACTGGACACTTTAACTGGGTACATTTTCTCTTTTTTTAAGATTTACTTATTTATTCTGAGAGAGAGAGAGCATGCACGAGCCAGCAGGGGAGGGGCAGAGGGAGAGGGAGAATCTCAAGCAGATTCCCGGCTGAGCGCAGAGCCCGACTTGGGGCTCTATCCCATGACCCTGAGATCATGACCTGAGCCGAAACCAAAAGTCACAAGCTTAACTGACTAAGCCTCCAGGTGCCCCTAACTGGGTACATTTTCTAATTGCACTAAACTATGCACAACGTAAAATCTACTACTTTAACCATTTTAAGTGTACGGTTCAGTGGCCTTAAACACATACAACTTGTGCGACCACCACCACAATCCATCTCCAGAACTTTCCATCTTCCCAAACTGAAACTGTCCCCATTAAACACTAACCCCCATTCCCCTACCCCGCCCTTGGCGCCCGCTCTTCTACTTTCTGTTTCTATGAATCTGATGACTCCGGAGACCTCATAAGAGTAGAATCATATAGGATTTGTCTTTTTGTGACTGGCTGATTTCACTCAGTGTGATGTCCTCAAGGTTCATCCATGCCGTAGCCCATGTCAGAATTTCCTTCCTATTGAGGGGTAAATAACATGCCATTGTATGGATATCCCACAGTTGGCTTATCCATTCATCTGTCAATGAACACTCCATTGTTCCCATGTTTTAACTCTTGTGAATCATGCTGCTGTGAACATGGGTGTGCAAGTATCTGTTCCAGTCCCTGCTTCCAAGCCTCTGAGTATATACCCAGCAGTGGAAGCGCTGTGTCATGTGGCAATTCCATGCTTAATTTCTTGAGGAGGAGCCATGCTGTTCTGCACAGTGACTGCACCATTTTACATTCCCGCTGACGCAACCGCACAAGCAGTCCAACTTCTCCACATCCCCACTCACTTGTTTTCTTTCATTCTGTAATAGCCATCCTAATAAGATGCATCCTAATGGATACATTCTATCATATATGTAAGCTATGCCTCAATAAAGTGATCTAAAATTTATAAAATAAAAGAGATACAATGAAACCTCTGTCTTCTATCCCTATGCACCAAGAGGAGGGCGGGTGTCTGAATGGGCAGCTCACATATTAAGTCTGTGAGCTTCTGGATAAAGAAAAGTGGGGAAATCTGGGCACACACCTTGGGCGTCTTCCTCAGAGAACCTGGGTGGCTGAGCTGCCTCCTCTGGGTCTCCTTCCTCATCTCAACCCCCAGCCCTGTTGAGACCTTTCTCTGGGCGTCCCCTAAAAAGTGCTCAGAGGAGGCTTTTTAGTGGGACTTGTAGGCACCTGCCAGGAATGAGGATGGCATGACACTCCATCCCCGTCTGTGGCAGACCATGGGGCCCCACTCCGAGCATTCAAAACCACCCTCAGGCACAGCTTGTCTCGGCAGACAGCGGAGTGCTGCGCCCATGGAGAGATACCTCCTCCACACCTGAGACATGGGGCAAAGGGCAGCACCCAGGGTGGATGGGGGCAGCACCTCAGACCCCACAGTGTTCGAAGTAGAGAATTATGGAGTTCCCAAACATACCTGCCCCTAAATTAACAATGATGTCCCTGGGCTACGTGTGCCCCACTGTGTGCAAAATCAATGCTGGGGTTTGGCAGACATCATGAGCCTTGTCCTGGGGAAGCCAAGACTTGCTCAGGCAGGTGCCCCAGGAGGGGAACAGCGGGGCTGGGGGAGGTAAGACCACAGCAGCAAGCTGGGCCGATGGCTCTCCCCAGGGGAAACACAATGCCTATGACCGCCTGCCTGCTTCCTGTTTTTAAGAATAAAATCGTCACAAAGGTGTGATGAACCAAGTGTTTGGAAGGCCCCTTTCTGCCCAAGGCTGAGGAGGCTCCCTGCAGGAGATGGTGGGATCCAGGAGTCACACCAGTGGGCTCTTGGGTTTTCTGTGTTTAAGATCTCTTTCCTAATGAACAATGTCTAGGGTTGTTTTTTTTTTTTTTTTCCAATTGTAGAACAGACAAAAGCATGACATAGTCCATAATTTTTCAGCTGAGATCATGTATTCTGACAGCTCTATAGTGTTGCTGATGTGCATTTTTAGTCTGCCAAGACACCATAGCGAAGTGCCACAGATGGAGAGGCTTAAACAACAAACATTTATTCTGTAACACTCTGGAGGTTGGATGTCCAAGATCCAGGTGTGAGCAGGGCTGGTTTCTCCTGAGGCCTCTCTCCTTGGCTGTGGACAGCTGTTCCCTCCCCATGTCCTCACACCATCGTCCCTCTGTATGTGTCTGTGTCCTGATCTCTTCTATTTTTTGAGAGAGAGAGCGCATGTGTTGGGGGGGGCGGGCAGAGGGAGAGGAAGAGAGAGAATCCCAAGCAGGCTCCACGCCCAGCACAGAGCCCAACACGGGGTTCAATCTCATGACCCTGAGATCATGACCTGAGCTGAAATTAAGAGTTGGATGCTCAGCCGACTAAGCCACCCTGGTGCCCCACCAATCTCTTCTTCTCATAAGGACACCAGTCCTATTGGATTAGGACCCACCCTAGTGACCTCATTTTAACTTAATGACCCCTTGTAAAGACCCTGTCTCCAAATACAGTCACATCCAGAGGTCCTGGGGGACAGGACTCCAACATATGAATATGGGACTTGGTAGGCAGCTGGTAGGCATCAAGGCATACCTTGATGATTATGGTTTTTCTCCTTCTCTTCGGAGCCTGGAAACACACCCTCTCCCCTCCTCTCGCATTTATATCATTGCTGTGGAACAGCCCTTTCCATGTTAAAAAGCCCAAAGCAAACAGTGACAGAAACTATTGCTCATCACCAAGGATCCCATCCTGGGCCCGCCATCTCCTAGCCCATGTGCCAAGCTGGTCATGTGACTGGGTCAGTAGGAATCCAAGTGGTGTGAGGTCGTTAAGAGCAGTGGTATCTCCACTACCATTCTCTGGACTGTGCCTGGAAGCCAAGTGCCCAGTTCGTGTGCTGCAGATGGAAGCAGCCTGGGTCCCTGAGACACGACCTGGGGACACCCATTAAGGAGACCCCTGCCCCCTCAGATCTCATAGGACTGAGACATGAACAAGAAACAAACCTCACCTGTGGTAAGCCATGAGAGTTTAAGGCTTATTTTTTTTTTAAAGATTTTATTTATTTATTTGAGAGAGAGAGAATGAGAGAGAGCACATGAGAGGGGGGAGGGTCAGAGGAAGAAGCAGACTCCCCGCCGAGCAGGGAGCCCGATGCGGGACTCGATCCAGGGACTCCAGGATCATGACCTGAGCCGAAGGCAGTCGCTCAACCAACTGAGCCACCCAGGCGCCCAAGGCTTATTTTTTTAATCTTGGATAGCCAGCCAGTTCAGAATGATACACAAACTTAAACTCTACATTAAAAAAAAAAGAAAGAAAGAAATGTTAAGGGATTCTTCCCAACCAGCTCTGAGATTAGACCCTAGATGCCACTCCCCTATCCCGGACGTTTCTGAAAGCATCATGGTGGAGAACCTGGGTATCCTCAGCTCAGGCTGAAAAGAAAGAAACTGGCCTGTGTGAGCTGAAAACCAAGCCCCACGTGGGACTCTCTCTGGGGATTCAGTTTCAGTCCTGTTCTCCGTGACACAAACTCCTGATGGACCCTGATTAAGTCTATGTCTAGACCTTAAAGCTCTCATGTGGTTGAAACTCTTGCTAAGGTAGAATGATAAGTGAGAGGTGAAGTCATTAGTGGAGCAGGTGTGGAGGGGGGAGGCAGGGAGGGGGTGGTCAGCCGGGGACAATTCAGCAAGAGCTGGTGGCATGGATTACAGCCAGGTGCATGGGGGATATTGCCGGTGCGTTCCCGACACAGCCCTGGCTGGAGACTTAGACGCGTCAGGGCCTTACGTGATTTCCGTCTTTATTTCCACAAAATCAGAAATTCGTCTTCACGCTGCCCATCATCAGGAATGATAGCTGCACTTGGTGATTCTGAAGGAAAGTTCTGGATTTTCAGACAAAAAGAGGATGTAGAATTTTGCCAAAACTGTTGGCTAACTTTTACAGAGTGCTTACCAGGTGTGGAGACCCTGTTCTACAAATGCCTTGCATACACTTTATCCCCACAAGAGCCCTGTGAAGTAGGACTGTCCTCATTCCGAGCTCAGAGCTGAGGAAACTGAAGTGCGGTCAGTTACACAGGACAGGCAGGGGCATCCGGACCCCACAGCCCTGCTATGATCACCTGCATCTCACTCTGCGCAACGTGACATTTGAAAGAGGCAGGTGAAACCATTCCCAACTCCCCTTCGGTCCCCGAGGCTCTCAACGTGTTTCTCCATGCTCTGCCTCAGATTGTAGATGCATTTCTAAAATACACTCCATGACCTGTTATCAACTTATTCCTCAAACAACTGAAGATAACGGAAAAGATCAACCTTCGGTACTTGAATCATTTGTACCACAGTTCAAATTTGTAGAGAAATAACTATTTCGTAATCAGCATTAAAGTAATTTTTATTATTAGACAGTTATTATACATTATGATACACTTCCCCTCCTCCTGTAGCTTGCAGCAGACCAATCCCCCGATGTAGAACTGAAAACTCTGCGATGTGTATATTCCAGATGCACAAGAAGATGAGACGTGGACATGACCGTGGAAACAGAGATTAGAGGGATGTGGCCACAAACCAAAGAAAGCCCAGAGCCACCAGAAACTGAAGGAGGCAGGGAATGAAATCTCCCCTAGAGCCTCCGGAGAAATACACCCTGCCAACACCTTGATTTGGGACTTCTGGCCTCCAAAATGAAGAAAGATTCTGTGGGGTAAGCCCCCAGTTCGTGGTGATTTGTTACAGCAGCCATGGGACACTAAGACATTAGGCCACCCAAAAGAGGAAAAATAAGCACAGACAATAGAAACAGACCCACAGGCAACCCAGATATCAGAGTTCTCAGAAAAGGCTTCACAAAGGCATATTTCAGAAAATAGAAAGTTTCGCCAGAAATTTGAAATCTATGAAAATAATAAATGGAAATTTCAGAACTGAAAAATGTCTTCAGAAGAGCAATAAGACGGACAGTGCATTTCTCAACAGAAATGACAGAAGCCAAAGACAATGTGATGTTGTATTTCATGTGCTGGAATAAAGTAACAGCCAACTTAGCATTCTGACGCAAGGGGAAAACTTCAAAATTAAAGGCCAACGGTTCCTTAAAAAGTGAAACATAGATCATGTATATGACCAAAAATTCCACTCCTAGGTATACACCCAAGAGAAATGAAGACATTTGTCCACACAAACACTTATACACAAATGTTTATAGCAGCTTTGTACACAAAAGCCAAAAAGAAGAGATGACTCAAGTGTCCATGAACTGTTGAATGATAAATAAATGTGGTCTCTCTATACAATGGAATATTAAGCCATAAAAGTACCAGTTCATGCTACAAAATGGATAAAGCTCAAAAACCTTACTGAAAAAAAGCCAGATACAAAAGGACACAGATCATTATACAAAATGTCCAAAGAGTCAAATGTATAGAGACACAAAGTAGATTAGTAGTTGCCAAAGGCTGGGGTGGGGAATAAGGAGTGATTTTAAACAGGCGGGAAGTTTCCTTTTTGGGTGATGGAAATATTCTAAAATTAGATTGTGGTGGTGGTGGTTGTATAATCCTGCAAATATACTAAAACTCATTCACACCATGAATTTAATGGTATGTAAATAAAGCTTAATAAACTTGCTTTTAATGAAGGCCAAAAAAAACATTTGCAGACAAATAAAAACGAGAAAAATGACATAGCAGCAACACACGTACACCGTCACACACACACCACATTGCAAATACAACATCACACACACAACACACACACATCACCAACACAACCACACACCATCACATACACACAATCACACACACACACCATCACACACACACACATGTAAATATTAAAAGGAGTTCTCAAGCAGAAAAAAAATTGCCCCAAACTGAAGAAATGAAATTAAGTGCAGAGACGATTAAATGCAGAGAAAAGATAACCAGGTGAATAAATATAAATGAATCTTGACTATATAAAACAATAATAGCATTTTATAGGGTTTTATATATATGGTAGGATTAACATTATCACAGTAATAACACAAAACGCAAGAGGGGATAAATGGAGTAAAATATTTATTCTAAAGATGTTTCCATAGTCTTAGGAGTGAGAAGTACTCAACTATGGCAGAGTTAACAAATTAAGCATGCATGTTTTAATCTTTAGGGTAAAGACTAAAAGGAGAAGAAAATATCTATATCTAACAAGTTAATAGAGAGAGAGAGAAGAAAACAACAGGAAATAAAAAGGAAAGAGAAAAACAGATGTGTTCAATAGAAAAACAACATAGTCACGCGGTAGATTCAAACCCCAAAATATAAGTAATTATATGTAAAAGTACTAAGTGTTCCAATTAAAAAATAAAGAATATCATACTGTATTCTTTTTTTTCTTATAAGTTTTATTTATTTGACAGACAGAGACAGCAAGAGAGGGAACACAAGCAGGGGGAGTGGGAGAGGGAGAAGCAGGCTTCCCGCGGAGCAGGGATCATGGGATTATGACCCGAACCAAAGGCAGACGCTTAACGACTGAGCCACCCAGGCGCCCCTACTGTATTTTTTTAAAAACCAACTACATTCTTCTTATGATACACTTTAACTATAAAGACATGCAAAAATTGAAACAAAAAGATGGAAAAATCTGTGCCCTATAACACTAGCCAAAAGGAAATTCATGTTTTGATACAGTAATATCAAACAATGCAGCCACTGAGGCAAGAAGTTGTGCTAGAGATCAAGGAGACAGTCAGTGAAGGCAAAATGGTCCCCCTTTCAGGAAAACACAATAATTTTAAACATAATTTTAAACTTATATGCATCTAATAATATAACTTCAAAACATATAAGGCAACATTGACAGGTATAAAGGGAGAAATTAACAAAATTGTAATGATAATGGGAAATTTTTCACCTACCTCAGCCTGAAACTCATAGAACCAACAGGCAGAAATTCACTAAGAATATATGAGTTTGAAAATGTAATTAAAATGAGACCTGGTTTACGGATATATGGCACCGTACCAACAACTGCAGGATACACATTCTTTTCAAGGACCTAAGGAATATTAACCAAAGTTTATCATATCCTGAGAGAAAACAGACCTCACAAATATCAAGGCAGGGCCAGGATGAGGGTGACACCGATGAGGCTTCCAAGACACAAAATGTGAGGAAACATTGACTCCCAGTTTCTTGCAAGTACAGAGTGAGCACTGATCCATGGAACTGAGCTAGAAATCAATTTATAAAGATACTAGAATGCAGAAAAAAATGATGATAATGAAAAGAATTCTCAGAAAATAATAGAAGGGAACTTCTTTAGTCTGAGAGAGAGCAAAAAGCCTAGATCATATATTGGTGAAGTATTGGTAGAGTATTGAAAGTTTTGATGGTGAAGTATTGAAAGTTCTCCCCCCAAGATTAGAAATGAAACAAAGATGTCTGCTCCTCCAGCATCTATTAAGCCTTGCACTGGAGATCCTAGCCAGTGTAATATGGCAAGGAAAAAAATAAAATAAAAGGCATTTGATTGGAAAGGAGGAAATAAAACTTTTATTATTTGCAGACAAGATGACTTAGTATGTAAAATATCTTAAAGAATCTATAGAAAAAACTATTTTAGTAATAAAATAAATTCAGTATGGTGACTGGATACAAGGTCAATATATGAAAATCGATCACATTCCTATATGCTGCTGTTGTTTTGTGGTCAGCACATAATTAGAAACAACATAGATCACCCCACCCCATGTAAAATCTGGTTCTGATGTCCACACTGTTGACCACATACACACACACCCAAGAGAATATGAGAAGGTTTACGACTGCCATAACGAGGCTTTGGGGAGAGAGACGGGGAAAGAATCTCAAGCAGACTTTGTGCTCAGCACGGAGCCCAGTGCAGGGCTTGATCACACAACTCTGAGATCGTGACCTGAGCTGAAATCAAGAGTTGGATGCTCAACTAATGGAGCCACCCAGGTGCCGCGGTGACAAGCCAGATTTAAAGCGTACATGAAAATGGGCAAGGATCGGTAATAGCCGAGACAATCTTACAGGAGAACAAAGTAAAAGGACCTACCCTACCAGACACCAACATTTATTATGAAGCCATATAACTAAGGGGCTGTGGTATTGGGCGCAAGGACAGACAAACAGACCCATGGAACAGACACATAAGTGGTCACTTGGCGTAGGTCAGAGGCCATATTGCAGTGTAGCTGGGGGAATGTAGCCTTTTGGAGAAATAGTGCTGGGTATCTGTACGGAAAAGAAATCTGGACCTCCACATCACACCATCCATAAACATCAGCTCCTAGGACAACATGAATTCTAAACATGAAAGATAAAAACAACAAAGCTCTTAGAAGGTAACACAAGAGAAAATTCGCATGTGTTTGAGGCGGGCAAAGATTTCCTAAATAGAATATGCAAACACAGACCATAAAGCAAGAAAGTAAAAAGGTAAACCATGGATTGAAAGCAAATATAGCAAATAGCAGACTCAGATCCAGAATATATACTGAGCATCTACAAATCAGCAAGAACCAAAGACAACCTAATAATAAAAAAATGACTAACAAACAGAGAAAGACATGTATCATATGATCTCACTGATATGAGGAATTCTTAATCGCAGGAAACAAACTGATTGTTGTTGGAGTGGGGGGTGGGGTGGGAGGGATGGGGTGACTGGGTGATAGACACTGGGGAGGGTATGTGCTCTGGTAAGTGCTGTGAATTGTGCAAGACTGTTGAATCTCAGATCTGTACCTCTGAAACAAATAATGCAATATATGTTAAGAAAAAAAAAAAGAAGAAGGTAGCGGGAGGGGAAGAATGAAGCGGGGGAAATCGGAGGGGTAGACGAACCATGAGAGACGATGGACTCTGAAAAACAAACAGGGTTCTAGAGGGGAGGGGGGTGGGGGGATGGGTTAGCCTGGTGGTGGGTACTGAGGAGGGCATGTTCTGCATGGAGCACTGGGTGTTATGCACAAACAATGAATCATGGAACACTTCATCTAAAACTAATGATGTAATGTATGGGGATTAACATAAGAATAAAAAAAAAATGACTAAAAGACTCGAACAGGTTTTTCCTAAGTTCCCCAGTGTTGGTGAGAACTCCGCCCGGCACACGCACGTGACCCGGAAGCCACGTACAGCAGCGTTCAGGCAGCATGACCAGCTGCAGCCCCAAGGTAGACGCAGTCCAAATGTCCATTGGCAGAAGGATGATAAACTGTGGTATAGAAAAGACGAGATGCCGTGTAGCGAGAAGGGCAGCAAATTACAGCTCCACATGTCGTGGATTAATGTCATAAACAACACTGAGTGCAAGCGTCCAGGCACAAACAAGCCACGCCTGTGACTCCAGGTGTATCAAGTTCAGAAAGACGCAGGTCCAGTGCGGGCCGTGGGAGGTCAGGTGGTGGTTTGGGGGAGGAACGTGGAGAAGTGATTGGGAGCAGACACGGGGCCCGGGTGGGGTGTTGGGGACTCTCTGAGTCCTGATCTGGGTGGTGGTGTTTCCAGTGTGGTCAGTGACAGCCACAACGGGACAGATTTCAGCATGCATGTGTGCCTCGATCTGCCCTAACACAGGTGGGGACGAAAGCTGTCACACTTGACCGCTCGTGTGATAGGTCCGCCAAGCCACATGCTAGGATCGTGGAAATCAGGCTTGCTTACATGATCGGTGTCATAATACTTTAGTCCCACCCCTCACTCCACATCCCGTGTGGATGAACCGAATGCCGTGTGCACTTTGTGTCTCCGAGGGTCACACCTCATTACCACGGAGTGGTCACATTTGGCTTTTTCAGACACGTCTTCAATTCTGCAGGGAGGCCAGAGGGGGTGGTGGCTGCCTCTCTCCTCTGCACACAAACCAACGTGTCCACTGGGTTCTAGGGCTACCACTGGCCTCTGCCGGGGGGCACCCAAATCTGACTGGTCCAAGAGCGGCATTCCCAAAACAAGGAGGAGTAAATGAAACACCCCTGCCCGCCGGCGACGCCAATTGTCCAGCCACAAGAGCACAGACAAAGGTTAAGAAGGCTCCGGACAGTGCCGGCCAGCACCAGCGCAGGGGGAGGCCACCCCGGGGAGGCTCGTGCGCGGGAGCCCCTCTGCACTTGCCTTGGCCGGCGCTGATGTTAGCTTCCGTGACCTCGTTGGTGATAAGGCAGTGGACTTACTTTGTGCAGTCTTGATCTCTTCTCAGCCTTTAGCAACAAAATCTTCCACTTAAATCTGAAAAATCATTTTGCAGTTGTTCTTGGGAAGGAAACATACACGCATACAACTGGTTTTATCCAGAGGTCCCCGAGCTTTCTTTGGAAAAGGTGCAAAAGCATTAGGGCTCCAAGCCTGTATTTGACAAAGTCTCATAACAGATAATGCCCTGGGGGTCGGGGAGATGGATCTCTGGGCCCTGAAGGCCTTGAGGCCCCTGCAGAAGAAAATGATTATTATTTGCATAATGGGATTTCTGTGGAAATCATAATTAATCTTAAATTTCATATTAGCGAATGTGTGTGGACCATTTGCTCCCCCACTGTTTCATCCAACGTCACCTCGCTGCCTGAGGACCCTTTGAGGTTGTGGGGCTGCTGGTGGCCCATGGCCAGGCCTCCAGGAAGCCCAGGGGAGAGCCTGGTGGGGGCCAGGGAAGGGCGCCAGTGGTTTTTCCATGCAGGGCCCAGGGTGGCAGAACCGGGGCCAGGGCTTCCGTGTGGCCTAGGCTGGGCAGGGGGCAGCCGGGCCAGGTGTGGGACCACAGCTGAAGGACCCTTGTCTGAGCAATGGCCTGGAAAATACCTCTCCTGGTGTTTCACACCCCGAGGGAACATTTAACGGGGCTAAGGGAGCTGAACGCGTCCTGGATGGGCCCGCTTGATTTTTTCCAGATGACCTCACAGATTCTTGGGGGACTCCCCTGGCCCACCAACCCCTCCACAATCCAACTCCTGCTCCGTCCTCCTCCCTCACCCAACACTCAGGCCCCTGGGGCTCAGCCTTAGAACCTGGACTCCAAACCCACAAGCTTGGAATTCAGAACCCCCGGGTCCCTCGGGCCTCAAGCCCCAGCCACACAGCCCGGCTCCGGCCAGAAGGAGGCCTAGCTTCTGGAAGGCTCCAGGTGGTGGAGCCACGTGCTGCCAGGGTGGGGCAGCGCCTGGTTCGGGGAGAGGGCAGTGCGCACAAAGCCCCCATTCTCCTCTCCTGCTGCCCTCCCCCCAGGGAAGGGAGAGCCAGTCCAGATTTCCCGTGAAGGTTTTCTGTCGCAGCTCTGGCCCCTCCCCCAGCAAAGCCTCTTTGTCCCCCTGCTTCCTGGCCGGCCTCCATCTCTATAAATACCTCAAGCCTCCGAGGTCTGGGGTCCCTCCCCCACCAGCACCAGCCTGCGGGCCTGGGGGGGCCCCACCTCCTCCCACTCTCCGTGCCCAGGACAGCCTGGCATTTGGGGGAAGCAGAGACAAATCCGGCCTGGAGGGCAGGGCAGGGACACAGACTTGACCCCTCTGTCCCTACCCAGTGGCCTCATCTCCAAGACGGAATCAAAGTGCCTCCTCGGAGGCCGTCGGAGGCTCACTGAGGCCGTTCCGGGAGGCGTCCGGGGGGTGGAGGGCGATGACTGACTCTGTCCCTCGGCAGTGTGTGCATCCTGTCAGCACCACATGCGGGGCCGTCTGAACCTAGCGAATGGCCAAGGACAAGTTCATGGCACTAAATACTCCACAGTGAGACCTCGTTCACCGTCTGAGCAGAAACAGGGGACAGGGACGCAGGTTTTCAGCCACCTGCTCGTGTCCGAGTGACCACGGCATCCCATGAGTACTGATTCAGGGGCCACAAAAGCTGTCAGCAAGGAGGTGAATTTGCAAGCAGAGAATCCATGAACAATGAGGATCCGCTGCACTAAAAATCGCTGGCTTGTCCACTAAAGGGTGAACCGTATCCTGAGACTTCCATCTCAAAAACAAGACAACATGTCTGGGAGAAAGGAAACCTCCCAGTGGCGAGAACGCTCATGCTAGCAGCGTGGGTCCCGCGGTGCCTGCTGGTCACCCCAGACCCACCAGATCTTGGGGAGCCCCCGGGGGGAGCCTGGAGGCCCTCCAGCAGGAACTGCTGTTTCTCCCATACCCCGCGTCTGGCCCAGCGGCGGCCTGGTCCCCTGACGGCAGCCTGTGTTACTTGCGTGGGCCCAGCCAGCCGAGAGCTGCAGTCCTGGGTGGCGCCCCAGGGAGCCCCAGGGGACAGGGGACACTGACTGGGGCCCAAGGGTGGCGGTGAGCAGGCAGAGAGACAGGCAGGCATCGCGGGAGGGCAGCTCCCCCACCCAAAGCCCGAGAGGGACTGATGGTGGGCCCTGGACGGCCCCAGCGACACACACTGTCCCGGCCAACATCGAAGGGGACCCTGCCCTCTCAGGACTGTCCCAGTCTGGACAAACTATTATCGGCACCCTCTCGACCAGGCAGCAGGGGTAGGGGCAGAGGGGCCTTTCCCTGGAAGGTGGACTTTGGCACAGACCCCAGCTCACTCCGCACTGGAGGCCACCACCACCCTCACATATCCCAAGCAGTGCCACGCTGCTTGCCAAGCATCCTGCGGAAAGCCGGAGAGGGGCAGGGGACGCCGGGGTGCCGCCCCTCGGCCTGGCAGGGAGAGCACGGAAGACGGTCACCCAGGGGCCATCCTCCTGCTGGCTGGGCCCCGCCTCGGCTGGCTCTATTAGCGAGAGTATGTTTTATTAATATTGGATATTAAAGTTTAATAGTGTGATTACAGCGGAAAAATGGGACTTCACCTTCGAGGAGTATTAGAGGATCCCGAGGAGAGCCTGTGAGTGAGAGGGACATTTGTCACGGCCTCACAGGACGGTCGCCTCCATCCATCACGCCCCAGGCGTGCCTCCACGGCTGGTCGGCTGGCCGCGCCATGACCGCCCCGTGGTGCCAGCTTCCCCCCCAGGGGTTTCTGAAGCCACCGGGCAGGATCGGAGGGCAACACGGAAGCCCCAAGACCCCCAAAGAGGGGGCTCCCTGCTCAGCACCCTGCACCTCTCTGGCCCACCCTGGCCACCTTCCCGGACACGCCTCCTCAGCTCTCCATGTGTGGAAAAGGCCCAGTGCACCATCATGGGCCCCTCGGACCCTTCTTCAGTGCCCCTTCCACGGGTGTGAGGACCAGAGGGCAGGGGAAGCCCCAGGCCAGCAGGGCAGGGTGGGCTCTAGGGCTGCTGACGGAAGGTTCTGGGAAGGGGAGGGCACTGCTGAGCCCCATGCTCCCTCCCTTCCTGCACCTGGGGCAGAGGCATCAGGACGCAGACCCCAGGCCAGGCTCAGAGGCTCGTCAGCACAGCGCCGCCCGGATGGCTCCACGCGCCCGTCAGCAAACCCAACGGCCCTCTCCTGCCTCTACCTCCCCACACCTGCTGGTGGTTCCAGTTCCTCTGCAACTGGGGTGATGGCGGCCCGGCCCACCTGTCCCTCTCCTCGACTCTGGTCCCCCAGCCCATCCCCACCTGACGACTCACACAGCTTCCTTCTGCACAAGATGCTGACGGATGCATGTTGTGGGACGGGAAAACTTAATGAACACTTTGGGAAGATGCTGCAGGTATTGGACAGACCTGGTGACCGGGGACAGGCCTGGGGATAGGGGTCCCAGCAGCACCCACGCTCACCCACTGAACACGCAAGGGCTGGGAGGGCTAAGAGACAGCCGTGTGGCCGAGGGCGGGGCCTGCCTCAGCTGCTCACTCTCTAGCCCATGCAGACGTCACTGACCGGTCGCCCGTCCCCAGCTATCCCTGCTGCACCCACCCCAGGCAACCAGGGTGATCAGAGTGGCACTCGAAGGAAACGTGGGATGCAGAGCAGGGCGGGGCAGCCTGGAGTCCCGGGGTACCCCCCGGAAGGGAGAGAACGCAGATTTCACACACAGCCCTGCTTTCGGCTGAGCTCAGGGTCTAGCACAGGGCTGGCACTGAGCAGGGGTTTAATAAGTGATCTCGGAAGACCACTCTGAACCAGAAAGACCCCTTCGGGCCCAGGTCCCGAGAGAACAAGGAAAAGTGGCTGCAGTGAGGACCCCGCTGGGGCCGCCCTGGGGAGTCGAGGCCACCTCTGGACTGGGCAGCTCATCCCGGCTCCTCTGGAGAGGGCTGGACAGAGCCGCCGAGAAGCCGCCTGGTATCCTCCCAGACGGGAACCATTATGTGCGGCCACTGGGCCCTTCCTGGGAAGCACTCAGCATGAAAAGTAGCAGAAGCAGTGGATGGAAACAGATCCTCCCAGCAAAGTGGCCCCACGGGGAGTGACCTCACCCAGAGGTGACCACTTGGCCACAGCGCATGCATGGACAGGTGGAGACCCTACCGGGTGGCCCGTCCTGCTCCCAGCAAGGCAGGATGCTGAGAGCCTAGACCTGCAAAGGCAGAGCCGAGATGGGGCAGGGGAGCGGGGGTGCTGAGGAGGAGCCCGGGGTGGGGGACGCAGGGTTCACCCCAGCAGCTTTCCACTACACGGCAGCCCTTGGCCTCGGTCAGCCTGGGTGGGGACTCCACAGCCCCGCAGCTCAGAGGCAGTCAGAATGGGGACACATGCCCAGGAATGTCCAGAGAAACCCCACGAGGCCCCGGTCTGTGCCACCGCTCCTGGGTGTCTCCCCCGGGAGGTAATAGGGGCGCACCGGAAGGAGATGCTAGCTGACCGCGTGATTATTCTTCTGCTGCTGGGAGCTCCGCAGCTGTAGTGCAGGAGGGCCGGACCCTCTGTGGGCACCTGCACCCCTGCGTTGTGACTCTCAGGGATTAAGGGGGACTCAGGGGTGGGGAGCGGCTGACAGCCAGGCAGGGGGGCACCTCGTCTCTTCCCAGAGACTGCTGTGCATTCTGAACTTCATGTTAGGTTAAAATTTTTCAATTAAACATAAAGAGCCTCACACATGTCTGAGCATATTTATCTCTTGCCCAAGAAATGCTATTCTCCCCCCAAAACTGAGGAGGGCGTGTGAGTTACAGACCCTGGGGCCTCCTCTCTGTGTCGGAAGATTGTATCAAACTCACGAGGACGTCACCAGAATTTCAAACACTCTTATGCAATATGGTAGCCACTAGCCAGAGTGATGATTTCAATTTAAATTAATTAAAATAAATAAAATTTGAAATCCAGCTCTCGAGTCACACTAGTTACACCTCAAATGCTCAACATCGACACGTGGCCACCCCCTAGACAGTGCAGGTGTAGGACGTTCCTGGCATCGCAGAAAGCTCTGAGGCAGGGCTCCGGACACCCTCGGCCACTGAGGCAGGCGGTTCGGTGGCCCCCAGCTGGATCTCCTAGGGCTCTCCCGCGCACAGTAGGAGTTCAATAAATACCCAGAGAACTGCGTCCTCATTCGTACCCAGAGCTGGGCACGTGGGATGGGGCTGGTCAGGGAGGGCTTCCTGGAAGAAGTGGGGCATCAGGCAACGGGGTGAGCAGTGGACTGATGAAGAACTAGAGAGGACGGTGGAGGCACCGGCTCAGAGACCACAGCACAAACCTTGGAGGAGGTGGGAACGCTCCTAGGGGACAGCACGATGACGCTGACGGATGACAGGCCCCAGGGGCACAGACTCTCAAGAGCGGTCTCCACGCCCCGCACATCCCGGCCGGCAGCCTTCCCGATGGTTCTGACGAGCAGAAACCCTTCCTGCAGGGAGGTTTGGACCCCGCGGAAGCAGGAGGGGAGGGCTCCAGGCTGGACACAGGGTGGTCTGGGCCTCGTGGGGCCACACGTGTGGCATGGCCCGAGGAGGGGACACGCGGCCTGCAGGGGTCTCGGGGTCTCGGGGTCTCGGGGTCTTGCTGCTGCCACACTTCCTCCACCCCCGAAACCCTGGGCACAACCCCCACGGCCCGGAGGCTCCTCTTTCCTGCCCGAGCCTAGTGACCGTTACTTAAAGCTCGAGGAGAAAATAATGCACCTACAGAAACTCCTTTCTTCATGTTGTGTTTTTTATTTAATTTTCCAACGAACACCCTCTTTTATCATCCAAAACCGTGAAAGTAAATTAAGAAGAAATGGGTTTCTTTCAATTAGGCTCAGCGTTGCTTTGAGTAACTGCCTATAATTCTATTTAATGAAAAAATAAAATCATTATTCCACGTCTCCCCCTGCCCTGTCACAGGCCCACAGACGGGCTCCATTAGCGTGCACCGTAGATTTATTTAATTAGAAAAATATTTTGTTTTCTCTGATTCTTTGGGAAAAGAAAAAAAAAAAACCCTCCAGGCACAAAATTAATCAAATCTGTTACCTGGTGTTTAATGGCTCCATGCATATGGGCATCTCTCTGTCCACTCGACAGCTCCCACCCCTGGATTTCCCCCAAATTTGGACGCATACCACCCACAGGCCCTACCATGCCCTCCTGGCTGTGTCTGGCAAACGCCCCTCCCCCACGGCCGTCACACAGGGAAAGGAGCCAACTTCTGCGGTCGCCAAACGCCAGTCCTCTGGGCGAGCGCGCCGCGCACAGGAAACCAAAGCTGGGGCGCACACGTGCTGCTCGTTAAGCCCGGGCCCTGTGACTGCCCAGTCCCGGCCTGGCCCTCCCGGAGACCTCATCCGGTCCCCCGGGGGCCCACACGGGGTCCGGGGCGGCCAGAGGAGCGGGGACAGGGACCCGCCAACCATAAACGAGAAGCACCCCCTCCCCGGGAGCCTGATGACCCCACAGGGTGACACGGGTGACCCCGCCCGCACCTCAGTGCCCTCAGCTGCCCTGCGGGAGCGTGCCCTGCAGGACGTGTCTCTGTCTCCCGAGGCAGGCCTGCAACCGTGTCCCTGAGGCCTCGGGGCCCCCTGCCCTTTGTATGGGCCCTTGTGCCCTCACAGGCCTCCAGCTTCTCACGACTCATGTGCCGGATCCACCGCCTGGCCTATGGGGCCACCTCTTGGGCTCTGTCCGTTCTGGGTTCCGGCCAGGAGAGGGGGCTACAGGTCCCGTGGTGCAGACCCCGACTGTGGAGCATGGGTTCCTGCGGGAGAGACCTATGTGATCAGAATGAGACAGCACAGAAAACCCACCTCTGTGGCTGCTAATAGTCAGGACCCTCCCCATCCCAACCGGGACGGTTAGAACCTGACGGGGCTGCCAACTTGGTCAGGCAGGCTGGGTGGCCGCTGGCCCCACCTACTTGCCTCAGTCTCCCCTCCCACTCTACGGAGCAGCTTGGGGTGGCCCACATACCTTGGTGTCCATCGGCCCCCAGCCCAAGCTCGGGAGAACCAAGTGTGGGTGCGAGGAAGGCAGGCCAGCCGCCAATCACCCCTGTCCATGATGACATTCTCGGAGACCAAGCCCAGGTCCCCATCTCCCAGGCGTTGCAGATGGCTGAGACCCCGCCTTTGTGAGGCACGAAGGCTGCGGCCACCCTCCCCGCTGCACACACCTGGGAGCGAGCCGCCCCTGCAGAAGGCCCCGCTGTGCGTGGAGCGCGGCCTCCCTCTGCTGGCATGTGCGTGCAATGACCACAGGAGGGAATCCCGGGAGGCCACTCAGGATGGCTGAGGATGGCTCCGGATCCTGGGGCCACGGCAGTGGAGGGTGGGGCCCGTGGGGCCTGAGAAAGCAGGCGTCCTCCACCCTCCCTACAAGGGCTGGTGCTGGCATCCACTGAGCATGAACCACGAGCAGGCAGGCCCTGGGCTGTCCCAGAGGACAGCCTCCCGGATCCCCTACGGGCTCAGAGCGGGCACCACTAGCCCATTTCATTGGGAAGGAAACTGAGGCCCAGACAGGGACAGGGATCTGGAGGTGAGGCTGTGCTCAGATAAGAGCCCTGTCTTTCCAGAGATTACTGCCCGCCCTGGACAGAGAGCCAGCCCCAAGGCTATCAGCCCATCCTCTCCCACTGCCCAGATGGAGACCCTAAGACATGAAGCACAAGATGCCCACTGGCCCTTCCTGCCCATCTTCCCTCCGCAGGCTGCCTGGGGCTGGGGCTGCCTTGACTGGGGTGTCCTAGAGGGCAGTGCCTGGCAATGGAAGGGGCTGAGGTGGACCTCAGACGCGGGGGCCCAGACACTGCCCTCCCACCCCACAAGACCTCCGTCCAAAGCAGCTGGGGACAGGAGGCCAGGAGGGGTGGTGAGGGGAGGTGCCAGTTGCAGGCATCTGGGGTTGGGCCAGGCCTAGGGGTCCTCCCTCCTGCACACTGCTGGGCCTCTCCCTGGAATCTGGCTCCCCACCCTGCCCACCCTTCAGTCAGCTCAAGGCCTGACTCCACCACCGACCAGTGTCCACACCCCCAATCTGCACACTCCCACGCCCGGCTGCAGCCCCAAGAGCACCCCTTCCCTGGTCCCCCAGGGCCTGGCAGTTCCTCCCTGGAGCTGAATGCCAAGCCAGGCTCAGCGGTTACAGCTTCTGGGTCCCATCCCGCGTCCCTCCACCCCCCTGCCCCGCCCCGGGCAGCAACCGGCAGGACTCAGCCCACGCAGATGAAGGGCTTCTCTCATCACCATCGTGAGCAGCTCCCCCGGCTCCAGAGAGAGGGGTCTGGCGGTCTCGGCAGGAATAAACAGCAGGCCGACTGTTTATCTGTCCTGACGGCAAAAGCTGGGACATTTCTGTCCACTGGGCTGTCGTTCCTGGAGGGCTGGGGGCTGTAGCAGGAAGCTGGCTGGAGCGGGGCCAGACTCAGAATCCAAGACTGAGCTCACCTCGGCCCCACCCAGCTTGCTGGGACCGTGGGGTCACCACCCCTGTGGGCCTCCTGACCCCTGACCCCCAGCCCTCAGGGCTCATTCTGGGAAAAAAAGACCCTCCGGGAGGAGACGGGCATCTGTCCGAGGTATCATGGGCATCCCCAGAAAAAGCCAGGCAGTGCGACGGCAGCGTGTGAGCCCACCCACCAGCCCATTTAACCCTAACCCTAACCTTCTCCTTGTGACCCAGCGCCGTTCCCGGGCTCCTCTGGGCCTCAGCTCCAACACCCGGCAGTGCGGGAGGGGTGGGTCCAGGATTTGCAGGCCCCAGGCTTCTCAGTGTGCGCTCCACTTTAAAAGAAAGGGGGGCGCCTGGGTGGCTCAGTCGTTAGGCGTCTGCCTTCGGCTCGGGTCGTGATCCCGGGGTCCTGGGATCGAGTCCCGCGTCGGGCTCCCTGCTCCGCGGGGAGCCTGCTTCTCCCTCTCCCACTCCCCCTGCTTGTGTTCCCTCTCTCGCTGTGTCTACCTCTGTCAAATAAATAAATAAAATCTTTAAAAATAAATAAACAAACATAAAATTAGGCACAGTGCCTGGGAGAGACCCCATAAGCAAAGACCCCAAAGCTGGCCTTCCAAGTCTGCCCCAACAGGGCGGCAGCAGCCCCCGTGGAGACGCACTGGGTCAGCACGTGGTCAGGGCTGGACAGGCGCCGGCTCTTACTGAATGCCTGGGGCACATACGTGCACATGTACAACACACACGTGTGCTCGTGTGTGCACACGTGTGAACACATGGACGTGCATTACACATGCCATTCAAATGCTTAACATATGTGTGTGCACAAACCTGAATGCACAAATGCGCATCGATGCATGTGAGCACTTGCACACACTCAGTGAACAACACGTGTGCATACATGCACGTGTGTGCATGAAGACTCACACCTACGCACATGCACACACTCCCATGCATGGCATTTGTGCACATAAGCACACATGGGCATGAACGGACATACACACACAGGGAGCTTTTGTATTTCCGATGCCCCCAGAGGCTCAGGGCTTCCTGGTGAGGAGGCAGGAGGGGGCTCACAGAGTGAGAGCTATGGAGCCAGAACCTGGTGGAGGAGTGCCTGTCTCCCCCAAGCTCCCCAGGAGGGAGGGCAGCGCAGAGAATCTGTGGGTGGGCCTGGGTCTCTGCAGTCTTAGTTGTGAACAGGAGGTCCCCAGCCCACACCCAGGGGCTGGTCAGAGCAGGAGGGCAGCAGCAAGTGCGGCCCCCACCCACCCACACCCACATCCCTCACCCAACTCATGAAGGGCCTGGAGCCAGAGGGCCTTCTGCAACCGCTCCGAGGGACGGAGGCCCCAGAGAAGACAGACGCCAAGTCCCCCGCCAGCCCAGATGAGATCGAAGAGGTGGTTTTGTTTGAGTCCAAGAACAAAAGGCATTTGGATGATTCTGGCACACCCCAGTGTTGTGGGGTCAAGGTCAGAGCCTCCACAGCAGGCCATGGGACCTCCATGCGGAGTGTGTGCCTCATCCCTGGGGCCGTGGGAAGGCACCGGATGGGGCTTCTCAGGGATGCAACAGCCCACAGAATGGGGGCTTCGTGGACCCATGGACTCAGGGCAAGCAAGGCAACCCCACTTTCCAGGACTCCTGTATCCTGGCATCCCATAACACCACGCTATTTTTTTTTTTAACACCACGCTATTTTTAAGAGCCTAGACCTTGGAAGATGTACTGGGGTACCGCCACGATATCAGTATTTTTTTAAAAATCCAGATCTCATCTTTTACATCATGAGATCAGGGTCAATGATTCATTTGCTCGGTTTATGCAAGAAGACAAACCCGCGCAGAGCTGCCTGCGAGTCTAGTGGCCCGCCTGCTTGAGCCAGTCACCGCCACAGCCCCAAACCCTTCTCGGCAGGAGAAACTCCAGCTCCCGTGCCAAGGATTTCCAGAAAGACGGAATGTGTACTTGATGGTAGGGGGATTGAGGAGTCCATCATTGTGCTAGAAACCAGAGACAGCTCGCTACCAAAGCAAACAGAACAGTCCCTTAACAAATTATTTAGAAAGAGCCTCTCAAAAGTGCACAGAGCGATCAATCCTTCACCCCTCCGTCCATGGCCTCGTCCGTGAGGTGGCGTTGTAACCTCCCTGCAAGAGGCTGACGGATGAGATCTCTGAATCCGGGCTGACCAACGGAATTCAGCAGCGTGCAGTTCCCGGCGTCCTGGCTGTTCCGTGCTTCCTGTCCAAACAAACTCGGGCCAGCGTGTCACAGGATGAGACCCCGGGTGCCTGCAGCCAGCCAACCCCCAAACACAGGAAGACCCAGCCTGGACCTGCAGCCACCCTCCCGGACCCACGGCTGACCAAGGACGCAGGAACAGTTGTCAGAGCCGATTGTTTTAAGCCTCTGGGGTGGTTTGTTACACGGCTATAACGCACTGATGCAGACGGGTCACTGGAAGACAAAAGAGTCAGAGACAAATATTTAAAGTAATGAGAATGTCCTCACTATTTTCTAAAATACTGAGACCCAGAAGAGCTTTTATGTTATTCCACGACATTTCACTTTTTTTTACACAATACTTTTTTAGAATTCATTTATCTGCTTATACCTTATTTTAGAATAATAGTGTATACTTGATGTGTAGAGTTTCACAAATTTATATTTTTGCTCGCTTTTATAATATACATGAACATTTTTAGGTCTCAAACGTGGAAAGTATTTCATTTCTTTGATTTTTTTCTAAATGAAATGTGGATGCCATTAAAATACTAAGCTATTTCTGCATTGTGGGAAATAAATACCGAGACTGCAGAACTGCCCTTTGGCTACGGCTTTGCAGGCACTTCTGTCGAAGCCGGGATGACACTCCAAACTGAGAACAAATCCCTGGTTGGTGCTCTGTCCAACCCCAGACCCCTGATCCTCCCACCTGGAGGGGTGGGGCACGGGGTGGCCCCGGGATCACTGGGGTCCGAGCTGCATTATTAGACCCATTCATCTGACCTCTGGGCAGAGACTGAGGCCCAGGGCAGGCTGGCAAGGGAAGGGTCAGCCGCATCCTTCAGTCCAGGAAACCAGAGGCACCTGCCCCCAGCTTCCCCGACTCAGAAAACCTGTCTCTTGCCCACCGGCCCCTGAGCCCCACTTGCATCCAAGGGGTCTTGCCCCTTATAACATTAAAAACCCAAATCTTCCTTAAGCTTGATAACACAGAAATCATGCTAATCTTTTTTTTTTTTTAATTTTAAAATTGCAACCATCCTTTTTTAAAGGAGGAAGAGTAATTAACTTCATTTCAACATTTTGGACATTAATAAGGAAATAAATTTTATTTCCTTTTTAAATTCTTCCATTCTCTGATAAAACAAACCTCCCTGAGTACTTGTTAAACTCTTATAATTCTAATGAATTAAACTGACAAATATAGAAAAGTCTTTAAATTCTCTTCAAAATTCCAGGGCTGCTCACACACTTAGTAAAGTCCTATTCAACTTAAAGTTACAAACCTGGACCATCTATTAAAATGTTCAAACTAGAGGCATAAGGCTAGTCTGTTGGATCACGTAATATGCCAAACTCTCTTAAATATTGCAAGTACTTAAAATACCAAACACAGAGCGCCGATTTCTAAATTTAACAACACGACATGCATAGGATAGTTTTGCTTTCCTGTGTCATCTCTTTGCTTGATACCCACTCTCAAGGGGACAGAGATGGTTACTCAGCAGGGAATGATGACTTGTGGCACCCCACCTCCCTGCAAGTGACCTTTCTCATGATCCACACGGCCAAGCTTTTTATAACCAGTATGCAATGAACTCCAGACCTAAAAAGGGCTGCTCTCACAGTCCGAGCCCGCGGGTTTAAATCCATCACCACTGAGTGCCCCTCGGGAAGTCGGCCACAGTCGGTCAGATGGGAGCTGCAGAGCCCAGCAGAGCTTCAATCAGGCTCTGGTCCTCACGCACTGCGGCCAAGAGATGAGCGGTGGTTGTAAGCCACCGAGATTCTGGGTTGGTTTGTTCCTCAGCAGATGCTTACTAGCGTGCCTCTCATTGCTGGAAACATCTTCCCAGCTGGTGCTGCAGATGCTTGAATGCCATCTGTGCCAGGGGTCAGCCCCTGTATGACTCTCAGATGTGGGTCCTTCCCGTCTTCTCTCTGTGGGATAGGACCACGGCTCCTATAGGCAACAGGACAACATCGAATCCTGCCTCTGCCCTTGGCTTGAAGTCCTGCTAACCTCAGCCACACAACACATCCAGGTACAAGCATGTTAGTCACCAAGCAGTCAATTCAAAAATCACACAGTGTACGTGACAACAGAGTCTCCCAAATGGGCTCCGCAGCGCCTGAGTTCTAGAAGTCGGGGACTGAAGGTATTTGGGACAGGCTGTGCTCAGGAATCCCAGCACCTTAGCCTCCTAAAGTCTCACAGAAGTCCCCAGTGAGGAACACAGGACAGCGCATTTAACCGTGCATGTCCCCAGCTGGTTACATTGTTTCCATGCAGCCCCTGCTGAGGACACTATCATCTGGCCACAGTCCTCTGCTTGGTCGCCATCCTTCCCAAGCCGCACAGCCTGCAGAGCTTCTCCATCCTCCTGACCCTGGTTCAACCGATGGAACGGCGGGCCATGCTCGGGCGAGGGCAGACTCTGCCCTCCAGCCCCGGCAGAGCCCACCAGCTGCAACCAGCCAGTGACCTGCAGCCATGACACAGAGATGCTGGGCTCGTTGGCTCCTGCAGAAAGAGCCATCCAACACAGAAGCTAGTACCTGCTGCCGGTCCCGCCCCAGCAATGACCGTCTTGTGACCTTGGCTTTGGGGGAGAGAAAGCTCCCAGGAAGCTAGAGGCGTGGAGACCCACGTCAGGACATAGCACAGTACTTCCTAAAACGATGCCTGAGACAACTGGGGAGGCAGATCTGCATCGAATGAATGCACGGCTCTGGGGAGGAGGGTCCTCGGGGGCAAGCTGGTTCTGGCTGGCTGCGTGTGAAGTAAGGTGTCCCGAGAACCCATGGTCTGTTCACAAGTGGGCAGGGCGGGGGAAGGGGCATCCAGAAACTCTCGGATGGCAGGGTCAAAAGATGCAACCCTTCCTCATAGGTAAAGGTAGAAGATTTCGGATGAAGACCCAGCCTGGGGACAAAGACCAAGTCAGGGAAGGGGCTTCATGCCTTTGGTAAGGACCACTGCTGGGATGGAGGTGGCGGTGGTTAGGTCTAACAAGGGAACGCATCTGGAAGAGAATGGTGGGTGAGGCTTCCGGAACATGGAGCTGCCTCAACTCAAAGCACATTTTTTTTTAAAGATTTTTAAGACAGTAGGATTGGCCAGAGGGCCACCAGCCTGGATTAACTGTTAAGGATAAAAAACAACCCTTCGCTCCAACCTTTCCACAGGTGGAGAACAGGCAAAGAAGTCTCCTCGGCCACCAAAGAGGTGATCTTCTTAAGGTCCCCACAGACGTGGCCAGAGAGAACAAAGGCAGGGCCCCGGGCACCTGGCTGGCTCAGTTGTTAGCATCTGACGGGCTCAGGGCCCAGGCTTTGGCTCCTGCTCAGCGGGGAGCCTGCTTCTCCCTCTCCCTCTGCCCTTCCCCAGTCGTGCTCGCTCTTACTCTCTCAAACAAATAAATAATACCTTTTAAAAAATAAATACAAAATAAAAAAATAATGTTAAAAAACAGGGCCATCTCTCTGGGGTGGGAACAGGAGCCCGGAGCACGCTGGACCAGTCTCAGCACCTGCACTGGACCCGGTGGGCCCGTCACTCAGCTCGGTGATTCGCACACAGGTCTCTGGGTCAGGGAGCCACATCCAGACAAAAGGCTCGTCATGAGATCCTGGATTTTGAGCTCAATGCCTTTCAGGGGTTGGAGTGTCTTGTGTGCATCAGAGAGGCAAACATTTCTGACCAAACTTTGGGACAGGTGGTTTCCCACCATTGCTGGCTCCCTCCTACATACGTCCCATGCCCAGTCAGAGAGCCCCGGACTTTGGGTGCTACTACTTTAAAATATTGTTAAGTGTTGAAGTTCTTTCAGCTGAAATCCCAAGCGTTTTCTCAGATCATTTCATAGAACTTTACACCCCACTGTCCCCTCCTGACATCCAGGAAAGGGGCTTAAGAAGAGCCCCAAGGCCTCTCCCTACCTCCCCAGAGGCCCGTGGTGATGACAGTCACAAAGAGAACACTGTCTTTAATGGGGTGAGCCCCTGGACATGGGCCAGACCAGAAGGCTGGGGTCCCCGTGTGCTGGGGGGCAACAGCTTTCTGCACACGCCAGCCCCTAGCCCATCACCTGTCCTCCCTAGTTCTGGAGACCTCAGAGCTGGAGCCTGGCCCTGGGCTGGGAGGCTGGGGCTGGCCTGGAAACCCCCAGCAGGGGCCTCGTATCCCCTGCAGGCCCTGAGGCTCTGAGCCACGGTTATTCCCACGGCTATACCCTCCCTGGCCTGCGAGGCCCGGGAGCCCACACCCACCCGCCCTGCCCAAGACCAGGTGCTTCTCCTCAGCCCTGCTGAGCCCACCCCTCCGGGGCTGGGTGCTAGGGAGGGCGGGAGAAGCAGGCACAGAGCTTGTCTCCGGGGCCCATGGGGACCTGCAGTGGCCCTCGCAGGAGGAGGGCGATCTGCCCAGCAGGGCAGAGAGGAGGAGGCTGTGCGGAGGTGGGGCCTGGGACCCAGGTGGGCCTCCAAGAGCTATGGGTAGGATGACAGGGACAGCTCGGGGTTTGGAGAGGAGCAAAGGGAGGGTTCTCCAGGTGGGACCCGTGTCTTACAGGATACCTGAACAGCGCACCTGCTTGGTGTCCTCCCCAGTGGGAGCCAGAAATGTGTAGGATCTAGCTGAAAATGGTGAGCCTCCCTAAATTAATCAATAAGTCCCCTAAAATATATCATGCAGCTTTTTATTGGAACCAATCAAATTCTAAAATTCATATGGAAAAGAAAACCTGAAAGACGGGCTGACTCTGGTTCCAGCTGGTCTTGTGACCCATGAGCTAACGACGGTTTCTTCAGCTCGTGATGGTTGGAAAATATCAAAAGAAGACTAGAATTTTGTGACACCTAGAAATAATGAGATGTAACTGTCGGCGGCCATAAATAAAGTTTTATTGGCACACAGCCTCGCCCACTGGTTCCCTCTCATCGGTGTTGAGCACGTGGGACAGAGCCAGGCTGGCCGGGAGTGTGAACACTTACTCTTGGGGTCACCCCCTGTTCTGGACCAGCACACGACCAGACTTCACCCTGCTCCCCGGAGCTTGCTGAGTCCTGCTGTGCGCCCGGCTTCTCCCAGCCCCGGGGAGATGGTGGTCAAGGGGAAGTGTCCTTACCCCAGTGAGCTGACATTCCAGACGGGGAGACAGACAGGAAAATGCATGACCGGGTGGGTTTTGGATGGCGTGGCCAGGGAGCCCCTCTGAAGGGGAGACCCCGGACAGAGAGCTGAGTGTCACTTGCCAGCCACGCCGGCACCTGGAGGGAAGGCACTTTGGGAGGTGGGAGAGGCAGATACCAAAGCCCCAGGACAGAAACCACCTGGAGTCCAGTGCAGTCGAGAGAGGACCCAGGGCTCAGCAGACAGCACGGTCAGCCCCTCACGGGGCCGTTCTGCAGGAGTGGGGAGGTGTAAGGTAGGAGAAGCCAGCATAGAGCCGGGCACATGACAGGTGCTGGACGAATGTCCCTCTTGTGAGCAGCAAGGCCCGACATTTGGCCGAGGAGCTGTGGGTCCGAGAGCAGGGCAGGTGCAGATACAATGGGTCCTAGGGCAGGGCAGGTGCAAACACAGTGGATCCTAGAGTGAGGCAGGTGCAAACACGGATGTTTTGCACGTGGCGGTGACAGATTCCTTGACCGGCCTTCAGCCGGGCTCCCAGGGCCTTCTTCTGCACTGGCCTTGTCCCTGGGCCCTGCCCTCAGCCTGCACAGTGCTGGAGCACAAGCAAGAACCCCCTGCCCCTGGTGTCTGCTCTTGTTCATCATCCGACCCCTGAACGACCCCAGCCCTGTTCCTTGCTATCAGCCCCCCTTGTCCGGGCTGCGTTCAGACCTGTGTGGATCTCTCTCCCGTGCCCTAAGAGTCTGGAATAAATGTTTCCTTACCGTGTTAACAGTGTTGGGATGATATTTCTCTAACAGCAATCCCCCACACCCTCCCCGGGTCTCGCCCAGCCAGGCCAGACTCTCGGCTCCTCCCGTCCATCCTGAGACCACCATCCGAGCAGGAGGAGAAGGCTCTCACCCTGGACGGCGTCAGGCGGGCCTCAGTCTTCAGCCTCATGGGGGGACGGCTCTCTGGATACCCCACCCATCGTGTGGCACGGCCTCCAGCCATGCGGCAACCCCTAATAGCACCTTGCTAGCGGACGTCACCCAGGCCACAGAGGACGCTGCGTGGCGGGCAGCCCTGTCCCAGGAGGGGCAGCTCCGCCTGACTTCATTAATCTAACACTGGCTCGCATGTCAAAGTGCATGCGATTTCTTGTAAAAATGATCCGGCTGCTAATTAGGCTGTTTATAACTTGTTCCCTGGTCACTAATGATAATTAACATGCAAATTAGCTCGGGGAGGGGAGGCTCTGGGGCCCCAGTTCATTACTCCGTTAATTACTGTTTGCATACTTAAACATCACAGATACAAATGGCGGCATTTAGTGTAATGGGCAGGATGATAATTATACCAACGACATTTCAAAAAGTCATTTCACTGTGTTATTTTTCTGCGTGATTAATGATTCCATGCCTGGTTGATAAACTTTGTTTGTTCAAACCAATATAGGCTCTGTACACAAACCAGCCAGCAGGCTCGGCCCATTCATCTCCGCGCTCCTCCCCATTGGCTCCAAAGTTTCAGAGGAAGGGAAGGGCAAAGGAGAAAGTTGGGTGGCTTTGGGGAAAGAAACTCAGAACTTCTCCTTCCTCCATCTCTCCTTCTTTCCTTCTTTCCCTCCTCCCTCCCCTCCTCCTTCCTCCCCCACCTGTCAGGTGCCTGCTGGGCAATGGCAGCCCAACCCTGCTCTCCTGAAGCCAACATCCCAAAGAAAAAAGCCAACAACAGACAGGTGCATGATGCCAGGTAGCGAAGCAGGTGAGGCAGCAGAGAGAAATGGGGAGAAATGAGGGGGGTCAGGGAAGGTCTCTCTAAGGAGGGACTAGTGAGCCCAAACCTGAAGGAAGTGGGGGAGGAAGCATAGGGTAAGAAGGGTCAACTGTGCAAAGGCCCTGGGGCAGGAACAGGTTTATGGAGGAATGGGTGGGGTTGGGTACAGCAAGGGGGCCAGGACGGCTGGGCTGAGGGACAGGCAGGAGAGGGTGGGGGCAGGTCCCACGGCAGCAGAAGCTGTTAGTTTAGGGGAGCCCCGGAAGCCTCCCTGATAAAAACACCTGATGAAGAACCATTTCCACTGGCATATCTCAAACGTGCTCCTCCCTAAACCAAAGCTTCACCCACAACAGTACCCCTAATGCAGAGGTGGCCCTGGGCAAGCCACCACGTCTGTAATTGAGATTAAAGCAGCCCAGAGCGACAGGTGGGCAGATGGGTGAGGGGAATGGTAGGGACACTCCTCCCCCGTTGCATTATTGATCAGGAGATCCAATAGGAGGAGCCAGCCCTGTGACAGGTGTGGCCCCTGCCTGCCAAGCCGAGGAGGGTTCCAGACCTGTGGGTGGTCAGGAGGGCCCTGAGATGAGGGGGCCTCCCCACAGGCTCCAGGCTCCAGAGGACGGTGTGACCCCATCGAGTCCTGCCTGTTTGGCCGCAGGGACAAGAGGCTGAAATTTCACCTGGTGACAACCAGGCCCCTAGTCACCGTCGTCCCCGGATCCCTGCCGGTGTCTGGCCACTGCTGCCAAAGGTAAGCCTCACGGGGTGAGGGAGGGGCTCCTCAGAGTCCCGAGGGTGTCCTGAGCCCGGCAGCCAGGGGACTCTGGGGGTGGCTCACAGGCTTTAAAGACAGCACCTTGGGGTAACAGGATGGTGGGTGGATGCTGAGCCCAGAGAAGTGACCAGAGCCTCAAATGGCTGCCCAGCCAGGAAGCACCCTGGAGAGAGCCCACAGTCACCTTTTGGGGGCATTGGATGTCGTCACGGGCTATTGCTAAGGAGTTTCCCTTTCCAATTGGGGCTGGCTGAGACAGAATGTGTCTGCCTTCCGGTTGGGTACCTGGGGGGAGGAGTAAGGGGTCAGGCGGCCCCAGGGAACCCCCAGGGAGACAGTGCCATCACTGAATAGACGCTTAGGCCTGGCCGTGTTGGCTTCCCCACCCTCGTGCACCAGGAGGGCAAGGCCTAGCCAGTTTGCCTCCAGGGTTGTGCCAAGGGTCCCCACCAGGGAACCCTACCCTGGGCTGGAAAGAAGCAGCCTTCCCGGGCCACAGCAGGGTCTGCAGCCAGGGGTGGGACAGAAGTAGGACAGGCCCCGATCCCCACTTTCTGGTTTCCGGGTCCAGCGCTAGGACCTGCCCTGGGGGAGCACTCAGGTCTCTGGAGGACAGGGGATAGGCGAGGGTGAGTAAAGCACACCTGCTTTTATAAAGGTAGGGGGGGCCACTGGACTCCCAGCCTTATGGCCTGTGGGCCTCCAGGCAAGGATCCTGGGCTAAGGGTTTGCGAAGTTTCCTTATACAGTGAAGTCGTTGCTTGCCGGAGCTGAGAGAGTAGACCACGAGCTCCAGACGGGCCCAGAGCACTTCATCCCCAGGCAGGCGACCTCACGACCATGCCACCCACAGACAGGGCCCAGGAACACCCCGCCAACCCCGCCTCCCACAAGGCGAAAGCCACAAAACTGTAAGGTCAATCCCAAGGCCAAAACCAACAGTCCACATCCCTAAACTCTTTCTGTTTCCAACTTCTCTGCCATGCTTCTGCTCAAATCCAAGAAAATTCTGGTAATGGGCTCCAAGCCGCCTTTCCAGGTGGTGGGTCTTTGTCTCAGAGTCGGGCGTGACCGATGGCATCTAGAGCAGGGACTCTGTGCTCCTGCTGGGGCCGCGACGTGGGTGCCCACGTCCCTTAGAGCTGCCACTCCACGGCTGTTTCAGGGAGTGCAAGGAGTCCCGCAGGGGCACCCCCGTCCCTCCCTAAACCCGGCCAGGTCTGACAGGTTAACCGGGGCCACCTCTGCAGCAGGACGAACAGCCTCTGGGGGCCCGGTCTTCACACGCAGTGGTTGTGCGATCTGTCACAGTGAAACCCCATCTCCCCTAAAGCTGTGGATGAGCCATGGACTCCCTTCAAAGACCACCTGTCCTGTCCTGTCAAGTTCTGACGTTCAGCATCACCACCACCCGATGCGGGTCGGAAACAGCAAGAAACCCTTTCCACAGGAAGTCAGCTTCCTTTTCAGTTCAGGTCACAACGACTGTCCGTGATACCTGCTTATGGGCCTGCATCCCAAAACGTGCTCCCCACGGCATGAAGCAGGCGCCCCGGGGTTACCTGTCTCAGCGTGTGCTGCGCTCAGGTGGGGGCCGGGGTCACAGGTGGTGACCCACGGAGACCGCGGGCTCATCTGGCCTGCGCTGTGGGTCTGTGGGCGCCGAGTGCAGGGCAGAGAGGCGGGGGGCCCATCAGGGCTAATGTGAGGCTGAATGTCAGGCAGCCCTCCCACCTGCATGCCCCGGGCCCTTCCCACAGCCCCATGTGGCAGCCCTGCTCCATTATGGCTTTTGCCTAATTAGGGTAATTTAAGTGAAAGTAATCAAAGCAATGGGAGATCTCTTCATAAACCGTCACCGCCACGTTCATCGCTCGGGCGTTGTGCCCTTGTGAAAGTCAGGGAGCCCGCCCCCTGCACACCTGGATCCCAGACTCTGCCTCTGTCCGTGGTGCCCTCCCTAATGGGCCAACCGGCCACACCCCGCGTCCCAGGAGACCTGGACCCTGAGAAGCACGTCAGAGATGCAGCGCCCCCCCACCAGTGCCCCCCACCCACCCTACCTCATGGCACCCGTGTTGCCCCCCACTCTGCCATCAGGCACCCCACCTGTCTCCCTGAGCCCTGCAGAGGAACCAGGGTCTACCTGGCATCTGGGCACCTTGGCAACTCGAATTGGGAGGGGCCCTCGCCCAAAGCAAGACCATCTCTCCAGGGACATGCAGCTCATCGACCTTCCCCAGCGCCCCCCACTCCTGCTCGCTGCCCATGCAGGGCTCAGCATCTCAGACCCAAGTGCAAAGCCCCTGCCGGCTGAGGCCTCCAGCAGGCTTTGCTTCTTGCTGCTGCTGCTCAGGTGGGGATGGCCGGAGATGGGGGGTTCCCAAAATATTCAGCTGATGCTGCACCCCTTCCTCAGCTACAGTGAAGGTGACCCCGGCCAGCAGTCTCACGTCCCAGCTTCTCGGAGCCACCTTCTGGGCCTTGTCCCAAGGAGGGGCAGGCCCTCTGCTCAAGACAAGTCGCCTGGGCCAGAACGAGCTAGTCAGCAGAAAGGCGCTGGACGTGCAGAAACGTCCACCTGCAGGCTGTTGGCAAGAGCCTGTGCGGAGGGGCACCCACAGCCGGGCGGGGGGGCGGGGGGGCGGACGGGAGACCCTCAGGAGCCCAGGCGGAGGGGTGGCCTGGGGCAGCCAGTTTCCCTGGAAGCAACCTACAGGAAGAGGGGCTGGTGGTGAAGAGCTCTGGGATGGCAGGGCCCAGGGCGCCTCTCCTCCGCGGAGCTCCCTCCCCAACTGTGAGGACAGTGAGGATGCGGTGAGGGCTGGCCCCGGCCCCCAGTGGCCCCGAGACCCCCACAAATTCGGGGGGCAGCTCTGCCCTCCTCCCCGACCCTTCCCCTGCAAGGGCCTGGGGGAGGTAGGGGCGGGGTCCGGACGCGGCGAGATCTGGGGCGGGGACTGCGTCCGGGGCGGGGCGGGGCGGGGCGGGGTCTGGCGGGGTGTTGACGCTCTCCCGGGAAACCGACCCCTGGGCGGAGCCGCACCCACCGCCCCTCCCCACCGCCAGCCGCGCGCGCCCCGCACGGGCTCGGAGCACAGGCGGGTGTGCGTGTGTGAGCGCCCAGGCGTGAGTGTGTGTGAGCGTGTGTGCGTGTGTGAGCGCCCAGGCGTGAGTGTGTGTGAGCGTGTGTGCGTGTGTGAGCGCACAGGCGTGTGCTCTATGTCTCAGGGAGCTTGTGCGGCTGTCTGTGTGTTACAGGGGGTGTGTTGGGTGGGGTTTGTGTGCAGGCACTTTGGGACCCGAGAGAGACTGTCCCTGAGTACTATAGTTAGTACTTAAGATCAGATTTGGGAAGGGGGGAGGGGAGTGGCAGGGGCTGGTCCCCAGAACCAATCTCAGAACTGACCCCCTGGCCTGGGCCAACGAGGCTCCCCACCCCCACCCCAGAGCCCGGCAAGTGCCCCTCACCACCCCAGCAGCCCACCACTCCCACCCAGAATGGCGGGCTGTGGGAGGTGGGCAGAGGTCTGGCCCTGAGTTTGGGCGGGTCTCTGGAGACTCAGCAGAGAAGGTGGCCTGGGTGACCTGGACAGGGAGCGGGTGGGGGTGTTCCACCTTCCTGTGGGGTCCTCTGCTGGGGTTGGGGTGGGGAGCAAGGGCCTGGAGTCCCTGACCCCACAGGCCACCCGGCTCTTCATGTGGGTCGCCGAGCAGGGTAAGGGTCTCATTCTGCAGAGGAAAGGAGCCTGGCCTGGGGAACCCTGGCAGATGCGCCCAGCCCCACCCGACTCTTCACTCGAGGGTGCTCTGCATGGACTCTGGGGTCTCAGTGGGGAGGGATGGGGACTAACCGCGCCGCCTCTACCCCAGGTGCCCGCCAAGGACTGGACATGCGCCCACCATGGGCACAGCCGTAATGTCGGCGCGGGAGCTCGTGGCCTGCCTCTGCCGGGAAGGAGACCAGCGCCTGGCCCTGGGAGAGCCCCTCCTGGCCACCGCCTTCTACCTGGCTGCCTTCAGCTGCCACGCCCCCTCGGCCGTGCGGAGCGTCAGAGCTGCCCTGGCTGAGGCCCGAGGGGCACCCGTGGTGGCCACCCTAGAGGCCTGGTGCCGCGGTGACAGCCAGATCCCCGCCATCCACTGGGACGGCATGGCGGTTGTCTCCCTGACGGGGACCCTGGCCTCCGCATTCCTGGCCAGCCTCTGCCCGGACCACCCCGCCGCGGTCCTGCACTCCCTGGCCAGCCTGCTGGCTCAGGGGCGCCACCAGGAGGTGGTTCAGCGCTGCAGCACCTTGCTGGATGCTGGCTCCCAGCAAGCCCTGGAGCTACAGCTGACCCGCGCCCTGGCCTGGATCCTGTCCGGGGTGCAGGTGGACGATGGCGTGGCAGACTATCTGCAGGCCTTTGCCTCCAGTGCAGACCGGACCGTGGCCTTTGTTCGAACCCATCAGCAGCCCTACCTCCCCGTGCTGATCAGCACCCTGCAGGACTGTATCTCAGGGCGCCAGGAGGCGGACAGCATTGGCCAGCAGGAGGCCGGCTGCCAGGGACTCCTGGCAGCCCTGGACCCTGGGGGCATGTGGAGTGACGCCCTGTCCCCAGAAGTCCTACTCCGCAGTGGCAGGTATGAGGACTGCCGGTTGGCGTGCAGCCGGGCCCTTGAGTCTGACCTGGCGGGCAGCCCACCCCAAGGTAAGAGTGCGGTTCTTGTCCCCCTAAGGGCCAGGGTGAAAGTCGCTCCCGCCATGCCTTCACGGCGTGCTTAAGTTCTGGTTATGGTAGGGTGGGGGGGTTGTTCCTGGGGTGGGGACACCACGGTGACAAGATGGGCAAGCCCTGTCCTTACAGAGCACCCAAGAAAAGGAACAAACAAAATATGTACTTTGAAAAATGGACCCTGCAAGGTGCTGCCCTAGCTGGGTGGTCAGGGTAGGCTTCTTGGAGGAGATGTCACTTGAATTAAGGCTAAAGGATTCCCAGCAGCAGAAACAGGACATGCCAGGTCCTTAAGGGAGAAAGAACTTGGGGTGTCCATGCCACTGAATGGAACCATAGTGGCTGTTGGGGGGCAGGAGCAGAGGGAGAAGGGGAGGCATGGAAGAAATAGATTTGGCTAAGCCCTGCTGGGCCTGAAAGGACTTAGCATTTTACCCCCAGAGCAGCGAGGAGCCATGGGAGGGTTTTGAACTGTGGAGTGAGGTTCTCTGGGTTGCATTTCTATAGTTTCTTCTGTCTGCTATGTACAAAGTGTGTCAGGGGACCAGAGTGATAACAGAAGCTGCTGGGAGGCCGGGAGGCCGGGAGGCCGGGAAGAGGACCAGGCCGGGAGGCCAGAGGAGCAGTCCCGGCAAGAGATGGCAGAGGCACAGGTGGAGGAAGAAGGAGGGTCAAGAATGATTTCAGGAGTTTGGCCACTGGGTTGCAGAGCTCAGGGGACGAGCAGACAGGGAAAAGGGGGCTACAGGGGCTTTGGACACACCTGGTTTGAGGTACTGCTCCTGTCTGGTCCCTTTACAGAGTCCTCCTTCTGGTGTGGGCGTGGGCAGTGGCTGGATGGCTGGAGAGCCCGAAGCCACACACCAGCCTACCACAGACACTCCAAGATCCCTCCTGGCCCGGTGGCCCTCTCTGTGCCGCTTCCCCGTGTGCACACGTGGGGATGGGGGCTACACCCACTTCTGAACTTGCTGCTGAGATTTCAGTGAAAGTGTGTATCAGACCCTTAAAATGGCATCACCCACTAAGTGCTCAAAAAGATGTCCCTTGAGTCAATCATGTGGACCATGTCATTGGGCAGCTGAACACATGAGCCTTGAGGTGAGAGGGAGCTTGGTTTGAAGAAGGGATTTCAGAATCCAACCCACAAAGAAGAGATTCAGAGTCAAGGGCTTAGATATGGAGGGAGTGGGTCAGCCACACACTTAGAGATGCGGAACGGCCATGCTAGCTGCCATTCATTGAACACAAGGTGGGCAACATTGTAAGGTTCGATGTGCATTCAATGAGAATGAATGCAACTTCCATGGGCAACCCTCCAAGGGCACCTGGAGTGTTCGTGGTAGGCTCCTAATGACCCACCACACTGCCCCCACAAAGAAGGACCCAGCAAAGGGGACAGGAGGACAAGAAGGAAGAAAATGAGGAGCCTGCAGGGTGCTGATGAGAGCCAGAAGATGCAGGTGTTTGCAAGATGATGAGGCACACGCTGCCATTTCCATGACGAGAGGACAGAAGGTGTCTATTTTCTGTGCCACATGGGGTTTACTGGTGACCCCAGTGTTTGTGTGTTGGGGAGGGAGGGATCAGACAGAGAGAACTGAAAAGTGAGTGGGCAAATTTGTTTCTGGAAATACACTAAACCAGATGCCATGAAGCCTTCCTACTATAAAAGGTACAAAGAGGCTCGACAAAGTCACAAAGAATCCTGAGCTTATGAGAAAGTAGGGTGCCCTCCGTGCCCAAAGCATAAACGTGCAGTGGGCTGTGAGCAGGGGTATTGAGGCTGGGGGCACTCAGCAACTCCCAGGGAGGAGGGACCTTCCACCTTAATGACCAGTAGAGACCCCCATCAAGACCGGAATTCCCAAGGCTACAACATCAGGAAGCAAGTGTGTTAGATAAGCTCTGCCCACCCCACCCCCCAACCCAGGGGAGACTGCCAGGAAGCTTGTCTGTCCTGCCTTGGCTCTGCAGTGGACAGGACCACCTTCCCTAAGAATCACTGCATTCCTTAGACCTAAGTCACTTACATCACAGGGAGTCACCCTATTGCCACCATCCACACAAACATGGCTTACAACATGAATAAATAAATGGCCTATAACAGACCTTTTACAAACACAGTTTCCTATAATAAATGTATTCTAATCCCAAGGTTACTTATAAGGGTCCTTGAAAACACTGAACAAACCCTGTATATTTGGGAAAGTGCTCTGCCCTTCTCAGTAAGCAGACATACTCTATATGAAGACAAGAATAAGTATAGTTTTAACTCAAATCTCCTATGGGTAAACATCCAAGCACCAAGGTTCCCTGAGTGGTTAATCTTCCCAAAGTGCCCAGGGCTACCATCTCTCATCCATTCAAGGTTTTTCATTAAGAATTACTGCAGTAGGTAGAAAGCATGGCCATGGTTGTTAAAGCTCCTCACAGCAAGGGGGCAGAAGTTGGCTTGGCCTCAAGTCTTGCTGGGGCCAATAGAAAATAGAGGAATAAACATGATGTCATGTGATTCTGGAGGCCATGCCTCAAGGGGCCCAATAAGTTCCACCTTCATCCTCTTGCAACAGCCCCCCCAGTGCCATGTAGGAAGCTAGATCAGTGAACCACAAGGGCACACACAGAGGGAGGCTCTACCAATGGCCAACACCAAGGCCTCAGGCCTGTGAGTAAGGCCACCTTACACCCTCTTGCCCAAGCCAACAGCTGGGTGCAGACATGAGGGACCCCAGGTAAGATCAACAGAACTGTCCAGCTCAACTCAACTCAGTCCAGACTGAGGAAGAACCATGGGTTCCTCTGGCTGTTGAAATGGTCATTGTTTTAAGCCACTACGTTTTGGGGGAGTTTGTTGTACAGTGATAATAACCAGTACAACTGCTGAGTCAGAGCAACAGTTCTTGATGCCTGTTTTAGCCAAAACTCAATTCAATATAGGAGTTATAATTTTGTGTTTCCATAATAATGTTATTCACTACCTTCATTAATGAAAGAAAAAAAGAGCATATGCTCATTGCAATGAATTCAGAAAAAGCATTTTATAACATATTAACACCCCACAAATTTAAACAAAGAATAGAAGGAAACTTACTTAATTGAAAAAATAATATCTATCAACACCTTACCAAAATATCAACTTAGTGGTTGATAGTAGCCTTCCATTTAAAATCAAGAATGTAGTAGCTGCCTACTCTCCCATTATCTATTATTGTACTAGAGATCCTAGCCAATGCAATAAGATAAGAAGAAAATAAATGTAAGACTAGAAAGGAAGAAACAAAGTTATTCCAGACAATATGATTAGCTATGTAGAAACCCAACAGAAACAACAAAAATGTATTAGACATAGGAACAGAATTTAACAGGATATACAGAAGCATTTATATTTATAGACACCAGCAACAAATAGAAACTTTATAATTTTAGCCTATACCATTTACCATAGCAACAGAAAATAATTTATTTCAAAGAACCATACAACTTTGTGGAGAAAATTATAAAATTTTATTAAAAGACAATAACAAATACCTATATAAATAGATATCCAATGTCCATTGTTAGAAAGATTTGATATTATAATAAGAAGAACAAAAAAACAATAATAGACAAGACGAAGAAGAGGAAGGGGAAAGAGATGAACAGGAGGTGGGGAGAGAGGTGGGGGAGGAGAAAGAGAAGATGGAGAAGAAGGTGGTGGTATAAATATTTACTCTACCAGTTAATACAAAGCTATACTACCCAATACAGAAGGTTATTGACTTAAGTGATGGATAGAAAGACCAATAAAACAAATTAGACAGGCCAGAAACAGACCCATAGGTATCCAGAACTTAATATGTGAGAGTGAGCATTACAAATCTATAGGGAAAGAAGAGGACCATTATTCAGAGGATGGTGCTGATTCTGGAAAAAAAAAAAAAAAGTAAATTCTAGGTGGATTATGTGATAGCTAAGTTTTATAGTTTCTAAAAGAAAATATAAGAGAATATCATTAAGATTTCTGTGGATAGCTGGACTTCTTAAGATACAAAAAGTGGAGGGACACCTGAGTGGCTCCGTCAGTTAAACATCTGCCTTCGGCTCAGGTCATGATTCCAGGGTCCTGGGATCGAGTCCCATGTCGGGCTCCCTGTTCAGTGGGGAACCTTCTTCTCCCTCTGCCTGCTGCTCCCCCTGCTTGTGCTCTCTCTCTCTCTCTGTCAAATAAATAAATAAAATCTTAAAAAAAAATACAAAAATTGGAAACAGTAAAGGGAAATTTGTTATGTTTGATTTAATTAAAAATGTTAACTTCCATTTTGCCCATAACTATAAAAAATGAAAAGAAAATCCACATCAGAGAGAAAATATTTGCAAAATATACAATGAGCAAAAGATTAATAGCCAGAGTATTTGAAGAATTCTGACATATCAATAAGAAAAAAAAAATCCAATATGAGAATTGGCAAAAGCATTTCCCATAAGAGAAAACACAGATGACAAAGAAACGTGAAAAATGTTCAACATCATAGTAATGATACGAATGCAAATTAAAACAATGAGATACCACTTTCCACCCACCAGGTTGGAAAAAAATTTTTTAATTAAATTAATCTAATTAAATAAATTGCCCTCACTAGTAATCAGGAAAATTAAAATTAAAACAATGATGAGGTAGTATTTTGTATCCTCCCATATTGTCACAGTTTTTAAGTCTACCAATAGAAGAGTCTGGCTTCCATAATAAGGGACTGGCTTGACCAGCCTGTGTCCCAATGATAAAATTTGGACAAAATACAAAATCCAATTGTTTGGAGGCACTGAACAGTGACCAAATGTGGGCAGAAACTGGAAGTTGACCCTTGAAAGAAGAGGGCTATACAATGTGAGATTTGCAGCCTTGCAGCTTTTTGCCTGAGGAAACTCCTCAATCCATGCTTTATCCACGCAGAACAGGAAGCTGCAGTTTTACTGGCTTGAGATGTTGTAGGACAGAATTCAGGTTGAGAAAAGTGGCTGGAAAGTTTAGAAGGAAAATTCTGAAAAGGAGGGAGCCACAGAGGGGACTAGACCCAAAACCTGTGTATTAAATCCACTTAAATCCTTGGAGGACCACTAAACTACACATCCGTGGGAGAGACTGGGTGGTCTGAAAGAGCAGCTGCTGGAGCCAGCAAGAACTACAAGAGCTAACTGGAGATTTTAGCTGTGCCTAGCAAAGATAAGACAGAATATGGAGTTCGATCCTATCCCATGTAACTGCCCGCTAAAACAAAATTCAGTCCTCTTCAGAGGAACATGGCTAAATCCAGAGTGTCTACAAAACACCAACCAGATGCCTAGTGTACAATTTTTAAAAATTACTAGACATGCAAAGAAACAGGAAATTAAAATGTGAGCCACCGTCAGGAGACAAGTCAATATAAACTGACCCCAAGATGATCCAGGTGCTGAAATGAGCAGACTAAGGACTTTAAAGGAACTATCATAGATGTATTCAAGAACTAAAGGAAAATATGGTCATGATGAATGAACAGATGTGGAATCTGAACAGATAAAAGGAAACTATTAAAAAAAAAGAATGAAATGGAGGTTCTAGAATTGAAAAATTCATAGCATAATGGAGAAAGCAGAAGAGTCAGTCAAGTTGAAGATAGAAATTATCCAATATGAAGAACACCAGAAAAATGAGCAGAACCTTGGTGACCTGTGGGACAATGTCTAGAAGCCTAATGTGTGTAACTGGAACGTCAGAAGCAGAGCAGAGAACACACTTTCATGTGGGTAAATAAGGAACAAATCCCCCCAGGGCCCAAGGGCTCTCCACCTACTGCAACTCCCTAGGATCCATGAACTACCGCAAAAATCAGGTGTAGAATTGTTTTGTTCAGGAGTTAGTAACTGACTGGAAAGGCCCAAGTCTCTTTTTCTTTGGCCACCAGGACTAGACAGGGTGACCTTGTTGGCTGGCTGGTTGGCTGGATGGTTGGTTGATCTCAGGATGCAAGATGTTTTTCTTTTTACATAACTCTGGGCTGTGGCGTGATGCTTACCCTAACAGAAAAGGGGCAGGGTCCCAGCAGGCTTGTTTCCATGCAGAAGTGAAGGTGTTTTACCCTCTCCTGTATTGGTGTAAATGTTGGGAGAAAGCTCTTTGAGAATTGTGAAGGACTCCATGCCAAAAGCACTAGAGTGGACGTTCTGAGACCCAGGATTGAGAATCACTGGGGTTCTGCAAAGCTCCCCTCCCCAGAGGTATTTTCCTAACCTGCAATGCAAGGGTGGGTGCCCATGATCTTGAGCTCCTGCCAGCACTGAGTTTTCTGGGATGCTCTCCACGGTGTGCACCTGCCTGGGGCCCTGTTGGGAAAGGATGGCTTGGTTTCGTTACCAGAAAGCCCCCATCCTCATGAGCACACTTGGACATGAGGTATGAGGAGGCGGGATGACGCTGTTGCTGATGGGAACCTCACTGAGTAAAAGGCCCCCCAGGGGCCCTTTTACTGTTCCAAGCACTAGACAAGCATTAATCCATTTCATCCTCATGGCCCTGTGAGTGCAGACCTTTTTTTTTTTTTTTAAGAATTTATTTATTTGACAGAGAGAGAGAGATAGTGAGAGCAGGAACACAAGCAGGGGGAGTGGGAGAGGGAGAAGCAGACTTCCCACCAAGCAGGGAGCCCGACGTGGGGCTCGATCCCAGGACCCTGGGATCATGACCTGAGCCAAAGGCAGATGCTTAACGACTGCGCCACCAAGGCGCCCCGAGTGCAGACCATTTTAAACCCCATTATAAAGCAGAAAAGGAAACTGAGGCACAGTGAGATCCAGTAAATGGCCCAAGTCCCCCACAGTGTAAGCAGCACTGGGTGTGCCTTTCCCTCTTTCCTGCACCTGACTGCAGTCCCTGTTTCAGAGGGAAGCTCTGGGCCCCAACATTGCCCCAAGATGGCAAGAAGCAAAGATGCTGGAGTAACAACCAGCCCCTCCCAAGGTCACAGGGTCAGAACCTCAGCACTAACCTGGGGGCGCTAATCCCAGAAGAGGGAACTCAATCCCCAAATCCATCATTAAAAAGTAAAGAGGTTTTGTAACTAAATGTCCTTGTTGGCCAATCGGTGAGGTTGACTTGGAACCCATGGGAAGAGAGCACTGCTGGGTAGGCATGCATGCAGCTGCCCGCCCCAGCTGTCCCTCCTGATTTCTGCTCTGTCGCTGAGGGTCTACCGTGGTGATGCAATGTCCTGGACTACTGGGACACTCTCGGGAGATGCCGTGAGATGCTTCAGAGGGTCCAAAGCGCTGGACGGTGGGGGGCTACAGGTGGCACCCTGGAGGATGTGACCCGACAGGCAGGACCAGTGCTTCTGTTTCTCTCCCCAGGTGAGCATCGGGCCGCTCTGCTGGTCACCCGCGCAGCCGCGGCCTTATTCCTGGACAGTGGCGCCCGGGACCTGCTTCGGGACCTGCATGAGGCCTTCCGACAGAGCCCCTCGAGGGCGCGGAGGCAGTTGGAGGCGGTGCTCTCCGCGGAGGACCGAGAGCGCGTGCGGGCTCAGGCGCAGGAGGCAGCGGACATGGGCTTCGCCCACTTCCAGGAGGCCGTGCGGAGCCGCGCTGAGCTCCGCGAAAACTCGGGCCTAGAGCTGCTGGCCCCGGTGACCTGCGCGCTCCGTGTCCTGCTGCGCGTTGCGCCGCCTGGGGTGCGCCGGGCACTGGGCACTCGCTTGGCCGAGTGCCTGCTGCTGGCGGGGGACGCGGCGGGCGCCAGGGCGCTGTGCGAGCGCTTGCTGCGGCCTGCGCGCCCCGAGGACCGTGCGGACTGCCGCATCAGGGCCCACACCGGAGACCGCGCGCCCCTGTTGGTGCTGCGCGGCTTCTGCGCGCTGCACGCCGGCGATGCACCGCGCGCCCGGGAGGACTTCCAGGAGGTGGTGGAGCACGCACCGCCGCACCTGGGCAGCTGCGTGCGTGCGCTGTGTGGCCGAGGGCTGTTGAGGGTGCTGGAGGGTAGCGCGTTCCTGGGTGCGCTGGACTATGTCACCGCCTGCCGCCTGCACCCCGAGGAGGCACTGCTCGTCGCCAAGGCCTATGTCCCCTGGAACCAGAGGGGCCTCCTGCTGACCGTGCTGCGGGAGGAGGGCCGCAGGATGCTGCAGCGGAGGCCAGACCTGGGGCTCACGGGCGCACGGGGCCGCCGGAGTAAGGCCGTGGAGATGGACAGCCCCGAGGCGCAAGAAGGGTAAAAACTAGCCCCGCGTACCCCTGGGGCTACTGCTTCATTCTGGTCTCCTGCGAGGTAGCTAGGGGTGTGTGTCTTCCTTCTTTACAGATGAGTAAACTGAGGCAGGAAGCAGCTGGGGGATTTCCCTAAATCATGGATGGCAGTTTTAGTGCTGAAGCCCAGATCTTAGGACTCCCAGCCACAAACAGTGTGATGCTCTGTGGGCCGAACTACCATAGAAAATTAAGAACTCAAAAATGGGCATGAAAAAATACAACTTTCCCATCACCCCACCGATGGCACTCCCTTCTAGTTGTTTCTCTCTGAGCACAGAAACTAAACTGAATGTGAACTCTATGTGCAAGTTATAGCCCCCTTTTTTTACTCAGTAGATCACGGACATTTCCTTTGCCTCTGGATTCCTTCTCGGGCACCCCAATCTATAGCCCGCCCTGTGACCATGCCATCATTCCTTGACCATTCCTAGAGCTTGCCCTTTGTTATAGCTAAACGCCTCCACAGTGTTCTGTCCTGAGTATGGACACAGAGGTGGGGTTTCAGGGTCAGAGAGCGCAGCCCGCTGTGAGGTCCTCGACTTCCGGAGCTGCCCATCTGCCCGTCTAGCCACGCGCCCAGCCCTGATGTTCGTTTTGGAATTTTTCTGCCAGCCTAATGGATGACCCTGCAGCTGTTTTGATTTGCACTTCTCTGGCTGCTGAGAGGTGACAGGGAGGTGTTTTAACAAAGCTCAAAGCACTGAGCTGGGGGCCTCCTTGGGGGCATGTTTGATGTCAGGTCTGCTGCCACCACCCACCCTGCGCACACACACACACACACACACACACACACTTTCTCTGCCTGCAGGTTGCTCAGTTCAAATTGCTTTGATGTGCTGGTGAGGAGGAATTGCACAAGATTGGGGGCCCTTTATACTTTTTGTCTCTGGGAATTGTCATAATTGGAGGCTCCAGCCCTTCTCCCAGTGGGAGCTCATTCACATTCCCAGCACACCAGGAGCATTCCAAGTGAAGCCTGTGTGTTCTCTAACTGCCTTGAACACACCCCTGAGCCCTGCAAGGCCAACACTGTTATCCCATTTCTACAGAAAAGGAAACTAAGGCAGGGTTGGCTTGTGGTCAGCCCACAGATGGAAGCTGTCTTCCATCTGCAAAATGCTTGCCACACGGGGTGGTGGGAAGATGGGGCAGAGAGTGAGCACCGAGGGATGTATGTCAGAGAGGGCAGCTGTGGTTTCCAGAGACCCCGTGTGTGAGGGTCCTTCCAGTAGGACCCCCGGGGCTCTGTGGCTGGGTGGGAAGGGAGCTGCCTGGACCAGGTGTGCGGGGATAGAATTTGCCTGTGGCCCACCTTCCTGGGCAGCTGAAAGGGGTGTAGACAGAGGCTTGGCTGCCTCTCCCCCAGCTACTCTCTCCACAGGGATGCCCATGGTGTGTACCAGCTGGCCACGCTCCTGGTGGAGCTGGACAGGGAAGATGAGGCTTCAAGCCTCCTGGGGGCTGATGCCCTGTACCGCCTGGGCCGTCTGGAGGATGCCCACAAGGCCCTGCTGCTGGCCCTCTCCCGGAGGCCCCACGCGGCCCCTGTGCTCGCGCGACTGGCCCTGCTGCAGCTGCGGAGGGGCTTCTTCTACGATGCAAACCAGGTGAGCAGGCCCCGGGGGGCCACAGCAGGGCAGATGGAGATGGGCCACAGCCCTGTGGAGGGCACGGGCCTCTGGGCCCCTCACTCTGCACCCCTCAGCCTGGACTTTGGAGCAGGTAAAACGTGTCTCAGCCCCGGGCTCTGCCACCTCCAGCAAGGCCCCCTCACCTCCCTGACCCTCAGTCTCTTCGTCTGTGCTCTGGTCTTGTGGGTTGTCCCGAAATAGCTGGAGCAAGTACCCCAGGACCCAGCAGGTCTCCAGCATGCAGTAGGTGCTTCATATTTGCTTTTGTTGCGTTATGAAGGAAAAGGGCCAAAAGTCAGGTGTAGACTGAGCTCTGACCCAAACCTCCCAAGTAAACTAGGCTTGGAGGTGACCCTGCCTAGGGAGGGGAATGGCAGAGAGGCCTCCAGGTCCTCAGTTCCTGCTCACCTCACCTCTCTCCAAGACCACCCTGCTTCCAGGAAAAGCAGAACTTCGCCTCCCTCCGGTGTTAAGAGGGCTTCGCGTTGGAACCGGGGTCAGAAGGTTATGTTCCAGGGGGAAGATGTCGGGCTTTGGGGCCTGTCAGCTTCTTCTGCTCTGGCCGGATTTGGGTTCCTGGTTCCCCTGCCCTGGGCCACACAGGCGGGAGAGGGAAGGATGCCCAGGAACCGGCGGATCCTTCTGCTCTGGGACCTGTGTCTTCAGCGAGCGGCCAGCAGGGGCAGCATCGGGTCTCTGTGGGACGGAGCCGCTCAGAGAGCCAAGGTTATGTCCACCCGGAGTCTCGCTCCACCCAGAGCGGGCACTGATCCCAGCGCATTTGCTCCTCGCCCGGTGCCCTCGGTCACCTTATGATTTGAAAACCCCCTTTCCCCGCGCTTCTCATTTGGACCTGCAGTGTGTGGGCCGGTGAAGCGAGAGCTCTACCTCCATGCCACGGAGGAGGTCCTCCGGCTCGGGGACACTGGGACCCCCCACCCCACCCCTCGCCGTGCAGCCCAGAGGAGCAGCCCCGCGCAGGCTCACACCTCGGGCCCTCCGCCTTCCCTGGGCTTAGCGCCGGGGACGCGCAGTCCCTGCCCCTGAGCCAATCCCCGCGGGCCACACCCCTGTACGCCCCGCCCCGGGCCCCGCCCCGGACGCTCCGGCTCTCGGGCCTCGCCCCGCGCGCCTCGGCCCCGCAAGGGGGGCTGAGGGTGGAGTGGGCTGGGCATCAGGCACAGGGAGGAACCCGGTGGTTGCCTTGCCCCTGCAGCTGGTGAAGAAGGTGGTCCAGTCCGGGGACACGGCGTGCCTCCAGCCCACCCTGGACGTCGTCCGCCACGAGGACCGGCAGATGCTGCGGGGCCACTGCCACGCTCGGGCCCTGGCCATCCTGCGGGCCCGGCCCAGCGGGGCCGAGGGCACAGCCCGCACCAGGGAGGCCATCGCCTACCTCTCTCTGGCCATCTTCGCTGCAGGTAGCTGCTGCCCGCCCGCCCCCGGGGTTCCCACCCTGTGCCAGGTACCTAGGGGCAAGAGGAGCAATGCGGGGGTCAGAGACCCGGCGGAACCAAGCCCGCTCTTGGTTCACGGGTGTGTCCGTGCGCTGGGGCCGCTCGCGGAGCACGCCTTGCCCTGAGGCCCTAGCTGTCCAGGTGACCACGCTAAAGCGTGGGAGAGGGGCCAGACTAGCTGGGACCTGAGCCGCGATCCTCCTGGCACCCTGGGCCCTGTGCGTAGGAGGGCCGCCCTTGATTGAGGCCATTCTCCCAGCTTGGCCCCTCTCCAACGGGGAGAGGCCCTTCCTGGAGATAGTGGGGTGTCTCTGTATGAGTGTAGCTGGTGTCCCCATTTGCCCAGCCAACCCACCCAGCACCATCCTGGGCGACAGAGCCTCTTGCAGTTGGGCTTTCTTAGCACAGGGCCATAGGGCACCCAATCTGGAGGGAAGGGACTTTCCCAAGGATGCACCCCGATTTCCTGGGGTGCATGGAGATTCAAAGCGTGGACTTCAGATGAGAACAGCAGGTGGACTCCTGGCTCTGCACTTACTAAACATCTCCTCACTTACCTCTTCTCAAAGTGGGTGACAGAGACACTGGCGAGGGGTGGGAGTGAGGATCACGTGAGCTAGTTCATGGACAGCGCAGGACTGGTGCCTGGTGCAGCAGAGCTCATGCCCTGCACACATTAGTGAGGAAGGGGACACGATCCAGAGCGTGCGTCGTTCTGTCCGTCACGGGACAGACTCACCGAGGGTGCTGTCCTTGGGGAGGGGCTTCTGTGCCCAGCATACAGAGGGCTCCTCCCTGCCCACGTGGCACCTTCCCACCTTTGACTATTCCATGTCCAGCCCCAAGGACCCGTCCGCCTCCTGGCCCCTCACCTGGCCTCACCTCAGATGCAGCTGCAGCGGCCCCTCCTCTCGAGACCCGTCTGACTCTCCACCAGCCTAGATGCCATCCTCACAGTTGGGCTCCCTGTTTCCCACAGCCAGTGCCCCCAGATCAACCCCATCGGCCCTCCAAGACCGTGTCTTGGTGCCCAGTGGTCTGTGAGCTCCCCAAGGTGGCCTCGAAGCTGGTTCCCCCCTGCCCCACCCCACTGTTGGGTACCAGCAAATGCTGGATGAGGGCAGACACGTTGTACCCACCAAGGCCCAGCAGCGGTCATGTCCCAATGCCACACCCCCCCTTCCTCCAGGGAGTCAGGCAGTTGAGTCCCTGCTCATCCGAGCCCGCTGTTACGGGCTCCTGGGCCAGAAGAAGACGGCCATGTTTGACTTCAACTCAGTGCTGCGGGCTGAGCCGAAGAACGTGCAGGCGCTGTGCGGTCGGGCACTTCTGCACCTGGCCCTGGGCCAGCAGAAGGTACCGGGCCCCACCCTCCCCGCCCGGATGGGCACGTGGGGTTAAGGGAACAGTGCTTTAGGGGAGGGGCACCTAGAAGAACCAGCACGGTCTTCCTTCTCAGCCCAAGCCTAGAGGGAGCAGGGCCAGGCCGTCCTGAGTGTGAGACGCCCATTAAAACCCTTCCTGCTCGGGGCTCACATCATCATCACACCTTCCATGGGAAGAGGCCCGCTGCCTCCCAGCCTCAGCATGGACTGTGCAAACCCTGGGGGCTACTAGACAACCCCCTCCCCCTGCTTAAAATAACAAGACCTCAGCTGCCTTCTTGGGTACCACACCCTGAGCTGTCTGCACAGAGCCCGTGGATTCAAGCGGTCAGCTTGCAGGGACAGGGGTGGGAGGGTACCCACACTGTCAGGCCCCAGGCGGGTGCTTTTCCCAGAGAAAACCTGCCCGCAGGCGGCCACAGCTGCACAGCCCTGGACAGGGGCACTTCTCAGCCGAGAGCAAGGTCACAGGTGAGTGGCTGAAACTGAGTGTCTGCCCTGAGGCTCTGCAGCCCAGAGGTGACCTGCCTGCTAGGCTTCTTAATTAAGGAGAAATGATGCCAGATGCCACTGAGGTGGGAGCCCCTAGAGGTGGAGCTGGCGTCTGCCCCTCAGGATGTCTGACACCCCCCTGCCCGTGGGCGCTGGCAGCCTGATTTCTGCTCCAGCCTGCCGTGGGCTCTCAGTGTGAGCCCTCCTCGGTCCGGCCATCCCTCCCTTCCCACAGCTCCAGTTCACTGGCTCACCATGCTCAGCTTCCTATAGCTCAGCAGAGGGGCCCTCCGGCTGCGGAGGGCAAGAGCTGGGCCGTCTGCCCCTTCTGGTATCCCCAACACCCAGGCAGATGCCCAGCGGAGGCGATTCTGCCGCCCACCCTGCCCTCCTCCCCCCTGCAGGAAGCTGTGGATGACATCCTCTTGGCTCTGAAGCTCGACCCCAGGAGTGTGGTCCCTGAGATTCGCTCTCTGAAGCCGGAGGCTCAGGCCCTCATCACCCAGGGCCTCTGGTCCCGCTGCCGGGCCCTCCTGAGCCAGCCGCTGGACACTGGGGCCCCCCTCAGCGACGAGGACGCCCGGGGCCTCCTAGCTGTGGGGGAAGCACTGATCAAAATCGATGCCGGGCAGCCAAGCGGACACATCCTGCTGGCAGATGCACTCACTGCAATGGGTATGCCCGGCCCGGGTTTGGGGAATGTGGGTGTCTGTCCCAGCCCCTCTCACCCTTGATTCTATTCTGTAAAATGGGAGAGAGAGCCCCTGGATTCAGTGCCTCCTGGGGTCTTTCCACCCCAAATCCTGATCCCTGTGACCAGGTCCGTGTGGGGCCTGGGGTGCAAGTGTCTTGAGCTCTCATTCACCTGTGTGGTTTTGCCTTCAGGGAGGAGAGACAAAGGAGCAATTTGGGGTTCCATAAAAGGACCCAGATGATTGGGGCTTCTCATTAGCTCATGCAATTATTCAACAGATGTTTACAGAGTACCTATGGAACACCAGGCCGTATTGTAGGTGGGCTTGTGTCAAGCCCCCACGTGCCCAAATCCCAAGAATATTACAGTCCTAATGTGAAAGGAGAGAGTTCTGTGCAGCCTGCATTTCCCTGACCTGTCACTGTCACCTCCAAGCCTGTGGAGGGCCCCCAGCCAGGCCTACACTGCCCTGCCGCCCAGTATATATTCCCGCAGGTGCTCAGGAGAGCCCCCTTGTGGTGACCACAGTGAGCATGCTCAGAGACCTGCTGCTCAACCTGGGGGTCTTGCACCCTAGTGACCGCCCATGACGGGCTCAACAGGCAAGCTGGGGCTGGCGTGGTGTCACTGTGTCCCCCTGCCCCCGGGCCTGAGCCCCTCCACCAGCTGGCCCCTCCCTGAACCAACACTGAGCAAGAGAGGCTCTGGCCAGCTTCCCAGCGCGGCGGTGGCCAGCGTCCCACCTCTCTCGCCCCCTGCCCCAGCACCTCCCTGACTGTCCTTCCTGGATCACTGACAGGCAGCTATGAGGAAGCTGGCGCCTGCCTGCAAAAAGCCCTGCAGCCCACCCCACGGTCAGAGGCGGCCCGCGCCCGGCGAGGCCTGCTCCAGCTCAAGAAGGGAGACGTACCCGCTGCTGTGCGGGACCTGCAGTGCCTGGCCGAGACGGAGGCCCAGGAGCTCAGCTTCCTGCTGCGGCGCCTGGAGGCCTCGGAGCGGCAGAGCCTCAGCCAGGTGTGCTCCGCGGAGCCCCCGCCCCCAGCGCCTCCCCAGCACCCCGGACCCCGCCGTGCTCAGGGCTGCTGTGCCCTCCCTGCTCCCCGGTTTCAGTTGGGGGCCAGGGGGGAGACAAGCCGGTTTAAGACAAGCTTAAACCCCAGCAACCTCCCGGCTTCTCTGCATGAGGCACCTAGGCCTCAAGGGACAGGGCCTGGGAGAGAGCGCAGACCCCTCCTCGGAGCCGGCCGAGCCAGCCAGGAGCACCTGGCCCTTGCAGGAAGCCCACGCCCAGCCCCTGGTCGGGTGAGAGCCTGGCAGGAAGGCAGCGGGCTGAGGCGGGCATTGGGCTAGGGCCATTGAGGCTGGCTGGCTGATTTTCGTTCCACTGTCTATTCGGTGGGACGGTGGAGCCGCTGCCCCACCCTGTGGGCCTCCCTCTCAGGGGAGACAGGGTGCAGGTGCCCTCCTGAGTGTGGTGGTATTGAGAAGACCCTACAACAGGCCAGTAGTGAAACGAGGCAGCACTGGAGGTGAAGCCATGATGGGACAGACAGGCCAAGGCGAGGGCCAGAAACGGGCAGAATGTCAGTGCAGCTGCTGTGGATGGAGGAGGGGGCGGGATGGGGGGAGAGGTTTCTGGGCCCAGTCTGACAGACGGAAGGGGCTGCGCCATCCACCAGCTGGAGGCAGGAGCCCCAGCAGGCGGGAGGAGAGGGAAGGTGGGGGACAGCGCAGAGAGGAATCCCCCGAAGTGGCTGCATTTCACCTGTGCGGAGGGGAGGGGAGGGACCAGCAGGAAGAGGAGGCCCCGAGCACAAGCCTTGGAGTGGAAGTGACTCAGAATCAAACCGCGAGTGGCCTGGGGCAAGTACCTTACCTCCTCACGCTAGCGTGTGCCCAGGACTCTAGGGGGTTCTCTGGGGACCCCGGAAGAACAGAAACCACACTGGTGTTTCAACCAGGGGGTTTAACAGAGCAGGTGGCTGCACAGGCCTTAGGGGCGGGAAGAGCAGAGAGAGCCCTGGGTAATGCAGGGTGACAACTGCCCCAAGGGGAATGGGTCATCAGGACCTGGAGCTCAGAGCAGAGCCCTGAGGAGTGGTCTGGCTGGGGTCTCAGCACGGAGACTGCTCTGGTTCATAGGACGGAGCTGGGTGGAGTCTCTGAGCCTTTATGAG